>NW_028227265.1:24507500-25002500 GCF_978045245.1 Mus caroli | reverse complement strand
CTTCTGCTAGGTCTGATGCAAAAAAGTTTTCTGTGATACACCTCCCCCCCCCCACCCCCCCATGCTGGCCTCTGTCTTTGTTCTAGCTCCACCTCTGCTCAAAATCCTCCTTGCAGTTTATGGACACCACTTCTCCTTGCTCCTTCTCAGGTCCCCTCAGACTCTCCCTCCAGGCTGCAGGTTTAACATCAGGTAGAGATCTTCATGACACACCTTGCTCTTTCTGCTCAGTGTTCTAAGTGAGAGGGGACAGGCAGGTGACTCAGGGTAAAAGTGTTTCAAAAGCGGAATATGCACGGCTGATTCCCAGGGCTCACAAAAACAAACAAAAACAAAAACAAAAAGCCAGTTGTGGTACAGGGATCTCCTAAAGAATGATGGGCCGGGCAGTGGTAGTACACGCCTTTAATTCTAGCAGAGGCAGAGGCAGGCAGATTTCTGAGTTCGAGGCCAGCCTGGTCTACAGAGTGAGTTCCAGGACAGCCAGGGCTATACAGTGAAACCCTGTCTCGAAAAAACAAAAACAAAGACAAAACAACAACAACAAAAAGAATGATGGAAGGCAGAGTCCAGAGAACCATCCAGAACCACACATCACAGCCTCAGGATGGTGGAAGGCAAGAACAGACCCCTGAACAGCTCTTCTCTGACATTTATACTCACCCCATGATGCATGCCTCAGGATGGTGGAAGGCAAGAACAGACCCCTGAAAAGCTGTTCTCTGACATTTATACTCACCCCATGATGCATGCCTCAGGATGGTGGAAGGCAAGAACAGACCCCTGAACAGCTCTTCTCTGACATTTATACTCACCCCATGATGCATGCAGGCACACATAAACACCAAAGAAATACATACATAGTTTAAAAGATTTATTTGTTTATTTTATGTATGTGAGTACACTGTAGCTGTCTTCAGACACACCAGAAGAGGACATATGATCCCATTACAGATGATTGTGGGTCACCACGTGGTTGCTGGGAAGTGAACTCAGGACCTCTGGTAGAGCAGTCAGTGCTCTTAACCGCTGAGTCATCTCTTCAGCCCTATATTTTATTTTATTTTATTTATTTAATTTTTTGAGACAGGGTTTCTCTGTATAGACCCGGCTGTCCTGGAACTCACTTTGTAGACCAGGCTGGCCTCGAACTCAGAAATCCACCTGCCTCTGCCTCCCAAGTGCTGGGACTAAAGGCGTGTGCCACCACTGCCTGGCTAGCCCTATAATTTTTATTTTATTTAAAAAATATGCATTATTGGGCTGGAGAAATGGCTCAGCAGTTAGGATCACTGGCTGCTTCTCTAAAGGACCCAGGTTTAATTCCCAGCACCCACATGGCAGCTCATATCTGTCTGTAACTCCAGTTCCAGGTGACCCATGACGCCAGGTCTGCATGTGGTGCACAGATATATGTGTGTAATCAAAATATCCATATTCAGAAAACAAAATAAATAAAAATGATATCTTATTAGTAGTTTATGTGTATGAGTATTTTGCTTGTATGTATGCGCATGTATCATGTGCATGCCTAGAGCTTGCAGAGGCCTGAAGAAGGAGTCAGGTCTCCTGGGACCAGCATTGCAGATAGTGATCAGCTGTCCTGTAGGTGCTAGGAATTGGGGTCCTCTGGAAGACCAGCCAGTGCTCTTAACTGCAGAACCTTAAAAAAAATCTACAGCCCCTAAATAAAAAAAGAAATTCTAGGAATAGTTAAAAAACTAATTATAAAACTACAGAACTAGGTATGTGCTAAAAGTTCTCAGGAATAAAGCAACCAAAGTACACTGCAATCCTCTAGTGCAGAAACAGCGTTACAGTGTTGGGATGAGCTAGCAAACCAGAAAGCCTAAGGGGGCTCGGTAGCAAGGATGCCACTGCAAAGCTAAATTCCTCCGCTAATTGTCAAAGAATAAAGACACCCAGGGCTTTTGCAAAGTCTCATGTCTCTCCCCGATGCTGCTATTTTAGCAGAAACATACTGCTACTACCTCAGGCCCTCCTAGTACAAGAGTGACTTCAAATACTGTTTTCCTGACAAGTAAATTGTGACTGTATAGATAAGGAAACAGAGTACTTTGCTGGAATTATCCAAGAGATGCATGTCCCTACTGAGCTGACTGTGCTACGCCGTGTTGATTCGTGTTTGAAGCAGCATCTTGAATTGGCCTTCGACTCATTATGTTGATATCTCTCAACAACAAAGGTCTCAATTCCCCAACAAAAAGGCATAGACCAACCGAATTGATGTAAAAAACGGGATCTATTCTTCTTCTGCATCCAAGAGATATACCTCAACATCAAGGATAGACTCACTTCAGGGTAAAAGGATGGAAAAGGATATTCCAAACAAATGGACCTAAGAAGCAAGCTGGTGTAGCCATTTTAATATCTGACAAAATAGACTTCAAAGCAAAACAAATCAAGAGATAGAGAAGAACACTATATGTTCATCAAAAGAAAAATCCACCAAAAGGACATTGTCCCAAACACAAAGGCACACAGTTTCATAAAAAACAAAACAACAGCCGGGCGTGGTGGCGCACGCCTTTAATCCCAGCACTCGGGAGGCAGAGGCAGGCGGATTTCTGAGTTCGAGGCCAGCCTGGTCTACAAAGTGAGTTCCAGAACAGCCAGGGCTATACAGAGAAACCCTGTCTCGAAAAACCAAAAAAAAAAAAAAAAAAAACAACAACAAAAACAAAACAAAAAAACCTCACTACTACAACTGAAATTACATATTGACCTTCACATACTAGGAATGGGAGACTTCAATATTCAATTCTCAACAATAGACAGGCCATCCAGACAAAAACTAGACAGAGAAACGCTGGAGCTAACAGATCTAATAATCCAAGTGAACCAAGAGATACAGAACATTTCACAGAAACACAAAATAACTTATCTTCTCAGCGCCTCACAGAATTTTCTCCCAAACTGACCACATACTTAGACACAAAGCAAGTCTCAACAGACATAAGAAAATCGAAAGAACTCCCCACATCCCTATCAGACCACCATGGACTAAAGCTGGAGCTTAGCAACAGAAGGCTTACAAATGCATGGGAACTGAACAACTCACTACTGAATGAAAAATGGATCAAGACAGAAACGAAAGAAAGACTTTCTAGAATTGAATGAAAATGAATACACAACCGAATGGAACTTATGGAGCACACTGAAGGCAGATCTAAGAGGCATATTCCAAGCAATTGAATGAGAAGCCGAGAGAAGCCAGTTTTTTGTTTTGTTTTGGTTTTTGTTTTTTTTGGTATGCTGCTTTATTGTATGCTACAGCTGGTGTATATAAAATATTAAACCTTGTGAAACAGAAATCCATGGCATTCAGAGGGGTAGATGTTAAGGACTGGCGAGCAGAAGATAGTGTATTATGGCTCGTGCTAAAGAGAAGCTTTTGTACAGACTTCAAACTTAGTTCTCTTGAATATTCATTGGTTCATGAAAAGTGGTTTGAGAAACCTCAAGATAGATGACTACAAAAAGGAGCAGACTTTCTGGGGTCTGAAGGGATTTGTACTTGAAGACACTCCAGTCAGCAGAGGGTCATGTTGAGCATTCTGCAGACAGGACTGTTTCAAGTCTGCAGCTGCCTGGGAAGCCTTCACGTGGTTGAGCCCGGCCTCCAGCCGGAGCTGCTGGATGACCTTCTTCATGGCTGCGATGCTAGAAGAACCCAGCATGGCGCTCGCTCAGGACAGCCGGCCTGACTCACCAGTCTGGGCAGGGGGGCCGCAGGTCGTGGGACAGTGGTGGGGGGTGGGGGGAGGGCTCCCGAGAAGCCAGATTTAACCAATCTGATTGGACAGGAATTTTGAGCCAGGACAGCTGAATTGAACCAGCCAGCCAAACTTCAGAAAGAAGTAGGAAGGGCGAGCTTAATTTAGCAGCACACCTGAAAGCTCTAGAACAAAAGGAAGAAATCACACGCACAAGGAGTAAATGGCAAGATATAATCAGACTCAGGGATGGAATCAATAAAATAGAAACAAACAAAACATGAATCAGTGAACGTAGAGGTATTTTAATCCAGTAATTTGGCTACTCTGGTGAGGGATCACACCCAGAGGTCTCCGGGATTCAGCCAGCATGACACACTATTACTCCCTCTGGCTGGAATAGTGACTTGTCTGTAGTACACACCTTTAATCCCAAACAGTGAAGGTCAAGTTAGTTTGTAAAAGGTTGTAGCCTTTTTTGTTTGAAAGTGAGTGGCAAGCCGGGCGTGGTGGCACACGCCTTTAATCCCAGCACTCGGGAGGCAGAGGCAGGCGGATTTCTGAGTTCGAGGCCAGCCTGGTCTACAAAGTGAATGCCAGGACAGCCAGGGCTACACAGAGAAACCCTGTCTCGAAAAAACCAAAAAAAAAAAAAAAAAAAAAAAAAAAAAAAAGAAAGTGAGTGGCAGACAAGATGACAAATCAGAGAAAGATTTTTTTTTAAAGATTTATTTATTTATTTATATGTAAGTACACTTTAACTGTCTTCAGACACTCCAGAAGAGGGCATCAGATTTCTTACAGATGGTTGTGAGCCACCATGTGGTTACTGGGATTTGAACTCAGGACCTTTGGAAGAGCAGTCAGTGCTTAACCATTGAGCCATCTCTCCAGCCCCCAGAGAGAGGTTTGACAGAATGAGTCAGAGGGGACGCACCAAACTCTCAGGAGAATAGACAGGGAAAGAGAGGCTACTTAGTAGCAGCACAGATTGAGTGGAGGGATGGAGTTCAGGCAATGCAGTAGAGTTCAGTTGAATTCATACAGTTCCGTTCAGTTTGTGGAATTCACAGGCAGTTTTTCCAAGCAGAGCAATCCAGTGAGAAGCCAAAAGAAGCAAGTTTTAACCAATCAGCTTGGGCAGGAGTTTTGAGCCAGAACAGCTGAATTGAACCAGCCAACCAGAGTTCAAAAAGAACTAGAAAGGGTAAGTTTATTCAGCAGTAAGCTTCTGAGATGACAGTTACATCTGGCAAATAAGTTACTTTACAAGTGAAGTAAAGATCAACAAACCCAAATTAGATAAAGGTGGAGAGAGAATACCCAAATTAAATACCTAATTAACAAAATTAGAAATGAAAGAGGAAACAACAGATGCTGAGAAAATCCAGAGAATCATTAAAGACATACTATAGAAATCTATACACCACCAAATTGGAAAAATCTAAGAGGTGGATAATTTTCTCAATGCATACCACTTACCAAAGTTAAATCAAGATCAGATAAGCACTTTAAACACACACACACACATATGTGTATATATATATATAAGAGAAAGAGGGAGGGATGGGGAGAGAGAGAGAGAGTGTGTGTTAAAGCCTAGGTAAGCCGGGCGTGGTGGCGCACGCCTTTAATCCCAGCACTTGGGAGGCAGAGGCAGGCGGATTTCTGAGTTCGAGGCCAGCCTGGTCTACAAAGTGAGTTCCAGGACAGCCAGGGCTATACAGAGAAACCCTGTCTCGAAAAACCAAAAAAAAAAAAAAAAAAAAAAAAAAAAGCCTAGGTAAACAATTACTTGGCTAGTCTGTCATAAGGAAACCTTCTCATATTTTTTGCTGTTACCAAGGAACTTTCTTTTTTGCATATTTTATTTGTTTATTAATTTATGTATTTACATCCAAAATCTTGCCCCTCCTCCTGGTCCCCCCTCCCAGAGTTCTCTTTTTTGGTTGAAAGCCTAGCCTTTAACAGCTGAGCCATCTCTCCATGGGTCTAGGAACCTTTCTAATGTTAAGATTGACTAAATATTCTGTTAAATTCTGTGCCCTTGGAAACCAATCATGATATAAGTCAACAGAACTGTTTTGTGTAGTTACCTGCAATTACCAACCACCACCCAACAGTACTTCCTGCACCTGGGTATAAGCTCTTATGGTATAAGTTGTCCCTGAGATAGACCACAACATCAGAGAGACATTTGAACCAATATAAGAAACTATTTGGAATAAGACTTTCATTTTGAGAAGTGGTCCAGTAAAGTTTAAGTTTCCAAGATCTCCCGGGAAATTGACATCCTACTTTGCCGCAGACCCTCTTTGGTCCCTGTCTGCTTGGAACGTGTCTCTGGTTGCAGGTGGACAAGGATTGGCGGGAATTGATAGACAGACTTGACCCAAGGGAGTGTGGATCTGAATATAATTTGTCAAATTGAGCATCAAACTTTTTATACAGAAGAAAATAGGGAAGCTGGGTGGCACACCAGCAAGGTACAAAGAGGTTACTGGATTCTTACACAAAACAGAGGAATGCAAACACGGAAGGACTGGCAGGAACCAACTGGGATAAAATTCAATGTTAACAACTGGGATCAAAAACAGCTCCACCTAAACCGGGCGTGGTGGCACATGCCTTTAATCCCAGCACTCCAGAGGCAGAGGCAGGTAGATTTCTGAGTTAGAGGCCAGCCTGGTCTACAAACTGAGTTCCGGGACAGCCAGGGCTATACAGAGAAACCCTGTCTCGAAAAAACAAAAACAAAAACAAACAAACAAACAAAAAAAACAAATCCACCTAAGGTCCACTTAATCTTAGAAGCCAGGGGCAAGGGCTTCGTGCCCTTGCCATAGTTCCTACTCTAGTCTATTGTATAGTCCACCTTCCCCCTAGGCCATTGTAAATACTTGCATATGGGTGTAACTCAGCTATCTATAGTTCTAAGTATCTACTCTGGTTCCTCTTTAGGTCACAAACTTCCTTCTTCCTAGATAATGGTAAATTTCTGTGTAGGGCAGTGACTTAGCTATCCATGCCCAAGGTCGGATCAAGGACTGCCTAGAATCTAACTTAGCTATATGTTAAAATATCAATCCTTAGGAGCACTTGTAATAAAGCAATATTAAGGGAAAGCTCAAAGATCTGTTTACCAACTAAAGCAAGGACATTGGAGCATTCTTTATATAGGATGCCACAATTCCAGGAGACTAAGTTTCTGTGAACTTTTCGCCTCAGGACAGCGCCCAGGTTTTCGGGGGGCCGTTGCTTGTCACTACTGGAGTGGATGTAGCACTACTTGTCCAAAACAGACATGTACATGGGTAACTGGCATCATGGTTGGCAAGTTAAGACTATGAATGTTAGACAAGTCCCATCCTGGTAGACAAGTTAGGACATGAATATTAGAAAAGGCAAGCCCCCTGCCACAGTTGAATGCCCCAACCAATGGAAGCTGGATAAATGTACAACAAAGACATGTTCCTAAGGAAATCTTCTGGGGCTGGAGAGAAGGCTCAGTGGTTAAGAGCACTGGCTGCTCTTCCAGAGATCCTGAGTTCAATTCCCAGCAACCACATGGTGGCTCACAACCATCTGTAATGGGATCTGATGCCCTCTTCTGAAGACAGCTACAGTGTACTCATATAAATAAAATAAGTAATTCTTTTTTGCTTGTTTGTTTCTTTTTTTTTTTTTTTTTTGGTTTTTCGAGACAGGGTTTCTCTGTGTAGTCCTGGCTGTCCTGGCACTCACTTTGTAGACCAGGCTGGCCTCGAACTCAGAAATCTGCCTGCCTCTGCCTCCCGAGTGCTGGGATTAAAGGCGTGCGCCACCACGCCCGGCTTGTTTCATTTTTTTACTTTTATTTTTTATTAGATATTTTATTTATTTACATTTCAAATGTTATTCACTTTCCTAGTTTCCCCTCTGAAAATCCCCTATCTCCCCCACCCCCCAACCCACCCACTCCCACTTCCTGGCCCTGGCATTCCCCTATACTGGGGCATAGAGCCTCCATAAGACCAAGGGCCTCTCCTCCCATTGATGACCAACTAGGCCCTCCTCTGCTACATATGCAGCTAGAGCCATGAGTCTCACCACGTGTTTTCTTTGATTGGTGATTTAGTCCCAGGGAGCTCTGGGGGTACTGGTTAGTTCATGTTGTTGTTCCTCCTATGGGGCTGCAAACCCCTTCTGCTCCTTGGGTATTTTCTCTAGCTTCTTCATTGAGGACCCTATGCTTTGTCCAATGGGTGGCTGTGAGCATCCACTTCTGTATTTGTCAGGCACTGGCAGGGCCTCTCAGGAGACAGCTTTATCAGACTCCTGTCAGCAAGATCTTGTTGGCATCCACAATAGTGTCTGGGTTAGGTGGTTGTTTATGGAATGGATCTCCAGGTGGGGCAGTCTCTGGATGGTCATTCCTTCAGTCTCTGCTCTGAACTTTGGTCTCTACAAAAGTTCTACAGCTCTCTACAGCTACAGTGTACTCATGTAAATAAAATAAATAAATCTTTAAAAAAGAAAAGAAAAGAAATTTCCTATCCCTAAATCCTGATTGGTGGAGTAACTTGGCACAGATGGATTTTGTACTTAAAAACTCATGGTTCAGTTTCTGGGAACTGAACTGAGCATAGGGTCCCCAATGAAGGAGCTAGAGAAAGGACCCAAGGAGCAGAAGGGGTTTGCAGTCCCATAGGAGGAACAACAATATGAACTAACCAGTACCCCCCGAGCCCCCTGGGACTAAATCACCAATCAAAGAAAACACATGGTGGGACTCCTGGCTCTAGTTGCACATGTAGCAGAGGATGGCCTAGTCGGTCATCAATGGGAGGAGAAGCCCTTGGGAACTGAACCATGACCCTGGTCAACCCGTCCTGGGTGTATGTGCAATAAACTATCCCTGTTAGACTGAGAGTGTATGGTTTGTGAGGCAATTCCTGGAGAAATAAAAAAAAAAAAATCGCCCAACCAAAAGAAGTCCAGGGCCACATAATTTAGTGTAGACTTCAACCAGAACTTCAAAGAAGAGTTAACACCAACACTCCTCAAATTGCTCCACAAAATAGAAACAGGACTCTGATCACTTTATTTTATGAGGCCATGGTTACCCTGATACCAAGACCAAATAAAGACCCAACAAAGAAAGAGAATTACAGACAAATTTTCCTCAGGAGCACAGATGTAAACATTTTGTATTAAAACACTTGCAAACTGAATCCAAGACCATTCCAAAAAGATCATCCACCATGATCAAGTAGATTTCATCCCAGAGATTCAGAGATACAGGGATGGTTCAGCCTTGGACAAAATCCAACACCCCGTCATGAAAAATCCTGGAGAGGTTAGAGATACAAGGCACATATCTAAATATAATAAAAGCAGTTTGCTGCATGTCCACAGCCAATGTCAACTTAAATGGAAAGAAACTCAAAGCAACTCCACTAAAATCAAGAACAAGACATGCCTACTCACTGTTTTCATACCTATTCATTATAGTAGTTGAAGTTCTAGCCAGTGCAATAAAATGACTAAAGGAGACCAAGGGGATGCAAACTGGAAAGGAAGAAGTGAAATTATTGCTATTTGCAGATTATACAGTAGTATACATAAGTGATAGTAAAAATGTTACTGGGAAACTTCTACAGCTGATAAAAAGTTTCAGCAAAGTAGCTGAATATAAAATTAACTCACAAAAGTCAATAGCCCTCCTATATACAAATAGACTGAGAAAGAAATCAGGGAAATACCACTTTTCACAGTAGCCTCAGATTATATAAAATATCTTGAGGTAACACCAACCAAGCAAGAGAAAGACTTGTATGATAAAAAAAAGATAGCCAGGAGCTCGATGGCCAGCCAGCCTAGCCTGTTTGGTTTGTTCTGAGCTAGCAGTGAAAGTGGTGGCGCACGCCTTTAATCCCAGCACTCGGGAGGCAGAGGCAGGCGGATTTCTGAGTTCGAGGCCAGCCTGGTCTACAAAGTGAGTTCCAGGACAGCCAGGGCTATACAGAGAAACCCTGTCTCGAAAAACCAAAAAAAAAAAAAAAAAAAAAGAGAGATTGAAGAAGATATCAGAAAATGAAAAGATCTCCCATGCCCGTGGCTCAGTAGTATTAAATTAACAGTGAAAATGGCAATCCTACCAAAAAAGCAATCTATAGATCCAATGCAACTTTCATTAACATTCCGACACAATTGTGTCCTTTATGTAACTTGAAAGCACAGTTTTCAGCTTTGTATGGAAACATAAAAAGCCCAGCTAAAATAATCTTGAATAATAAAAGAACATCTGGAGGTCTCATCTTCTCTGCCACCAGACTGTACTACAGAGCGATAGTAATCAAAACAGCATGGCATTGCTCATACATCCACAAAGACATGTTGATCAATGGAATTGAACTGAAGGCTCAGACATAAATCCACACATACCTGGACACCAGATTTTGATAAGCCAGAAATACACATTGGAAAAAAGACAACAACATCATCAACAAATGGAGCTGATCAAACTACATGTGCATGCAGAAGAACACAATAGATCCACATCTATCACCCTGCACAAAATTCAACTCCAAGTGGATCTTATCCCTTAACACAAAACCAGACACACTGAACCTGATAGAATAGAACGTAGGGAGTAACCTTGAACTCATTGGCACAGGAGACAACTTCCTGAACAGAACTCCAATAGCTCAGGCACAAAGGTCAACAATTAATAAATGGGACCTCATGACACTGAAAAGCTTCTGCAAGGCAAAGGACACCAACCATCAGATAAAGAGGCAGCCTATGGAATGGGACCAACAGAGGACTAATATCCAAAGTATATAAAAGAACTAAAACAACAACAACAATAACAACAAAACCAAAACAAAACCCAACATTAAGAGAACAAATAACCCAATTTAAAATTGGAGCGCAGATCTAAGCAGAGAACTGAAGTGGAAAGCTCCGGTTTCCTTGGAAACGCAATTGTGTCATGTGATGTTTTCTGGAAGCTGTCTGGTGAAAGAGCATGTGACGTTTCGCTGAGGTGGACACTTCAGAGGACATGTGATGTTTGGAAAGTGTATAACTATAACCCAACAGGTAGTGGATGATGCGCTGATATTGGTTCGCCTTGCTAGTTTTCACTGGGCTTTGCTGACTCTGCTATTGCACTGGTTCACCATGCTGGTCTGTCTTCTTTGAAGATGCTATTGAGGGACCCTAAGGAGTTTTCCAGTCCCATACCCTTCTTACAGCTTCACCCTCCCTCCTGGGGTCAAGGCTAGGCCAAGTTCCATTCTCTACCCACAGAAACATTCTTGAGTAAAAAAATTCTCAGACAGTCACTGACCCTCTGGAAAATCCCAGGTAGAGTTCAAATGTGTGTCATGCTTGCTAGCCAATAGATTTAAAGGCCAATATTCTTAGCCAATAAGTGAATTGTAACACAACCTGTGCCCCTAAAAAGTATAAAAACTGCTTGTAATAGCCATTTGGGGTCTCCTTCTAGTAACCCGCCTCGAGGGACTAATTGAAGAAGGTTGACCCCAAAGCACTGAAAATAAACCTCTTGCTTTTGCATCGATTTGCATTGATCTGCATCTTGGTGTCTCACTCAGGGGTGGGTGTGGTGGTCTCAAAGTAAATACCACTGACTGAGGGTCAGAGTCTTATACTGCTGCACTGGTTGACCTTGCTTTCTTTGCTGAACTTCACTTGTTGTGACTTTGTAGAAAGAAGCGCACCAAAGAACTTTTGGTGGTCTTCCAGCTGCTTCTTGCCACTTTGGTGGACTCAGGCTGATTAGCAGAGCCTCACAGTTTCTTCTGGATTGAGCTGCTGCTGCTTTATTTTATTTTATTTCTAGTAGACTGGACTGAAGACAATGAAGATTGAAATCTACTTCTAAACAGGTTCAAGTCCCCCTTGTCATATTGGCCATTGCCATGCCCCATTTGGTCAATGGGTTATAAGGAAGGTTGAAGTGTTTAAGAACCCCTAGGTAAGGGGTTTTGAAGAATATAAACCGATAGAGAATTCTCAAAAAGAAGAACTTCGATGGGCAGTGGTGGCGCACGCCTTAAATCCCAGCACTTGGAAGGCAGAGGCAGCAGATTTCTGAGTTCGAGGACAGCCTGGTCTACAGAGTGAGTTCCAAAATAGCCAGGGTTACACAGAGAAACCCTGTCTCCAAAAACAAAACAAAACAAAACAAAACAAAACAAAACAAAACAAAACAAAACAAATAAAAATTACTTAAAAACAAAAGAAGAACCTCAAATGGCTTAAAGACAATGTTCAACATTCTTAGTCATCAGGGAAGTACAACTAAAACTGACTTTATTTCACTTTACATCTGTCAGAATGGCTAAGATCAATAAAGCAAATGACGTCATGCTGTTGAGGATGTGGAGTAAGGTAACACACCTCTGGTATTAATAGGAGTAAAAACTTGTACAGTCACCATGGAAACCAGCGTGGCAGTTCCTCAAGAAGATGGAACACAATCTACCTCAAGATCCATCTATACTACTTTGGAGCACATACCTATCGGAGGCCTCATCTTTCCACAGAGACACTTGCTCAGCTATCTTCAATGCTGCTCTGTTTATAACAGATTTGGAAGCAATGGATGGATAAAAAACGTGGTACATTTACACAATGGAGTATTATTCTGTTATTAAAAAACTGAAATCATAAGCTGGGGTGGGGGAGTGCACACCTTTAATCCCAGCACTTGGTAGGCAGAGGCAGGCAGATCTCTGTGAGTTCAAGGGTCACCTAGTCTATGAAGTGAGTTCCAGGATAGTCAGAGCTACATAGTGAGACCCCCATCTCAAACAAAAACAAAAACAAAAACAAAAACCAAAAATTGTGAGATTTGCAGGTAAATGGATGGAACTGGAAAAATACTATCCTGAGTGGGGTAGCCCATACCCAGAATGACAGATAAGGGACTTATCTCTTATTCTCTTGTAAGTGGATATTAGCTGCTAAGTCAATGATAACCAAGGTATAATACACAGAGCCACAGAGGTTAGGCATTGAGGTTTGGTCCATAGCTTTGTATTGCAATGCTAAATTCTGTACCTGAAGAGAAGGTCTAGGTCGTGAATGAATTCTCACATTTATAAGCTTTTGTTGAGTAAACCTTGTTCCTTGATGCAAAACTACTGCTAAATAAAATTGGCTAAGGCCAATTACTGGAGGGACTAGAAGTAGGTGTGTCCTGAGTTACTTGGTTGGGGGTGGAGAAGATGAAAGACCAGGTGGAGAAGGAGGAGACAAGAGGAGGAAGCTGCTATGAGGAGAGATGGAAGATGAGCACAAAGCCAGGGGAAACAGCATGTATTTGAGGTACACTACTGGTATTGGTAGTCAGGTCAATAGTTAGAAAGGTAGGTTAGGGGTTATCCTAATAATAATAAAATAACCATAGTCTGAGTCTCATTTATTTGTAAGCCAGTCAGAGATAAGCTTAAAGGGGTTATACTACAGTTAGGTCTAGAGTAAGAGGCTGAGGGGTCAGGGTGGGGGACAGATAGGTATTCCTAGGAAAGAGAAATAGAACACAATTGCACCTAAGGCTCCAGAATCATTACAGAAAGCGGGGTGGGGGGGAGAGCTCGTAAGAGCCGGAGGAACAGGAATGTGCTGTGCAAGTTCATCTAGAAAGGTCAGAAGCTACACTCATGACATCTCATCAACATGACTGCCTAAAGAAAGATGTGATCAAGGAGCGGACATGCTACCAAAGGGAGCTTCAACCCTTGGGAGAGAACTGTAGGGAATTCGAAGGAATTAAGAGAACTAAGGAATTCGAAAACTGGGAGAAATAGGCTTCCCTTGGAAAGAAGCCCACAGTTGGCTAGCCAATACTAAGTGCTCAGCCCTCAGTCACAACTATAAACGAAAGTTAGATGCACACTACAAGTGGTGTGTGTATGTTTTCCTGCTTAGGTGAGGCTCACAACCTAAGCCACTCACAACCTAGCCATAATGCTAACGCGTTCTCTAGTCCTATGCTCTGCCGTTTCAGCCCTTAGGTGGCACCATTCAATGGCCGTGATTTCCTCTTAAACAAGTAAAATAAATTCCTGTTGATTTTATCTTGTATGAAATATGAAAAGGTTCGGAGTTTCCTTAGAAATGTAGGGGCTGGATTTTAAACCATAATAAATCGTTAGCAAAAAAGGAAAAAAAAACATTGCAATGTTCACTTCTGTCTCTTTACTAGAAATCGAAAGCATAGCAAAGTCCTATTGTACAGAAGGTCTTACTCTTGAGGTTCCAATTTCTCAGGTCTGACTACTCATTCAAAAGAAAGCAAAGCAATCGGGTGGTGAAAGGGTAGATAGGGGTTTAATCGACGTAGCCATGTTGCAAAGATAGAAACTGGAAATTCAGTCCATCTGCTGAGCACTGGCTTAGGCTTGAACTAGAGGAAGAGCTGAGGAAGAAGTACACACAGCAATCCTGGTCCGGCTGTAGTTGGCTTGATTGTCTCTGTTCTGGTTCTGAAGGTGGCTGGAAGTCCTTGTCGTTTAAGGTGACAATCTGATTCCTGTGAGGTCACTGCTTCTGGTTGAGGTTGACCTATCTGTGAAGCTGTGTTAATCCTAAGAGTGAAGATGATTGCAGATCTAAGACCATGACTGAAAAGCTTGCTGCCACTTTTTGGAGGTCCAGAACAGGACGTTGTAAAAACTGCCAGTGAGGACCTAATGGGTTATATATCATTAATTTTTTTGTTGTTTGTTTGTCTGTTTTTGAAATGGGGGTCTCACGCTACAGTCCTGACTATCCTAGAATTCACTCTGTAGACTAGGCTGGATTTGAACTCAGAGCACCTTGGAGTTCTGGGATTAAAGGCACCACCCTGGCTGCCTTTTGTTTCCAACTCAGAGATCTACCTGCCTCTGCCTCACGAATGCTGTTATTAAAGGTGTGCACTATCACGCCTGGTCCTCAAATAAATATTTTATCAAAAGAAAAAGAAAGAAAGAAAGAAAGAAAGGAAGGAAGAAGAAAGAGAGAGAAAAAGAAAGGAAGAAAGAAAGAAAAAGAAAGAAAGAAAGAAAGAAAGAAAGAAAGAAAGAAAAAGAAAGAAAGAGAGAGAGAAAGGAAGACTCTATGGTTTCAGACTTAGCAGGATGACATAACTTTTCTCAAGAACGTTCGGGGTGGGGGCCGTCTGTGTGTGTCTGAGAGTCAGCTCAGGATCAATCATATTTGTGGGCTGAACAACTAAAACTTCTTGCCTCAGTTAACTGAGGGAAGCTGGGAGCGGGAGAGGTGGTTTTCCCCTGGGAAGAGCACACTAACTGGTTGTCTAGTGTCAAATGGTCAGTCCTGAAAACATACATACAAGTAACATTATACAAACTGAGCAGATCATATTCAGGAACACACACACACACACACACACACACACACACACACAGAGGCAAGAAGTAACATTTAGTGAAAAAAAAAAGAGGCCATGAATTTGAAGAAGAGGGGCATATGAGAGTTTGGAGGGAGGAAAAGGGAGAAATGTTGGTTATATTCATTTCAAACTGCAGCAGCAACTTTCTGTCCCTGTTCTGAAGAATAACCTTCTATGCAATCAGATAAAGTATTTGTAAAACAAACTAAAAGTACAGCACAATAAAGCATGCCTCTTTGTTCTCTCCTGCCCATTTACTTAATTGGTTTTTAGTATGGGCCTGAAAGAGACCCCCACAGTGTCCAGAAGAAACTTAGTACAAATTCTGATTTACAACTTCCAGACAGGGTGCAGACCTATATAACCCCCTCAGGGTTACTCCTGAGGCTGAGGCAGGAGGACATAAATTCAAGATTGACTTTGAATTTAGTGAGAATCTGTCTCAAGATATAAAAAGGGGAAGGGGTGGGGTGGGATGGGAGGGGAGAGGTGGGCAGGGTAGAGTAACAAAGATCTATCTAGGATAGTGTTTGATAGTATTCAGGAGGCTCTCGGTTCAATCCTCAGTATCACAAAACCAAAGCAAAATCCAGAACAAAAACAGGGATTTAGCAAACGCCTTTAATCCCAGAATTTGGGAGGCAGAAGTAGGTGGATCTTTGTACATGGAGACCAGCTGGTTCTACATAGCTAGTTCTAGACCAGCTAGGGCTACCTAGTGAGATGCTACCTCAAAACCACAAATAAAACAAAACACTCCCAAGCAATCATCTCCTTGAGAGGCCCAAGGCCCAGTGAGGGGACACATCACAGAAATACAGTAGGAACACTTTTACCTCAGGCGTGACTTTGGGTAGGCCAGCTGGCCTTTCTTTCCAGAGACAGCACTCTCAGACCTTTCTGCTATCTCTTATCTCTCTTTGACTTCAAGAAAGAACTCTACTGACTCACACATTTAGGAATGCCCCATTAAAATAATTTATAAGGTGAAATAATTTATAAGCTGACCAGACTCAGCTATTGTTAGGACCGGAAGGCAAGGAGGGAAAGCTCTGGACCTCTCTAGTTCTGGCTTTCCCAAGCTACCAACAAGTAAAGGTGTGGCTAACATCACTTGTCGCTAAGAAGCCAATGCAATTGAGAATTCAAAGTGGTGTTAATAAGGAGCCAAGGAACTCTTTAGATCAGAAATGTGAGTATTAGAAGGTTCCTTCTAGCTGTTTGTCGGTTGGGACTAAGTGTAATTTGGAAGTAAGGGGCTGCAGAGGCTTGGAGTCTGGCATTGGCAAATGGATGGGTGGGAAGGGATTTTAGGAGGTGGGAATGACAGGATTAAAGTGTGTCACAGTAAGGGAAGCATCAATTTGACCCTGGTGTTTGGACTTGGGTCTTCTAGGGCCGGCGGAACCATTGCTGGTTTAGGAAGAGCAGGTTTGGCTGGAAGATAAGGTCAGGGCAAGTAGAACCTAGAGTGTCCATAAAGCCTTCAAGGTAGCTGTCCAAAGATAATAAAGATGTGGCACTTTGGAGAGAGTCCTGTAGGGAACGAACAAAACCTGGGAGGAATCTATGTGAGAATGAACTGTAAAGAACTGGAGAGGTCTCTTGGTTCTGGCTTTGCAGGGTGTGGTGATAAGGCAAGCTTGGGGAAGAGCCCCACGTGACGACCTACTGGCGCAGCGGCTGCACAAAAGCCACGGGTAACCCCAGGGGGTAGAGTGCAGGGTGGCCCCTCCCGGCCCCGCCCCTCTGCCTTCCTTTTGCCCTCTTCATCCATTGGGTAATCTCAATGTCCGTCAAGGGCCCGCCTCCGCAGATAAGCCAATCAGGAATGGCGGGAGGGATATTTCTTTTGGTGCTGGTTCCTCGACTGGGGGCCTCTCCAGGGAAGTAAAACCCAGTAGCAGCAACCGCGGAACTGTGCTCAGGACCTGAGTGAGCCGAGAGGTTCCGCCGAGTGCCAGCGGCGCCAGCTGGGGAGGAGAGGACGAGGATACGAGGTAAGGAAGGGGACGATTCGGGGTGCGGACGTCTTCCCTAGCCTGGTTTATGGGTACCTCAGGTGATGGGGCGGAGAGGGAGAGGGGGATGAGGTGAGAGGGCGGGACGAGCTGGTCCCTGGTCATGGTCACCCCACTCGCGCGCACGCGCCACGTGGGCCAGCGCACTGGTGGAGGAGACCGCTGCTTAGCCGGTTCTCTGCACTAGCTTCCTTCCTTAGTACTGGAGCACCGGTGAGCTGGACGTCGCAACTGGATTCTTACACCTTGGAAAGCCAAGGCTCAGCCACTAAACGGGGGCTGGGATTCCTTAGAGCCTTGCGGTCCAGCCAAGAAGTCTAGAGACTTGGGTTTCTTAGGGGTGCTAAATTCTTTCTGTCCCATTGGAGGCGAATGGTTTTCATTGCGCACAGCTGCCTGTCCTTTCTGTAGGGTCAAGGGGCGTCTGAGGCCATCTGCCCCTGGCCGACCTCATCTGTCCCAAGTTCAGCGGGATGGGTATTGGCTTTGGGAAATCGGTTTGACAGTGCGTTTATACCCTTTGACCTACTGTTTTTGGAAATAAGTAAGGGAAAGGTGACTGCAAATGCCATGTAATTTGGTACTAGGTTAGTGGAAACAAACTCCAAGTCACCAGTAATTGTGAATGTTTATGCCAAAAATCATAAATAATACTATCACTGAAAACATTGCCTTTAATAGGAAGTCATGTTCACAGTAGTTGGCCCAATGATATAAAAATCTGTACAGAATGTATCCCAAGGACAAAAATAGTGGCTCCCTCCTTTTGTTGATTTTTGAGACAGAGTTTCTCTGTGTACCTGGCCTCAAATTCTGCCTGCCTTTTCCCTTCCAAATGCTGGGATTAAAGGTGTGCACCCACACTCCCAGTTTCAACCCCCCCATCCCCCATCCCCATGGGCTTACTTTGTCAAGCAAAGTAAGTCTGCTATGTAAATCAGGCTGGCCTTGAACTCACAGATCAGCTTGCCTCTTCTTTGCTTCTGGAATTAAAGGCGTGATAGCACTGTGACCTGCCCAGAAGTGTCGTATTTTATTAAGTCTTTACAGAACTTTGTGAAATCTTGACATTGTGCACACACCTTTAATCTCATGAGGTACTGAGAACGTCAGAGCAGGCAGATCTCTGAGTTTGAGGACAGCTTGACCTACACAGTGAATTTCATGCTGGCCAGGGTGACAAAGTAAGACCCTGTCTCAAAAAAAACCAAAACAGTGGCCAATACAAATCACACAGGAATTCTGTGAGACCAGCAACTGATGACTAATTCTAGCTACCCTGGAATCTGAGGCAGGAATATCTAAAGTTCCAGGCTAAGTGTGAAAGAGGGCTGGGGATGTAGCTCAGTGGTAGATCAGATAGAAGAGACCTTGTGTTCAGTCCCCAGTGATGAACAAAACAACAATAACAAAACCTAACCACATAGTGCCGGTGAGACAGACAGTATGCTAAGTAGCTAGAGTCAGTGGGGCTTCAAAAACGCCATAACGAGATAATATTGATGATATTTATACATAATATATTAATATATATAAAATGTGTACCAGGTACAGGCCTGGACTCAGGACAGCCGCTAGTCAGCAGCTGCATGACTGGAATTCATGGAGTAGGTAGATTCCTTGGGGGAACAGATACCAAAGGGAAAACTTAAATACTGCAAGGGAGACTGAACAAAGGACGTAGATAGTAAGCTCTGACCTGAGGAATGGTTTAGAAAGGAAAGGAGAGGAAAAGGAGGCACAAGTTGGCTGGCAGGAAGGCCGGAAGCCCTTATTGGCTCTGTAAAATCAGAGCGTATTAGCAAAAGCGATGTTCTAGCAGTTTAGTATTTTTAATAATTTGAATTTTGAAGCTTTTATAAACTCTTTAATTTTCAGGCTGAAAAAACACTCCACTTCCACCTGCCACTTTGTTTCAGAATGTCAAGTACTGTGTCCTACTGGATCTTCAATTCTGCAAGGAATCGTATTGCTCTTTTACGAGGCGGGAGACGCCTATACTCAAGGGCTGCCACGAGTAGGAACCCGCTGAAGTGGAGGCCCTTTTCTCTGGCATCAGCATCATCAGCCTTTGAGGGCGGTTCTCCATCTGGTGGCTTTGCCCTGCGGAAAGCCTACAGACACACATCAACCGAGGAAGAGGATTTCCACCTACAGCTCAGCCCTGAACAGGTCAGTGACCTGCTCCGAGCTGGTGAGTCATCCCACAAGGTCCTTGATTTCAACGGAGTTCCAAATTCAGTGTTAAGGTTTGAGAGCAACCAGCTGGCTGCCAATTCCCCGGTAGAGGACCGGCAAGGTGTGGCTACCTGCGTCCAAACGAACGGAATGATGTTCGGTATTTTTGATGGACATGGGGGCCACGCGTGTGCGCAAGCGGTGAGTGAGAGGCTTTTCTACTACATGGCGGTGTCCCTGATGTCCCATCAGACCTTGGAGCAGATGGAGGAAGCAATGGAAAACATGAAGCCTTTGCTGCCCATCCTGCGTTGGCTCAAGCACCCCGGAGATAGTATTTATAAGGATGTCACATCCGTGCATCTGGACCACCTCCGTGTCTATTGGCAGGAGCTCCTTGACCTGCATATGGAAATGGGGCTGAGCATTGAAGAAGCATTGATGTACTCCTTCCAGAGACTGGATTCTGACATCTCGCTAGAAATTCAGGCTCCTCTGGAAGATGAGGTAACGAGGAACTTATCCCTCCAGGTTGCTTTCTCTGGGGCAACAGCCTGCATGGCCCACGTCAATGGAGTTCACCTGCATGTAGCAAATGCTGGTGACTGCCGGGCTATCCTCGGTGTCCAGGAAGAAAACGGTACCTGGTCATGTTTACCTCTTACCTGTGACCACAATGCCTGGAATGAGGCTGAGCTGTCCCGGCTTAAGAGAGAACACCCCGAGTCCGAGGACAGGACACTCATCATAGATGACAGGCTTCTGGGTGTCCTCATGCCCTGCAGGGCTTTCGGGGATGTCCAGCTAAAGTGGAGCAAAGAGCTGCAGCGGAATGTCCTCGCGAGGGGCTTTGATACCGAGGCCCTCAACATCTACCAGTTTACCCCGCCCCACTACCACACTCCACCCTACCTGACTGCCAAACCCGAGGTTACCTACCACAGGCTGAGGCG
Organism: Mus caroli; assembly: GCF_978045245.1. Classification (NCBI taxonomy): domain Eukaryota; kingdom Metazoa; phylum Chordata; class Mammalia; order Rodentia; family Muridae; genus Mus; species Mus caroli. Next base: position 24,982,198 of record NW_028227265.1, on the reverse strand, counting down.
CCAGGATAAGTTCCTGGTGCTGGCCTCAGATGGCCTGTGGGACATGCTGGGGAATGAGGACGTGGTGAGGCTGGTGGTGGGGCACCTGTCCAAGGTGGGTCGCCATAAGCCGGACCTGGACCAAAGACCAGCCAACCTGGGCCTCATGCAGAGTCTGCTGCTGCAGAGGAAAGCCAGTGGACTCCATGCGGCTGACCAGAACACAGCCACGCATCTGATCAGACACGCCATCGGGAGCAACGAGTATGGGGAGATGGAGCCGGAGCGGCTGGCTGCCATGCTGACACTGCCAGAGGATGTGGCCAGGATGTACCGGGATGATATCACTGTCATGGTGGTGTTTTTTAACTCCGATTCAATTGATACCTTCTGTAAGGAGGGTTAAGAGTCTTCCTCTGGTGCCAAGGCAGGAATGCCCTTTAGAACACTTCACTCCTTAGTGAGCAATTCAAACCTTAGTAAAGAATAGGGGGACATAGGTTGCTGAGTAATTAGCAAAGGAAGGGAGGGAAAACCAGCCTTAGTGGTGGCGGTGGCGATGACGACGACAAAGACATTAAGTGATTTTTTTTTTTTTTTTTTTGTCCTGTGTGTGCTGGTCAGCTCTTCTGTGTAGCAGGCAGAATAAAGACTAAAATTGGCTTAGGCTCACGTAGCCCATGTCCTCTATAAGACGGTTAAATTGTGTCATTCTGTGCTTTTAAAGGATAAATTTAATCATGAGTCTAATAAAGAACTTCAGGATCTTCTGAGACCCAGTTGCAGATTTTACAGATGCGATTATGCAGAACTCTGTTATGCGCAGCGTCCAGGCTCTAGTGTCTTGTTTGTTTTTTAATTAGGGAAGCCTAGGTTTACAAAGTGATCTTCAGGGCACTTTTCTATGTAGGAATCTAACTCTGTGTGTGTGTGTGTGTGTGTGTGTGTGTGTGTGTGTGTTTCTGAAATGACTGTGACGACATTTTGTGCTGTTTTTTACCGCTGGTTAAGTTTATTTTAAAACTGAACCCTCCAGCTCACAAGCAGGACTGCCAGAAGCACGTTTGGGTCCTGGCTGAGGATGAGAGGAGCTAGGCCCCGGGCCAGCTGAATTTAATTGTGCAGCTATTGTTCGCCTCAGTTGAGCCTCACCTCTGAACCTTCGAGCCGTCCGTCCGGGGAGGTGATTTCTGTCTAATCCCTAACTCCTGACATTTTTGCTGAGTAAACTGTTCCCCCCCCCCCCAGGCTTAGCCACAGGTTACTCATTTAATTTTAGGTTCCTTTTGATTATAGCCTCAACTCTTGTTTCCCCGTGACACAATCCTACCTCTGCTATTCTGTCTGCCTAGCCTCATCCTGACGTTACTGGAAAATCTTCCCTGTTCTATCATCCAGAGGTTGGAAGAAAGAAGGTGATATGGTTGGGTGGCAGTTGAGGACATGTGGGCAGGACTTCTTCAGTGGTTTGTGGAGTTCAGCCTAGATCTAGAGAAGTGAAAGTAAGGCCCTACGAGAGAACAGGCTTTCTCTCTGCATCTTGGAAGGGAGGAGGGAGGCTTATCAGATGGGCCACAGGCCCCTGCCTGTTGAATTGCCATCGCTCCGCCTCGGGGACCATAGTTAGTGTGAGAGGTAAAAGCTAGAAATCATCTGGCCGTAGTCTTCATGGGTCACTGGTGTTTGAAAACGAATCCTCATGAATCCGGTTTAGAGGATACCTTTCCTCCTCTCTCAGGTGGCTGTGGCCTTGAACTTCAGGAAATGTGTCCCTAAACACATGTGGTTCTTTTTGGGCAGTTTTAATTTCCTGTCCCTTGTCAGTACTTCAGCCATCGACAAGGCTCTTTAGTTGATCCTTTAGTTTCCACTGTATCATCCACACACTAGGTTTGGCCTCCTTGGCTTTGCAGGTAGACATTTTGTTGAGTTTAGATGGGGCTAGCAAAATGGCTCAGTGGGTAAAGGCTGCCAGTCTCAAAACCCTGAGTTCCATCCAGGGGACCCACGTGATGAAAGGCTTGAGTTGAAAGTTGACCTCCGACCTTCATGTGTGCACTGCGGCACGTGAACTCACACAAAATAAAAAGAAAAAAAAAATCAGAGCTGGGCAGTGTTGGTGCATGCCTCTAGTGCCAGCACTTGGGAAGCTGAGGCAGGTAGATCTCTGAGTTCGAGACCAACCTGGTCTAGAGAGTTCCAGGACAGCCAGGACTACACAGAGAAACCCTGTCTTGACCCCCACCCCCACCAAAAACAAAATCAGGATTGCTTTTTGTATATTTCCTAGTGTGTCTGTTTAGTGATTTTAAAAAAAAAAAAAGACAAGAAACAACTCTTTTGGGTCCTTTTGTTCTGAACCTGATCTCTTAGATTTTTATTCAAAAGTAAAATGTAGACAGTCCCCCTGAGGAGCAGCCCCCCAGTACCCACACTTGGGTGGGTTTACTCTCTGTGGCTCCTTTCTGAGAGGCCCTCGCTTATGCCCTCAGGTGTGGCCTACCTTCTGAATGCCTCTTTTTCTTAACCTTCATCTTTACGTCTGTCCTACATAGGAACCCCAACTCTGCCGCCTCAAAATCAAGTAGAAAATGAACATTTTGGGTGTAGTGGCGCAGGCTTTAATTGTAGCACTTGCGTGACAGAGGGAAGAACACCAGAAGTTCAAGAGATACGTGAGACCCTTCTACAAAAAAATGGTGTGTCCCCAGCTAGGCACTAAGGCCATCTTAGGCTACACAGAGAGACCTTGCCTCAGGAAACAAAACAAAACAAAAAAACCCATAACCCCTAGACATGAGTCATTACTAGTCTAGATTTATGGCTTGTTATTTGAATGGAAGACACTATTGGACTTTTTTTTTTTTTTTCTTTGCTCTTTGCTTTCGGGACTAGCTACAGCCAGGAGTATCTTTGGAGCCTTAACTGGTGTTTGGTGTCTGAGCTCTGTTTTTGGAGGCTGGCCCGGGTCATAAAAGGTTCTGAATTGGTAACTAATCCTGGAGTTGAGAGGACACAGACCTCCCTTCTGTGTCTCCAAGTGAGTCTGTGTCTCCTCACCGTCTCATAGATGTCCCAGCTCTCCAGCTGAAATATTGAGAGAAAAGAAAGGGCAATTTATAGTCTCCCTTTCTCTCCCTCTGAACTCAGCTACTCTGCCTGTTCCAGTGCGAGTTGTCTTCTGGTCCCTCGCCAGTGTCTTGCTGGCTATGGGTCTTGGCAGCGGCTCCGTTGAAGCAAGTGAGCCTATGCTTTGGGCCACTGAAATTAGGAAGGAGATTCATGGTCCCTGTCACTTCTTCCAAAGCTCTTATCATCCCTCTCATATAGAGATTTCAGTTATTAGACTTTTAAATTTTAAATAATGAGATTGACCCTTTAGTGTTGCAGATGTAATTTTTGAAAGAAGTATGTCCTGGTGCTTAAAGTGACGTTTATGATTGGGGGTAAGAAGCAGATGGCAATGATATCATTTAGATATTTGTTTTATGTGTAAACAGTGCAGTGCTGTTGTTTTCCAAAGTTAATAAAGCTGTAGGGAAGACTAGTTTTGAATGTATATTAGACCTTGTTAATAAGGTTCAGTTTTCTGAGATGTTATTTGTAACATTAAAGCTAATTTATTGTAATGTTAACTTTGAGATGCTGTAATATATGGACGTTTTCCCCAGAAGTACATTTGGCTTAATAAAAGCTAAAAAGCTTTTTAGGCACAAAACTTAATTGGGACACAATCAAGTTGACAACTTTTAAACACAGATGGCTTGACCTTCAGATAAAGAATGGTATAATTATGTCGAACAGCAACATTCAAAAGGAGGCTGGTTCTGTCCTTTTGACCGTCAGTTTCTATTCTTCCTTGGACAGCTGTAACCTCCCAGGTTAAACCAGAATATTCTGGAATGGAGCCATTGCAGTGCCGAGTCTTTGAAGTGCCTCAGCTGCTGTAGAAGCACCCTGTTAACTAAGGATCAAAGCTAGTGGTGCAGTTCATGCTGTAAATGGTCATGTGTGTAGCCTGGTGGGGGAGGCACGTTTAGGCTACTGTGTAACTGTTTCCTGAGCCGGCTGAGGTCTCGTGCTTTCTTCCTTTGGTTCCCGGTGTCTAACTTGCCTCCTGGAAAATATTTCTTACTAAGCATTTTCTTGGAACAATCATTAACCATGATCTTTAATAATTACTGGCATTTGTATTTTAAACTGTGTACCGGTGTTCCTATCTAACACTGATTTTCTAAACTTTGAAGATATTTAAGTAGAACTTTTAAATAAAAGATGCAAAATGAAATTTGGCTTCCTTTAGTTTGAACGTTCATTTTTCTTTTCTTTCTTTTTTTTTTTTTTAAAGATTTATTTATTATATGTAAGTACACTGTAGCTGTCTTCAGACACTCCAGAAGAGGGCGCCAGGTCTCATTGCGGATGGTTGCTGGGATTTGAACTCTGGACCTTTGGAGGAGCAGTCGGGTGCTCTTACCCACTGAGCCATCTCACCAGCCCTGAACGTTCATTTTTCAAGCCCATAAGGTGTCGGGCCAACTTTTGGGTTCAGCATTTTGATCTGACCAAGGAAGAGTTTGGGCTATTTCAGAGTCTTCTCCAAAGATAAGCTTGGTGCATAAAACTTATAGTTGCTGCTAAGCACACATTGAGTTCTTGTTTATTTGTATTTATGTTTAATATTTTATTTTTAACTAAGTGTGTGCATGTGTCTCTATGTGGGTATGTCACGTGACTGCAGATGGCCAGGGAGGGAAGATGAGGGCGTTGGCTCTCTTGGAGTTTCAGGTAGTTGTGATCTGCCCAGTATGTATTAGGAACCAAACTCAGGTCCTCTTCAGGAGCACATAACACTGAGCCATCTTTCCAGCCTCAGGAGTTTTCATTTATGCTAGCTGTATGAGCGGAGAACTGAGAAGAAAGCAGACTGAGGCCCACTGTGCACTCCCGGCCGTGGCCCTCCGGGATTTCATCCTTACTGAGTATCTACTTGTAAAAACAGTTTTTGTGTTGACAGCAGCATAAAGCCAGTGCCAGGGGAAAGTCTAGGTTGCTGTCTCCAGGGAACGCAAGACCCCCACTCCAAGATGGCACCATGCCTCAATACACCCCAAATCATATTGTTCAGTGGGTCCTTATTAAAAACTGTAGGTGGAGTGGCTGGAGAGATGGCTTTGCAGTTAATAGCACAAGTGTACCACCGTGCCCGGCAGCATCGGGGATCTGATGTCAGGTCCAATTCCTATCACCCACATGGTGATTCACAATCATCCAAAACGTACAGTTCAAGGGGGATCGTCGGCCCTCTTCTGACCTTGGGCACTGTGTACACATCGTGTACATATATGCACCCAGGCAAAACACTCGTACGTAAAATAAAACTAATTTTCTTTAGTGCATACACGGAAGTCTTAGGCTCCCCCCGCTTCATTATTGCTAATAATAAAAAGTTCTGCTTTAATACTGCTTTGGGTATTAGGAATCAGCCTACATTGCCTCAATTTACACACTCCAACGTCCTATTTTTTTTTTAAGAACATAAAACTAGGACAGAGGCTGGAGAAAGCTCCGTCTGCACAGGCATGAAGACCTGGGCTAGATCCTGCACAAGCAAACATGCCAGCAAGCACATCTAATCCCAGTGTTGGGGGAGACAGACTGGCAAGTCCTTGGCTCAGCGGTTAAGAGCACTGACTGCTCTTCCGAAGGTCCTGAGTTCAAATCCCAGCAAACACATGGCTGCTCACAGCCATCCATAATGAGATCTGATGCACTCTTCTGAGGTGTCTGAAGACAGCTACAGTGTACTTACATATAATAAATAAATAAACAAAAAAGTCCTTGGGGCTCAATGGCCACTTAGCCTAGTGAGTTGAATTGGCAAGCTCTAGGTCAACCAAGAGACAACTTGTCTTAAAAAACAAGGTGTGTTACTTCTGAGGAATGACATCTGGCCTTCACACAGATGCCTGCATCTACACTCATATAAACATTATCTGCATGGGTGCACATGCATGAGTGCACCTGTATGAGCACACCTGCATGAATGTACCTGCATGCACATGCATGCACACACACACTAGAAGATAGAGAAAAATTTTAAAAAGTATAAACATGACCAGAAAGGAAAAAAAAACACAAAGATAACAAACAAAAAACCCTTGGCTGTTGTTTTTGAGACAGGACCTTACTATGTAGCCCTGGCTGGCCTGAAACTTGCTATGCAAACCAGGCTAGCCTCAAACTCATAGAGATCCACTTGTCTTTAAATCCCAAAAGTTGGGATTAAAAGCCATCACACCTGGCCCCCTCAATCTCTCCACCCCCAGTTTCTCTTTGAAACAGAGTTTTGCTGACAGATCTGAACTCTAGATCCTCCAAACCATTAGGATCACAGGTATGGACACCACCACCCAGTTGGGAAAATTAAATAAATAGATTTAGCCTTTCATATCTAGAATTTTTATTCTATTACTTGATGTTACTAAATTCCCCTAAGTAGTCCCTAACCTTGGTGGCCCTCTGACTTGTCCGTGGCCAGATTCCCAAGTCACTGGCTCCATCTGGGACTGGTGAATTTTTATTGACTGTTTATTGGAGTGTCTTGGTCCCATTGGCCTCTGACCTTTTCTGCTCTCTGCATCCATAACTTAGTCTGAACAATGGCTTGGATGGGGCATCGGAGCATAGCAAGGATGTCAGGATTCCTCTCCTGACTTTCACTGCCAGGGGAATAAGCAGGTTGGGATCCAGGAAAGCAGTCTGTGGAGGAGCCCCCTGTATCTTTGCCCACAACTCTGCCTGCCTTTCCCAGACTTTATAAAGCCCTCATCTACCCCCAGCTCCCTGCAGTAGAGAAACAGGATGTTTTCCTAGGGCTGTGGTTCTGTCCACAGTGCAAAAGCCTTGGGTGTCCCGGAGCTGGTCATTTAGGCTAGCTAAGGGCTAAGAAGCTCATCACGGGGCAGGGAAGGGACATCCAGGGACAGGAGCACAAAAATTAAAGCCTGGAATCTGCTCCAGTCGACTCTGGAGACCAGGCTTCTGGGGCAGTGACAGTGGGATAGTCCTAGGGATGTGGAGACAAAGCCTCCTAAATGTGGACATCTGGGCAAGTGACCTGTCAGGACAGAAAAGGATTGTGCAGGATAATCTGGACATGGTGCTGTGGAGACTCAAGGATTAAGAGTTTAAGGTCATGCTCAGATGCCCGATAAATACCTCCTGCCCCTCCCATACACTCACTCCCGTTCCACCCCAGGGATGTGAAAACTGGTTGTGAAATGAGTTAGAAAAGATGGCTGAATAGACACCAAGGAAAAGAGAAGGACCCGCATAAAGAGGAGGTTGGAGAATAGGAGGAAAACAGCCAGCCGTGGCGTGGAAGCAAAAAAGAAGAGAGTAGTTTGTCCGTGAGGATCTGGTATCAGAACACTGATACGGATGGACAGAAGTGGCCAATTAGCTACAAGAAGCTCCACAGCAGGAGAGGCAAGGGCTGAATCATAATCTCACTTGGGTCCGGGGACATCACAGGGTCTAGATGGTGAGACAGAGGAGCAGACTATGGTCCCGTGAGAAGAGGGCTTTCTGAAAAAAAGCAGAGTGGTGGGTGGGCGAGAGGTGGTGGGGCTGCCACCACCAGAGAAGAGGATCCAAAGTTTACTTGGGATTTTGCTGCCCCCAAATAGGGTTAGGGGTTAACCCTAACCCTAACCCTAACCCTAACCCAAATAGGGAGCATGGAAGAGTGGGAGAATGGGGTGTCTTGAGCCCCACCTGGTGGCTGGATCACTAATTGATGCGGGTACTGGGATAGGAAGGGTACTGGAGTAGGGAGCCGTCAGCTTTGGTTATGAGGCAATAGCAGACACAGACACTGCCTCTAGATGTCGCCATCCAGCTGTGCTGGTGCCTGCAGAAGCTGGCTTGAGGAAGGCTGTCCTGAACTGATGAGATTCTGAGTCCTGAAACTCCAATTAGAGCGGAGTATCCCTGGAGTGCAGCCTGGTATACCTTCAGGAAGACTCACGGGACTTTGGGCACCTTTGGGGCTGAGATTAAGTGGGGACTAAGGTAAAGGCTCTGTCTTGTGCCGAGGCCGTCCAGTCCTGCTTTATGGGGAAGGGGCTGTGAAGTCCAGGCTTGCCAGAGCAGGAGGTGGTAGGTTGTAGGCGGTGTAAAGTGGCTGTCACTTCGGCGAGTTGTCTTCAGCGTTCTTCTTTTCCTCTGTGAACTACGCAGTAAATCTAACAAACTCCTTTTTTATTCTGCCCTTTATGGCCAGTGCCATAGACTGCCGGCCTCTCTGCAATTTCTGCACTCCTCTTGTCCCAGCTTTAAGAATAGTCCAAATCACTTCTGTGCCCCAAATGGAAGCTGCCCCTGCAGTCAGATGCAACTACCATACAGGCCAAATCTGACCTGTTGCTCCTCTGTCCCCTTCATGAGCCTTTGGTTGAGAGCTCAGAATCCTCTTTCGTAGTCGGGCCTCCCTCTCTGCCACAGTCATGAGGAGTGTTGTTAGAATGTTATCAAGGCTGTGGGCTTGCTGTTCTCCCTGACTGAGACACCTGGCACTCTCTACCTTCTCTTGGCTTACCCAGATCTCTCAGCCTGATCCTGCTAGATTTACAGCTTATCTGGAAGACTCCATGACTTTCTAGGCCTCTCTCCCAAGCAACCCCTTCTAATTTTAGCTCTGAATGGTCCTCTTTCATCTCTCCAAGTGTCTCCCATCTCATCTGTCTGTCTACTTTCTTTGCAGCATCAGGATTCTGGTCTGGCTTTACCCTGGGTAACCGTGGGGTCAGCCCGGCATCTGGCATGATGTATACATTCAACATTTAAACTGTTGTGGGGGAGGCTGGGGATGTAGCTGAGTGGTAGGGCACTTGCCTAACAGTTATGAGGCCATGGGTCCAATCCCCAGCATCACAAAAGTAGATTATAGATAGGTAGATAGATAGATAGATAAGATTGATAGTAGATAGGTGATAAATAGATAATAGATAGATGGTAGTCAAGTAGATAGGTAGACAAGCAAAATGTTAGGATGAAAGAATTGAAAGAAAGAGGAAGATTTTGATCTTTCTCCATAAGATAAAATCACATTTCCTCAAAAATTGGGCTGTTCTTCTGGCCACTCTGGGAATAGAGACTAAAATCTTCTGCCTTTTGCTTCTTATTGTGATTTATATGATAATCTCACCTTCTTTCCCATCCCTTGTCCATCGCTGGGGTCTGATTAACCTTTTCCTCTTTGTGTTTGTGATGGGTTTTGCTATATAGCTCAGGATGGCTCTAAACTTTCCGTCGTCTTTCTTTAGCCCTCCCAGTTGCTGGGGTTAGGGGTTGGCTCGATTACTGGAATTTCCCTTCCCTTGATTCTTAGGGACCATAGGGACTTACTTTGTGTATGTGTTTTTTTGTTTTTTAAATATGTAAGTACACAGTAGCTGTTTTTTTTTTTTTTTTCTTTTTCCGAGACAGGGTTTCTCTGTGTAGCCCTGGCTGTCCTGGAACTCACTTTGTAGTCCAGGCTGGTCTCGAACTCAGAAATCTGCCTGCCTCTGCCTGCTGAGTGCTGGGATTAAAGGTGTGTGCCACCACGCCTTGCTTGTAGCTGTTTTTCAGACACATCAGATGAGGGCATCTGATCTCATTACAGATGGATTTGAGCCACTGTGTGGTTATTGGGATTTGAACTCAGGACCTCTGGAAGAGCAGTCAGTGCTCTTAACTGCTGAGCCATCTCTCCAGTTCTCACTCTGGTCCCACTCAATCCAGCCAAGGGACTTACTTGTAATCAAGAGAATATAGTAAAGGATACACAGTGGGGACTGGGAAGGTAAAGTGGCCATCTCAACCACTGATGATTGCACTTTATTAAGCTACATTATGTTATACTGCATATACACTATAATATATGCTATATATGTGATATATTATAGTATATATACTACATATAGTATATATGTGTATATATATACACACACTATATTATACTGCTTTAGTTTTGGTTATGTTGGAAATTTCACTTTGTCTTTTCCATTTTCTTTCCTCCTTCCCTCCTCCTCTTCTTCATTTTCTTCTCCTCCTTATGTATGTATGTATGTATGTATGTATGTATGTATCTATCTATCTATCTATCTATCTATCTATCTATCTATCTATCTATCTATCATACTAGGAATTTAACTTAGGGGCCTGTACATGGGAGGCAAGCATTCTCCCGTGGAGATACATTCATCAGCCCTTTTATTTTGATGTTGTTTTCTTTGTTGTTGCTGCTGCTTTGAAATAGAATCTTATGCCGCCCAAGCTGGCCCTCAAGCTTGCTGTGTAGCTGAAGTTGACCTCCAATTTCTGATTCTCCTATCTATCCCAAAAGCTAAGATTAGAGCACCACCACAGCCCCACTTGTCTGGGAATTCTTTTTATTAACAATGAAAAAGCCCTCAGAGGTATCTACCACTCTTTCCTGATTCTAAGTGAGGAAAACATCTCAGTCCCTTCCTGACCTGTGGGGCTAAGCACAATCTGACTCTACTCACCCTTCACATCTGCTGCTTCAGCTGCTCTGATCTGTTTTCATCCAGGGAGGGACTATCACAGGGGCTCAATTTATGACCTGGCTACATTTCTGTATGTTCTGATTAGATGCTGTGTGGAACACTTTACACATATTATCTTCTTTAAGCTAGGTGTGCCTCCATCCTCATCCACCTCAGCTTGTACTTGGGAGGCTGAAGCATGAGGTTTGTGGTTTGTGAGTTCCAGGCTAGCCTGGGATATGTATTGAAACTGTCAAAAGCAAGCAAGTAAACAAACAAATAAAAACAAAAAGCAATCATGGCACAGATCTATAATGCTAACACTTGGGAGACAGAAGCAGGAGGATCAGGAGTTCAAAGCCATCCTAAGTTATATATTGAGTTTGAGGCCAGCATAAGCTATCCTGAGACCCTCTCTCAAAAATAACACAGAACAACCCCCAAACTATGTGGTATCTTATTTAACCCTCAGATTATACTCAGAAAAACTGAAGCTGGATAGATGAACACAGTGGCCAAGCTCACAGATGCAGTAAGGTAGAGCCTAGCTTCAAATCCTGGTGCTTGGCTCTGCAAGTTTCTTCCACATATCCATGTAGCTGTACTGAATGCATATTCTTCTAATAGGAATGGCCTCACCAGCTGCCCAAATGATCCACGGGAAGGCATGAGGTGTGAGTCCACAGAAGCAACAGAAGTGGAAACTTTAGGGTAGCAAGGTGTGAACTGGAAGGAAAAGGAGAGATCTGCCTCAAAGTGAGAACCTCTGTCTGTACGTGGAGCAGGAGCCATAGAGATACAACTCTAGGCAATGGTCAGGGATCCTGTGGATGGATTTTCTCTGTATCCCCAGCCAGCTGGGCCTTTCGGTCTAGGAGAGCAAGTGCAAGCTAGGGACTGTGTGCCTCCAGCAAGCAAGAGGGGCCAGGAGACCTGGGTCTGCCTCTCTCCACTGATCCCATGGTATTGCCTGGTCTCTGACTCGGTCCCCTCATCTTGTCCCTGGGTCTGGCATCTCTGACTTGGAGATGAGTCCAGAACCCCTTAGGCACACAGAGAGGCTTGGTCTTCTACCCAACACCTGTGAACATTTATCTCGGAGGGAGGGAGGAAGGGAGGGACAGGCAAGGGATTTGAACAAAAATGGTCATGGTATTGGTGTTTGTAAGAGAAACAGTGTTGACGTGGCTTCACCCAGCACAAGACACAGACCCTGAAACAGCCGTTTCAGCAGGCTTTAAATGTGACTGTGAAAAGCAACCATGACGACTGCTGAACTTTATGGAAGATATTATAAATAGGTAGCTCGATGGGAGATCAACAGAATATTCAGTGCGACCCCAAGTTGAAATCCTCCAGTCCCTCCTGCTTTCTCCTCCACCAGCTCCCTTGTGGCTTACCCCATTGGCCAGGCTAGCAGTGGGGGAGGGGAGTGAGACTATCTTGGGAAGGGGATGAGATCATTCTAAGGCTGGCTGATTTAGACCCGGGTAACTTTTTCCACCCTTATGGCTCTCAGAGACTTCTGCACTGGCTCATAAACCTTGGCGCTGGCCTCAGGGATTGGCCGTGAGGCCCCTCCTCACTGCAGGGATGATGGCCAAAGCTGGAAGGGGCTGAGGCTTAAGTTGAAACAGAGTGGCAGAGGCAGGTGGAGGCATGGTCCAATGGGGACCCAGCAAGAACTTTGCAGCTATCGGAGCTAGGTGTCCTGAAGCTCTTTAGGGGCCTATGTGGGTAGATAGTGCATTTTGTGGGTGAAAAGTCACCTTGCTAAGAGCAGAGCTACAGCCCTGGCAGTTCCTCTAACACCTGTATTTGGGGATTCCACTTGTCCAGCCTGGTTCTCCCCTAAAGGATCTCTGTTTGGGCTCTAATCCTGCAAGGGGTAGATGGGGAGGGAAGAGGTCTGGGCTTGGGAGAGATCAAGGTTTAGGTGAGAGTCAGTGTATAATTAGGTTCAGTTTACTCTCTCCTGAGCCTCTCTAGCCAGGCCACCGAAGACCCAAGTTACAGCCTTGAGGAAATAGTAGTCTTAGTCTTTGAGCTTCTCTGAGACATTTCCTAGCTTGTTCACCTACCCTTCCCCCTCTCTAAGATTTGTTTATTTATTTTATGTAAGTACACTGTAGCCGTCTTCAGACACACTAGACAAGAGCATCCAGTCCCATTACAGATGGTTGTGAGCCACCATGTGGTTGCTGGGAATTGAACTCAGAACCTCTGGAAGAGCAATCAGTGCTCTTAATTGCTGAGCCATCTCTCCAGTCCTCTAGTTACCTTTCTCAATACTCCAATCCTGAGCCAAGTCAAGTACCAGCTGTCCCCAAGTCTGCATCCAGCATGCCAGTTTATCAATGCTCACCCAAAGCCAGGGCTTGCGTCTAGGAACAGTTCTAATACACGTTGAATGAAGGAAAAAAGGGAAGGCTGTGATGTTATAGGTTTCAGGAGAAGACCAACTGTGTGTGCTCAGTGTTGTTCTGTGCCATGCTCTGTCCTAATCTGTGCCAGGTCCTTCAGGGGCAGCCAGCAGCTTTGAGCCTCTTAGGCCCCAGCATACAAAGCTAGAGAATATGGCATGAGGCACCTTAACCTGGGCTTAGTAGACAAGGAACTGAAGCTGGTCAGAACCAGAATGGGCTGGAGGGTTTCCTTAGCCTGGGTTTAGGGCAGCAGGGTTGGGAACAGAATTCTCTGGTTGGATGGAGTTGTTCCTGGAAAATCCCCACACATATTTTTAGCAGTGTGCTTTGTGCCTGGCTCCCACTCCTTCAGAAGTGGAGGAGTGGGGCCCTTTCTGTTGCTGGGCCACTCAGGCAAGCCCCTTGCCCTCTCTGTCTCCGAGAACTGGGCTCTGGACTGACACATCTATAGAGCGATATCTATTGACCTCACCGATTCTTTCAGCCATTCTAAAAGCAGGGGTTGGAGCTTCATATTGTTTGAGAAGGAGGTGGGAACTCTAAGATACCATATAGCTTGGCTGAAGCCATGTCACTGCACCAGGGTTAGAGCCCCTACCTGCTGATGGCACATGGCACCACTCTCCCATTCCTACTTAGAAGTCCCCAAAGGGCAGTGTGCCCACAAGCTGAGGATGCCACTTCCAGCCCAGTGCCTCTTGACCAAGGTCCTAGCCTGGCCCTGTGCCTGTCACCAAAATAGCCCTGGTGGTTCTGGGCATGGATTGCAGGCCATCACCTGGGACCTATTTTTATCCTTCGGGTAACAAGGAAGTCTCACCTTGTGCAGTAACCACTTGGGACATACTGGATCATGTGGCCTTAGCCCCAAGTGATCTTGCTGCCCTACTGGGAAATGACCCCGACTAGAAGAGAAAGGCCTGGCTCAGCCACACTCCTTTTCTTTCCCTGCCCTAACCCCTTCCCAGAATCCTCACAGCTTATTACCCCAACACACTCCATACCTCTATGTCCATGCACACCATGGCCAGAGATCTTAGGACACCTTATTTGTCCTTGATGTCCAATGTCTTATGCACTTGAACAGTTAGAAATTCTTCTGTGTAGCTCCCCCTACCCCTTTAATCTCGTTAGAAGATTCTGTAATCCAGAGGCCATTTGGAGAGTTAGCCCTTGGAATTTGACTTTCAGAATTTAGGGTGTTGGGATGCTTTGGGGACGGTGTCTGATGGTATTAGAGGAGGCGACAGAGATTGTGAGCGCACTCAGATGAACTGCTAAAGGTCAAGTGCTTCATAACCAATGAGTTATGGACCCCAGAAGTATTTATAGAGGACGGGCAGTTCATAGACATGCAGGGCACCCCATGGGTCCCCTTACTACTAATAGATGTGTACGTATCTACAGAGAAGGAAGTATGTCCCGAATCCCTCAAGGAAAGGTGCTCAGACAGAAAGACCAGAAGGAAGCTGGGCATGATGATAAATGGCCGGAATGATGGAATCACATCGCTGGGAGACTCAGGTGGACAAGTTAAGAGTTCAAAACCCCAGAGAAAGCAAGCCTCTCTTATCTCAAAAACAAAACCAAACAAAACACTGGAAGAAAACTTGACTCTTAGAAAGTCACCATAACAAAAACTAGAGTGGCTGTAGCTATAGTAACAACAATATTAGTAGCTGCCCACCAGCACCTCATTTAAAGCCAACTAGGTGTCCACCCTTTTGTACCATCTCAGCGAGCATCACAGGTGTTCTCCTCTGGATGGAGAATGGGCGTGGTCCTTGGGATGAGCTCCGTAAATGTGATTGGGTTTTGCAATATCTGCAGCTTTCTGGAGGTGGATGCTGAGCCCTCTGCCCGCAAACATCTTGCTGCAGGGCAGGGTATCAACAGCCAGGCTGGCCCCCTGGGGATACTGTCAGAGAGCCAGCCAGGGAGTGAGCCTCAGTCCACTTGGCCCTACTCCCCTAGGCGTTGGGGCTGGAAATAGCAGCTGCTCAAAAGCTGACAACCAAAGGGCGGCTAAAAAAAGCCCCCTCAGTCTGGGCACTGTCGCCCTCGGCTTGCAGGGCCTATTTTGGGGGAGAGGGTGCGGACGTGCCAATGGAAAATCCATGGGTGGGAGTCTCCAAAGGTGGGGGCCCATATGACTTCCTCTCTCCATCCCAGTCCACACACATGAGCACATATGCATGTACACACACACACACACACACACACACACCTATACAAGTTGCACATTTAACTTTCTTTCCCAACTGTTTGATCCTGCCATCCACATAGCAACCCAGGAAAGGCATGAGGAAGCTGAAACTCAGACTCAAAGAGAGATTTCTCTATTGGTGAGTGTTTGCCTGCTGTACAGCGAGTCCTGGGTTCCATCCCCAGCAGTGAATAACTTGGGCATGGTAACACAGACCTGTAATCCCACCGGTTAGAAGACAGAGGCAGGAAAATGAGAAATTCAAGGTCTTCATTCTCTGCTTCGTTGAGAATTTGAGACCATCCCGGAATAAATGAGACCCTGTCTCAACAAATAAACAAACAACCCCGCCCCAACCCCAAACTCAAATGCCTTTCCTAAGGAAGGCCTCACAGCTAGGAAGCAGGCAAGACCATGGCACCCAGGCCAGAGCTGTTCTCTGGAGGCAATCCCCTCACTGAGCTAGCAAACCTATCCTCTGAAGAGGCAAAGTCTCTGGGATGGGGACCAAGGAGGCTAGCTCTGGGTAGGATGGGTATGGAATGAAGATTACACAGAAACAAATCCCATTGGAAAGTCCCAGTGAGTTCTGAGAGACCTTGCTTTGTTGTAGGAGAGGCAGCTGCTGCAGAGAACCCAGCCCCCATCCATCATGTGTGACCACCTGCTCCCCTCCGCCTGGGCCTCCCAAGCCGGGCTGCCCCTGCCAAGTTTCCAGGGAACGTGTCAGATAAGGGACCTGTGCTCATGACTCTCTCCCACTGGTCATTATCTCTGTCCTTGCTGCCATCACCAAGTGACCAAGAATAGCATAGCTTGGTGAGGGGACACACAGGGCATCTCCTCAGTCCCTTCATCACCAGCGCCAACTGCACCCAGCTGCCTGTTGCCCCGTGCCCAAAGTCTCCACACGTGGTAAAGTGCTGCCAGCTTCGGTCTCAGCTCCCACGGCTCTAGAGGAAGATCCGGCAGCTGAAGCCACACTGTGTGCATCCGTCTCCACAGGGGAGCTGTGTGCCCTAGCACTGCATGCTGCCTCTCTCAGGACAAAGTGGCACAGCATTCGATAAGGTCGGAGTGACCGCTAGCTGGGTCATCTCCTTGGGCTAGGGTCCCTTTTAATGAAAGCTCTGTTTAGCTTCTGAACGTGTTTGACAACACCCACTCTAGCCAGTGGGGATTCAGACAGTCTAGGATCCCTGTGTCCCACATGGAGGAGTTCCTCATTTATGACCACAGGGTAAAGATATATGTCACGTTGTTACCTCTGCATGAGTCTCCTGTAACACTCCTGCAAGAACGGAAGAACCACATGGCTCTGAGGGAAGAGTCTGTAGTCATGGAACCCGTGGTCACTACAGCTGGGGCATGGAAATGGGGGAGATCCAGGAAGCCTTGTTCCCTCATTTCCGAGTCACTGTGACACCCGATTGTCATTGAGACATCCGAGTCCCTTAGTCCTCTCCTCAGTAGTCTCTCTAACTCTCTCAGCACAGACCAGCAACCTGTCCTACTCCACATCTCTTCCCCAGTCTCTTGCTGTGTCATCATCTCATCCTCAGATGACCCTTCCCCCTTGACCCTCAGACCTGCCTTCTGTCCTTCAAGTTATCCACCAACCCCCAGGGATCCAGGGAGGCAGCTGGGGATGCTAAGGAAAGAGAAGGGATAAGATATGGGTTCCTTGCATATTTCGACACACTCTCGGACCACACCTAGAAGACCATGCCCACACTTACACTCACAGGCTCACACGTGCCATGGGCCTTGGTAGAGTGGCAGGGCCATCAAAGGCTGCCAAGCTCAGTCTCCCCTCTGAGGTTCCCCTCTGAGGTTCCTACAGTACAAACTAGAAAGGTCTCCCCACAGTAGCAAGATGGTCTGGAAGTGAGACTGTGTGAAGAACTTTCTTCCCTGAGGCCCAAGCTAGAGCTCTGGGGTACGTGCAGATGTGTCTGGGTCTCTGGGGTCCTAAGATTGTTTCATTCTTTGGGGGTGAGGTCTGGATTGACCTTGGGGCCTCTAGCTTCAAGAGCTCTATCACTGAGGCTGGAAAAAGTTTAAAAATATCTCTGTGTTTACATTCTTTTCAAGCCGGACTCCTGGGCCTCAGTGCTGGCTCCCTTTGATCTGGCCCTACACTTCTGAAAGGGGCCTGGGAGAGCTGGTAGCTTAGCCCCCTGCTGCATAGACCCTCCCCTCTCCAGTTTAGTCAGACCTCTGCGACATCCCTTACATCACAGAATCAGCGAGAGCTCACTCCAGTGACCCCACAACACCAATGGGTGCTGGATCTGGTCCTCTCTCCATACTTCTCCAAAGCTTGGGCCTCAAGTGCCTCTATAGACAGTGACTGTGAGACTGCAGACATCCATGTAGATCTGGGGAAAGCCATACATATTCCTACAGTGTGCCTGGCTCTGCCAAATGTATTTTGAAATTACGTAATGTAGTTCTCTCTGAAACCTCATTTTATAAACTGGTAAACTGAGGCTCAGAGGGAGGAAGCGATGTGTCTGGAGATACACAAGCAAGGATGAGCCAGGCATGGTGGGGTGTTCTTCAACTCATACTGATCACACAGCCCCACTCCCACCCCACCCCACCCCACCCCTGCTCTCTCTCTCTCTCTCTCTCTCTCTCTCTCTCTCTCTCTCTCTCTCTCTCTCACACACACACACACACACACACACAGGTGCACACCTTGTCTTACCATAGTGCATCATGGACTCTGCCTGCTGTGTGATGTCATTAATAGGAATCCTTTTAGGCACTCACCGACTCTCTCCCTACGTGTTTTTGTCCTGTGAGTCAGGCATGCTGTGACCCTACAGGATCCTCCCTTCTTGTCTAGAGTCAAGCTATGCACAACAGAAAAGTTTTGTGTCTACAGATGCCCAGAGAGTCTGAATATGTTGAGACTATAGTGGTCACCCTCTCCCTGATCCGGGAAGTTCTATGAAGGAGTTGTCCAGTTGGGACAGATGTCACCATCGGCTCTGAGTTCCCATCACTCATCCTTTCCTTTGTTGGTTTCCCATCTATCTACTCACCAACCCACCATCCATCTATCCAGCGATCCATTCAACCACTCATTCCTGCCTTCCCATCTCTCAGCTGCTCAGGTCCATCCATAGCAAGAAGCCAGCCAACAGGAAGATTCCAGCCCGCATGCTGCATGGACCCTCCTCTTTTCAGTCTGCCTTCCCAGTTTTACCAGAAGCAGCTAGTTGAATGATCTCTAAGGTACTACTGGGGGGTCTTGAGGAAGGACGAGAACACTTCTCAAGGGGCAGCATAGACCTCAGCCACAAAGGTGTGTCTTGCACTCTGGTTCTACCAGATATCCGGTTCCTTAACCTCTCTGACCTTTGAGATCATTTACCTGAAGAATATGGGGACAAAAATCCAGTCCTAGCAGGCGGATAGAGAGATGAGGAGATGTTACTTCCAAAAGGACCTTTTGCATGTTGAAGACTGCTGGACAGGTGTAACTTAAGCAGAGAATGGAGTGGGGGTAGCTGGGTGGGGAAGGTTCTCCTTGGGATGGCCAGTGGGATCTCCAGTGCAGGTGTGAGGTGTTGGTTCCTGAGTCCAGACTGACTTTAGATTCCATCTGCAGTCTCTCTTCCAGGCCAGTCAGGATGCCCACCCTGTCTTCTTGCCTGGGCTTGGCTCCTATCTCATAGCAACTGCCAGCACCAGAGAGATTATATCCTAAAAATAGGGCTGGGCCCCACTGGTGCTGTTTTCTCTCCTCCCCATGATTTATCACCATCAACCCTTGGTACCTGGGACAGCAAGTCTCTCCCTAGTTCCCCAGGGATCATTAGGAAGAGGTTTGTGGACTACCTCGGATCAGTCTAGAAACGGATGTCATAGATCAGTCTGGAGGTGTTGGTTAGGTCACTGGGGACATCCCTTAATCCTACACCCGGGGCTGAGGTAGCTCTGGGGTAAACCATTGCAGCCTCCTGCTTCACCCCAAGTGTCTGTGTGAATGATACCCTCCTTCAAATTTCCATACATGTGCCCACATGATCCTGTGGGTGAGACCCAGAATGGTGTGGAGCCTGCACTGGGACAGAAGGAACCGTTGCCAGCTTTAGCTCTCCTGTCCCTGCCTCAAGAGGCCCTCAGCATCCTCCCTGAGGCTGAGAGACCTCTGCCCATCCTGAATGTAGGTGGTTCATGCACAGAGTCTGAGTGTGCGCACCCATGAATGGAGGTCTGAGTGCGCGCTCACATGAATGGAGGATACACATTCACAAGACAGTGTGCTCTCATGGCACAGAGATGTCCTGAACACACAGAATGACTCCTGAAAAGACAGTCCCTTATCTTACCTTTGTAGTTACCCTAGGGTTTGTGGCTGGTAGCCTCTTGGAGACCCACATTTCATTGACCCCAAGTTCTTACCCTCACCCCAGATGATGTCCTTATGTCCTTCCTCACAAGGGAGCCTACCCATCCTGCCGATCTATTTTGAATGTCAGTAGAAGGGCTGTGCGTGGGGGAGGGGCAGATGTGCTCACATATGTACACGTGGATGTGCAGACACAGTCTTTACAGGGTCCAGTCTAGCTCTCTGAGCCTTTATTATTGGACAAAGAGCTGCCATTTGGAGTGTTCCCATGGTCATCCCGTAAAGTGGGTGCTCAGGCTTTGGGAACATGCCTGGTGACAGTGTCTCCACACCAACAAGGTGAAGGGCTTTTACTCTGTCTTGGTCTCCAGTGCATCTTGGGTACTGGGTCCTTTCTTAGTGAGTTCAGAGGGAGCTGGGGCCAACCTCCCAGCTGGGGCTGCTTGGATCATTCACACCGCTGCCTTCAGGGGCACGCTGTCTGCTGGCTGATCTAGGTCCTTCCTTGCCAGGGCCAGGTGCGTGAACACAAGAATGAGAATGAAGCCTGCGGTGTGAGAAGAGTGGGTAAGCCCTTAGAGAGGATGATCAGGAGGGCACCTCACTAAAACCTCTCGACCGTGTTGTTGGCTCTATATGACATTTTCTAGACAGTGTCTCCAAGCTGTGCTGAGAACGAATCTCAGTGTCTGATAAATCTGCTCTGCTTTGACTTTACCAAGGTCAAAGGATATCCCAGCCTCCCAAGACCTCTTAAGTCCCCTTTCTCAGAAAGCTGAGGCAGAAAGATGCTAAACTCAAGGCCTGACTAGGCTACAGTGAATTTTAGGTCAGCTGGGGGCAACTTACTGATACACTGTTAAAAAATATGTATATACATATACATACAAAATAACTATGTAATATGTATCATATATAATATGTATTATATTACATTATATATATATATAATATGTACATATTATATATATATTTAAAGGTCTGGTCAAAGAGGTAAAGGCCAATTGTCTCCCACTCCTCTCTCCTCTCTCTCACACACATTTTCTCTGAGGTCAGATTGGGGAGTTCACAGGAGAGCCAGTGAGCTGTTGCATAGACCCCCCCCCCCAAGAGAAAGACACTTCACAGCCTTAAACTAGAACCAGCAAAGGAAATAATCACCAAAGAGCAAATCTGTCAGAATAAAGACATAAAACCTCCATTACCTATCGCTGCCAGGGTGCCCAAGAGGACACCCACCGCTGACAGTTTCGTGGGCATTCCCTTCATGCGACCCACCTTGCGCATACATTGGCCCTCCACATTGCAGCGACACACAATCACTGGGGTGGTGAAAGAAGATAAAGGTATAAGGGAAGGCTCCCAGCAGCTCGGGGCCTCCCATTTGGAAAACTGGCTGATACATATTGTAGTGGCTGGTTTTGTGTGTCAACTTGACCCAAGCTGGAGTTATCACAGAGAAAGGAGCCTCCCTTAAGGAAATGCCTCCATGAGATCCAGCTGTAAGGCATTTTCTCAATTAGTGATCAAGGGGGAAAGGCCCCTTGTGGGTGGTGCCATCCCTGGGCTGGTAGTCCTTCTTGGGTTCTATAAGAAAGCAAGCTGAGCAAACCAGGAGAAGCAAGCCAGTAAGTAACATCCCTCCATGGTCTCTGCATCAGCTCCTGCTTCCTGACCTGCTTGAGTTCCTGTCCTGACTTCCTTTGGTGATGAACAGCAGTGTGGAAGTGTAAGCTGAATAAAACTTTTCCTCCCCAACTTGCTTCTTGGTCATGATGTTTGTGTAGGGATAGAAACTCCGACTAAGACACATGTTTCTGTGCACACCTATGTAGGTGTGTGTGTGTGTGTGTGTGTGTGTGTGTGTGTGTGTGTGAAGGTGATTACTCCTCTGTGTGTGTGTGTGTGGCAGGATAGTTGTTCAGCCCAGGTCAGCAGGTCAGCCCAGAGGAACAAATGTGCATAGGTATGTGCTGTCTACATGAGAGTGCATTGTCTATACCCAGGCTCTTTCCTCCATATCCCAATGGCTCCTGTAGAAATTAAAGATGCCAACTTTGGCAACACTGAAGCCCCAACCTCACCTTTGACCTGGAGTTGCCACATATGGGTATCATGGTGGACAACCACAGGTACCATGTATTCACCAGGCTCTACCCAATGCAATGCCAAGGTGAGGTAGGCATGGGAATCTGTTGGGTTGCAGAAGACGATTAGAGTCACTGGCCTGAACAGGCTCCACCCAAGCTGCTCCCCCACTTCCAACCCTACCCCATCTCACATCCAAGTGAACTCACCCTTCACAGCCTCATTCTCATCCCCTGCCACGTACCGTTGAGAGGCTGGAGGCGCCAATCCCGCTGCACAGTGGGATTGGGACCGAGAGCAAAGCTGTAGGGACCATTCCTGTTGGTCAGGTCAGGGTCCTCACTGACCCCACTCACAACTACACCGTAGTCTTGGCGGGGTGTACAGAGGTGTCGGCTGGGCCCAGCAGCCAGAGTCAATGCTGGGACAGGAGAGGCCTTCAAGAAGTGGACCACAACGGTGGCAGAAGTGCTCAGTCCTGGCTTATCTGTATTATTGGAGGTGAGGGTAAGCCTCAGAAAACCTGGGCTGGTCTCCACACACCCCACACAGCCCATCTGTCTTACTCTACTGCTTCCCTTCATACTCCTGCACCCTGATGTACCCTTCCTCACTTGCCTTCCCAGAGCTAGCTGTTTATCCTATTGAGGTGCCATCCATGGTCCCCCTCACCTGGCTCCAGGGTTCCACTTGGCCCATCTCTTAGCATTCCTGCCTCAGACACAGCTCCTGGCTCTCCTTCTGCTTTCCTAATCTAATGCCCATTGTCTTGTCTGTCCTTGCAGTTGATAGCCCAAGAAGCCCAAGGGACACAGTTGGGGAATTGTGAGTGTCAACTTGAAGGATGGTTTTCATGTAAAAGGTTTGCAGTGAAGTTGCCATCCCCGGAGAAGACTCCATTGCTGTGTGATCATACCTGTGTCTTGGGCCTCCACAAGCACTGTGTATGTGTCTCCAGGCTGGGCACCCTGCAGGGATTGGGCTGTGTGTACCTCCCCAGACACCTCCTTGATGCAGAGCCAGCCCTCTGAGTCATTGACCAGGGAGAACCTGAGGCCCAAAGATGAAGGTGTGTTTGGGGAGGCACTGGAACAATATATAGGGTGCTGCTCAGAAACCCCCAGGATGGTGCAGCTGGATACTCAAGTCCTGTATCCTTTCTGTGATTCAGGGACAACACCAGTGCTGGTGAGCCCAGCCACCCAGTTTTAGAATTTGTTGGTGATATGGTGTTTGAACTGTAGGAGCGGGGAGGATTATCAGAACCTATGGATGAAGGGCAGCAACTGGTTCAACCTCACTAGTTCCAGAGCATCCAACCAAGAAGTCTGGAGGGCAAAGACTCAGGTACAGTTTCAGTCTGGATGGTGGTGCTCCCTTAAGGAGGATTAAGTAGAGCTCCCGTGGGCTCTAGACACACCTCCTCCATGTCTGCCTAGTCCATCCAGTGCTGGCCCTCCAGGGGTCAGAACCTTGGCATTAGTAATCATTTGAGGAATACTTTTGGCCACATACTAAATGAGTTTCTCTCTCTCTCTCTCTCTCTCTCTCTCTCTCTCTCTCTCTCTCTCTCTCTCTCTCTCTCTCTCTGTGTGTGTGTGTGTGTGTGTGTGTAAGTCATCCTTGGGAATCATGGGAAGTCCAGGCTAGGCAAGTGGCAGGGCTTTTGGCTCACCTGAGGGTTCTGCTCATGGGGTCTGAGGGCTGGATGGTCAGCAGGAGGGAGCCAGCTGGGGTGCTGACTGGGATGCTGGTCTCGTAGCTCTCCTGGTCCAACTTGAGGGGAGCAACCACCCTCTCCACTAGTATAGTCACCGTGGCCGTGGCCGCAGGGCCTGGGCCTGGGCCCACCAGTTCTTCTACGTTCCTCACTACCACCACCACCTTGTGATCAGGAGCTGCCTCATAGCTGAGGTTCTGAAACCAGCGAGTTCGGGGTCACTGTGTGGGTCAGGGTGGTACACTTGTGACCCTTCCCCACCTGTCCACATCCTAACCTTCCGGAGTCTGAGCTGGACATGGTCGGAGTCTGGCTCCCAGGACAGGTCAAAGATCCCTTCTGGGTCTCCTTCTTCAATGGCAAAGTCCATAAGGCGGAAGGCAGGTTCAAGGTCAGCATCAGTGGCCACGAGAGTGGCCACCAGAGCCCCAGGTTTTACATCCTCAGGAAGAGTTACAGGCCCAATCTGGAAAGATGGAGATGCTTGGTAAACACCACTGGCATCCTTCCCATGATCTCTGTACCTCGGTGTCAGCTTACCTGGGAACTGATGAACTCAGGGGCATGGTTGTTGATGTCTGTCACCATAACTGTCACCTCACATGTGCTGCTGAGGCCTGTTAGAGGGGAGGGATTGTTGGTGAGGTCCCAGTAGGAGCAGAGGGGCAAGGGCCAAGGTCACCCACTATCAGGGTACTTACCACTCTCTGATCCTGCTAGGTCAACAGCCAGCACCCGAAGCAGGATATTCTGGCCAGCATGGAGTGGGGCAGTTCCCAGTGTTACACTGCCTGAGGTCGGATCTAACTCCAAGGCTTTGTTTTCAGCCCCCTCCTCAGGCTCAGGGCTCAACAACTGATATACAATGTGGGAATTGGGTGACCCGGGGGCATCCAAATCCTCTGCTGAGAGCCTGGCTACTTCAGTTCCTGTAAGACAACATTGCCACCCATTTCCTGGTGTGTGTGTGTGTGAATGTGTTTGTGTGTGTTTGGTGTGTGGTGTGTGTGTGTGTATGTGAATGTGTTTGTGTGTGTTTGGTGTGTAGTGTGTGTGTGTGTGTGTTTGTGGGTGTGTGTGGTGTGTGTACATGGTGTGTGTGTGTGTGTGTGTGTGTGTGTGTGTGTGTGTGTGTGGTATTTGGCTTTGACATAGAATTCGGAAGCTAGACCTATCCCAAAGAATCAAGATGAGTGGTTTCTAGCAGCTCTGACTTTCCCGGCTCCTGACAAGACCCATAACCCACCTGGGGGGCTGAGCTCAGGGATGCTGACTGTTGGGTCATGTGGGGAGCAGACAGGTGCATTGTCGTTTTCATCCATCACCACCACCTGCAACTCCAGGGGTTCTGCGTAGTCCTCACCATGGGAATTCTGAGCTCGGACTTGGAGCTGGTACTGTAGTGGGCAGTGGGGAGTTTCACATTAGGGCCAAGGGTGGCTCTAGCCTGGAGAGATTCAAGTCCCTTCTGGTGGCCAGCCCTATCTCTCCTGGGATGTCTTCCCTGTTTCCACATCTGTGGGGCATGTGTCAGAGCACTCTCCAGTCTGCCCTGGGTTTCCCTCTCACCTCACCTCAGCCTGGGCCTCTCGGTCCAGCTCCATCGTAACATGGAGCATCCCCTCTGTATCCACATCAAAGGGTCCTGGAGGCTGGCTCTCCAGCTGGTAGTGCACATCTCCTCCACTCCAGTGCACCTGGGGAGGAGGTAAATTGATAGCCCTTTAGGCTGAGAAGCAGGAAGGATCTATGCCAGCCCTTATTCCCCAACAGCTTCCCAGGAAAGAAACCTGGACCCTAAGAGCACGTGGTTTGCGACTTATGACAACCTTATTCTGGTCCAAGCCTGGAGCTTGCCAAAGTGCCTAAGTGACCAAGTTATTTTATTTTCTGCTTTCTGGGACTGACCCCAAGGCATTGCTAGAAAAGGCCAGAGACATTTCTGGCTTGGGTGACAATCCCCAATGGCAGTGAAAGTTGGCAGCTGTTTCCCCCGAGGAAGCCTTAGGAAAGCTGGGGATGTTAGAGCACAAACTCACACTACCAGAGGATAGCAGGTGATGGACTGTATGCTTGCTCCCCAAGGCCTTACTTCCCACTTTGTAGTGGGACATGAAGAAAGGAATAGGGATCAAGTTGAGTCCTGGACATTCCTCCCAAGGTTCTGTTGTGACTCAGGTCCGTCCAGCTGTACAAGCTGCAGGTTACTTCAGTCACTTCTCACCTGGGCAATGCTGTGTGGGTATGAAACTTTGAGATTCTCTGCCAGGTGAACAGGCTCTAGGGGTGCCCAGCTGTTCTCTACTATGGAGATCTCCACAGTGGCAATAGCCTGGTGGCCTGAAGGCTGGTCACCCATGTCCTTGACCTGTACCAATAGCTGGTAAGTCTCTTCAAGGGCATGGTCTAGGCTGGTGCTTCCTAGAAGGGATAGAAGGTCAATTGAGCATAGATCCAGGGAGCAAGGCCCAAAGCCTCTTCAGCCAGTACCAGACAGAAAGCCAAGCATATTACAGGTGTTTAAAAGACTTTGAGGGAAGAGAATTGGAGAGATGTTTCAGTGGCTATGAGCATTGACTGCTCTTCCAGGGGACCCACGCTATATTCTCAGCACCACATGGCAGCTGACAACTGGCTGTAATTACAGTTCCAAGGGACCAGATGTCATCTTCTGGCCTCTAACGTCATTAGGCATGTATCACACACACATACACACACACGCACACGCACACACGCACACACACACATGCACACACGCACACACACACATGCAAAACACCCACACACATAATATCTATCTATCTATCTATCTATCTATCTATCTATCTATCTATCTATGCTTCTCTCTTTCTATTTGTCTCTATAGATATATACACAATATTTTTAAAAGACTTGTCCCCCTAAAAAACCTAAAGAGAAAAAAAAAAAACTCAAAATGAAACCAGGCAGTGGAGGTGCATGCCTTTGATCCCAGCACGTGGGAGGCAGTGGCCTCTATGAGTTTGAGGCCAGCCTGGTCTACAGAGCTAGTTCCAGGAGAGCCAGGGTTACAAGAATATTTATCTGGAAAAACAACAACAGCAGCAAAAAGACTTGAAAAGATAAAAAGAAAGAAAAATACTAAGGAATGAGATAGAGGTGTTTTTTAAAAAAAACTATATTTTATTATTTATTTATGTGTCTGTGTCTGTCTGTGTCTGTGTCTGTAAGTACAAGTGGCAGCAAAGGCCAGCAGGGGGCATCCAATTCCCAGGGACTGGAGTTACAGATGGATTATGAAATGGCATGTGGGTGTTGAGAATCAAACTCAGAGTCCCCTGTAAGAGCAGTCAGTGCTCTTAACCACAGAGCTGTCTCTCTTATCACCATTGGAGCACCCGACCAGTACTTGATTGCAATTTCCCTTCCTTAGTGAAAGGCTGATTGACTGGTAAGCTAGCTGGATGACCAGGGTTGGGAGGAGGGTAGATAGGTAGGTGCTGGGCTGAGGGGCTTGCTGATTGACTAGGTGGAGCGTCTATAGGATAGGATAGGATAGTATACAGATGAGCAAGTGTTGGACACATGGACTGTGCAGGCCATTTAGGGGCTAGAGGAGTGCAAAGGTGGCTGGTTGGGTTGAGGAATGAGTCACTTTTTCTTCTATCCCTAACTTGTACCTCTGATCAAACTCCCAGAAGTAGATCTAACTTGATACCATGCCTGAGGCATCTTAACTACAGATCCTTCATCCGTTCCCATCTGGTCCCTATCCATCCCATCCCTAAGCTTGCCACGTATAACCCAGCTTCGGCCTCTGCCTAGAACTCCCTCTTCTCTTCTATCTCAGCTCCAGCCCACCCATCCCTTATAGCTCAGAGGCCCCTTCCCCATTCCCTGACCCTCCCTCCATCAAACCGAGTTCATGCTTACCACTGGGACTAAGAGCCAGAGCCCCTAGGTGAGGGTCCAGCTGGAACAGGTCTGGTAAAGGCTGAGGTGGGGACTGGCTCAGAATGTGGAAGCGAAGGTCGGAGTTAGCTGTGCCTGGTGCATCCCCATCAGAAGCCTCAAGGAAGAGGAAGGGGACCCCTGGGGTGGGGATACATTGTAAGGGATGGTGGGGACAGGAGGTCTTCTGTATCTCCCTCTCTCTTCTCAGAGCTTCTTCTGTGCTCATTACTGTATCAGGGTTCTGGAAGGGAGCCTGTTTTTCATCCCAATTCACAAATGAGACCCAAAGTAGATAGTACCATTAACGGAGTTAGAGGGTACAGAATGAGACAAACTAGGGGGACAGCTAGAATCCTGCAGATTTGTCACTGGCAACTGTCTCTTTACTGTCTGATGTCTTATCAATGTTTGCCTGTCTTCACCACACTTCGGTTGCCCATGTCACTTACCAGGCCTGGTGCCCTGGCTCAGCTGAGCTCTGTAGATGGCCTGGGAGAATTGGGGTACCTGGTCATTCTCATCTTTCACATGCACAGTCACACGCTGTGGACCCCATAAGACACGTCCATCCTCAGACTCCAAGGTGACCTGGTAGGAAAGGGTAGTTGGTTCCCAACTCTGTCTTGCCTGCTTGCCCTGTGCCTCACTCTGTCATACCTGTAGTTGGTACTCTGCTTTCTCTTCCCGGTCCAGGGTCCTCGTCGTCACTAGAAAGCCAGAGTCTGTATCCACAGCAAAGGTGTTTTGATCTGCCGTGTTTGAGTCTCCTGATAGGACAATGCGGCCTTCATCTCTCCCCAGGGGTAGTGGTAGCTGGTGGGAGAAAACAGGCAAAAGAACTAGGGGCCAGGGTTAGACTCAGTGGTTTCTCAACCCGTGGGTTGTGACCCCCAACAGGATTCATATTAATACCCTGCATGTCATCTATTTACTTTATGATCCATAACAGTGGCCAAATTATAGTTATGAAGTAGCAAAATCATTTTATGGTTGGGGGAGGGGTCACCACAACATGGAACTGTATGAAAGGGTTGCAGCATTAGGAAGGTTAAGAAGTGGTATCCCCCTGGGCTAGGGGATACCACTTTTAGCTACAGGCTCCGATTTAAATATGGGGAAACTGAGTCTCAGAAGGAGCTGGCACCTGCATTCAATCTCAAATCTGGTAGGTCTTCAAAGGAGGAAATTTCCCTCTAATACCTGACATCCCCCATGCTCCCTGACACCTTCCTTCCAAAACTGGAACCTCTCCAACAACCTTTCTTCTGTTTTTTTTTTTTTTTTTAGACAAGGTTGGCATCAAACTCTTCATCTTCTCCAATGCTAGGATTACCGGCACCTGCTGCCACACCCAGTACCACCCGTTTCTGTTCTTTAACTCGAAGCTCGGCTCTTCTCTGGGACTAAAATCTTGTTAGTTGCTTACACTAATCCATGCATTGTCTAGGAAGCAAGACTCAAAGGAGATTCAAATCAGGGAAGAGAACTGGACCAATTGGCAGGAGAAGCATGGTATTGGGGGGTAATGGGAAGCCACCCCACGTTCCGGCTTACCTTGAGTATGTAAAAAGGGAAATTTCCACCATAGTTTTCAGGGACTTCTGTGTGCAGGCTTTCTGCAGGCTGGGCCTCAGTGGTGAAAGCCTGTGGGGGAAGTTCTCACCTTGTTCCTTAGACACAGACTTCTTCTCCCTGACCCACCAGATCTTAGTCTGTCCGCCCCCTGGTCTTAGGCTTCCTGCTTCCACAGCAGGCCCATAGCTATGACTTTGAACTCACAACTCCCATACTACTATTATGGCCAGTGTCAGGAGTCTAGTGGGACTGGGGACAAGGGTGCTAACCCCTAAGTTTGAGATCTGAAGGAAGAGACCGGGACCAACTCACCTGAATGACAGAGAGGTAAAGTAGCCACGGCCGGGCAGAGATCATGGTCAAGGCAGACCTGAGGGACATGGGAATGAGAATTTAGGTCAGAAGGTCAAGAAGAAGGGTTCTACCCTGTATAGACAGGCAGAGGGACCTCAGTATGGACTAGTCTCCTCCCTGCATGGCCTGTGGTTCTCTTTTGCAAATGTTCAGCTCCTCGGTCAGTCCAAGTAAGGCCCAACAATCCTGCTTCTTTGATCTTGCTCTTATAAACAGCACCATAGAAGTTTTCACTTCCAAACCCCTTTCTCCTTCTTGCCATCTCCCCCCACCCCTCATTAACACCCAGATTCCCAAAGTGGCAATTATTCAGCAGGCCACCAATCACAGAAATTAGCAGCTGGACAGACAGCTATCATTTCTGAGGACAGAGTTCCGTGCTTCATGTAAGGCCTGAATGGCAGGGCCTGACCAAGGTCACAGAGGACTTGAACACAAGACGATTCCTTCAGCAACAGAGGACTTGTGGCTCAGGCCTTGGGGCCTATCACGTTTCCCAGTGCCACCCTCCAGATACCAGACTGCCCTTAATGCAGGAACTCTGTCCTCAGTTTTTGCAGATCTCAGCAGGGAGTTAAGAATGTGCAATGTTAACACACACACACACACACACACACACACACACACACACGACTGCAAGATGGATCCCTGAATATTCTTACCCAGATATCTGAAGGATAGGGCAGTGCCCCTACTCCCAACCTCAGCCCTACCCACCCAAGAGCTCTCAGGCACTCACCTTCTGATGCCCAAAGCCTCTCCCTTGGTCCAGTTTCCAGGAGAAAGGAATCCTTCTTCAGGGAGCTCTGGCAAATTTGGCTTAGGTGGGGCAAGGCAAGGTGGACACTTGAGCAGGTAGGCGGTCTGGCGGTGCTTGCTCAGGAGTGGAAAATGCCACCGGGGCCCACAGGAGCAGGCCTGGCCCCGCCTAGTCCCCCCAAGTTACTTATTGACTTTGGAGAGCCAGATCTGCTCAGCATCCGTGACTGCCAGCCCTAGGAGGTGGGCAGCTCTTGGTCTGTCACTGCCCCCTTGACACAGCCCAATGAGCACTTGCTGACCCTCTGGGCTTAGATATAACTTCTTTGTGTGTGTGTGTTCAGATTTGGCCCCCACTTCTCCTCTGTGCAGTGGCATCTGTAGCCAGATCTCTCCAGATATTGTTCCTTGTGCCTGGAATGCTCTTCCCACCTTTCTACAGGACAGTAAGTACCTGCTTACGCTTTAGCAACAAGCACTAATAACCCCTTCTTCAGGAAAGCCCTTACATTCACAGGCTGGATTAGGCGCCCCCACTCCATACCATGAACCGCTTCTACGGATGCCCAGAAGCACCACCCTGTTTCTCACTTATTAGCTTCGGAGTTCCTCTGGGTAGGCTATGACCTTGTCCTGCCCCAAGTGGCCCGTGGAGCTAAGGAAAGGACTGGGAGTGTAACCCAAAGGGCAGATGACCCCAAGTGTGTGTTCGGAGCTCTAGAACATTCATCAGTGAGACCAGTGGATGGGGACAGAAGCCTAGAGGTCCCCCTGAAGCTCTCCTAGCCTCACATGGTCTCCTGAACACAGATAAGGGTGAGGCTCTGACCTGTCTCATGTCTCTAAGCAGAAAAGAGAAGACCGAGGCTGCTCAGGTGATTTTGAGGGAGTTACAGGGCTGACCAGGGCCTCCTCATCTCCCCCTGTAAGGCCTGAAAAGCAGACCCAGCAGAAACCTTGTTTGCTGGGAATCTCAGATGAGGGTACAGAGTATGAAGACCCTGGTGTCCCTCCTCTCACTTTCCTTCCATGTTTTGGGGTCTCCCCCGAGGACTGCTCATAGTGTATCTGGTCAGCATTCCAGATGGAAGCGGGACTGGGACAAGCTGAGTGTCTGTTTTAGGATCACTGAGGCACTGAGCCTAGGTTAGTGCTATATGTGGGGTTGTTGAAGGAGGTTTCACACATACCGAGTGCCTACTAACCAGCACCCAGAACTTCTGTGAGCACATACCGCTGCTATCCCACCCACTCATTCTGAACAGGGAGCTGTCCCCTTGTCATACCCCTCTGGGGTACAGAGAGGCTAAGCTGTTTGCCCAAGGCCTGGGTTCCTGGGTTCCTCTTCAGGTTTAGGGACCTTTCCATGGCAGAGCAAGCTTTCCTCATCTCTCTCTCTCTCTCTCTCTCTCTCTCTCTCTCTCTCTCTCTCTCTCTCTCTCTGTGTGTGTGTGTGTGTGCGTGCACACAGTAGAAGCTTTGAGCAGTTACTGCCCGGGGGAGGATGTGGGGGAGTCTCCGAGGTTCCCTTAAGCACACACACTGAGGAGCTGCGGTCTTCAAACATCTTTTTGATATTGAGTGACATGTAACAGGTTTCCAACTAGGTCTCAAGGGCTCCCAAGAGTTTGTGGAATGAAGAAACACGTGGGCCCTTGCCTCAGGCTACCTCTTGGCTTTGGAAATGAACAGACCTATATATATCAGTCCCCACTCGGCCACTTTCTCTCACCAGCAAGTGGCCATGTTAGCTTCTGAAAACATGTTCAGGAGCCTTCCTTATTCATGGAGAATACACTCTAAGACCCCCAGTAGAGGGATAATACCAAACCGCCTATATATGCTATTTCTTCCAATACATGCCTTTTCACTTAAATGAAGCCCTTTATAGCCTCTCTTTGGCATATATAAATTACCCATGCCACTACCCTGTAAAGGTTGTCAGATGACTAGCACTCACTGCGATACTACAGAGCTGATCTGATAGCCGAGATGTCTTCTAGGCGACTAACAGGTGGGTAGCATATACACCGTGGACACTCTTGACAAGGGCTGATTCATATCCTGGGTGAGACAGAACTGCATGGCTCAGGATTAAATCATGTTACTCAGATCATCATCTGATTTAAAAGTTAGGAATTCTTGATTCCTGGCATTTCCCTTTTCAAATTTTCAGACTGTGGTCAATCAAGGGCAACTAAAACCAAACACACACACACACACACACACACACACCAGGTAAACTCCTATGCTGTCATCCGTGTCAAGAAAGATGAAGGGGGCGTGAGGAGATGACCCAGGTTCAGATTCCCATGTAAAAGTCAGGTAAAGTTCTTGGAATCCCAGCACCGGGGAAGTGGAGCTAGGAGGATCCAGGGTAGCTGCTTAGCCAGTTTATCCAATTGCTAAGCTACAGGTTCGATGAGAGGCCCTGTTTCAAAGAATACTGTGGGAAGTGATTGGGGAAGACGCCTGGCAGCCACCTTTAGCCTCCAAATGCACACCAGTCTGTGCTCATGCAAACACAGCTGGAGCACACACAGAGAAACAGACACAGAGCAAGGGGAGGAAGGAGGGAGAGAGAAAGAGTCTCAAAGGAGAGCTGGCCTGGTGGGAAGGCCTATAATCTCAGCTACCCAGGAGGCCAAGACTTGAGGATTGCAAGTTCTAGGCCAGCCTGGGCAATTTAGAGAGAGCCTATCTTAAAACTAGTTGGCTGTGGCTGAGGATGTAGCTAAGTGTTAATGAACTTGTCTACAATGGGTAAGGCTCCAGTTTCTGGTTTTTTTTTTTTTTCTTTTTTTTAAAGTATACAGGGCAAGTCATATACTCAATTTCTAGGAGGGCATGGATGGGTGGGGAGGCAGTGATGGCACACAGGGACATATTCTTACACAAGTGTGAAACAACCATTCCAAACAGGGAGAGCTGTCCTTGCCAAAGACAAACTAGTCAATATGTTAGCATAGGCACTCACAGAGGCTGTAGCATCATATCAGCCAGAGGGTGGAGAAGCCACCAGTGGCCGAGAGGACCTCCCTAGCACCTACTCTTAAACACTAGTCACCTTCTTTCTGGAGGCTTCCCCTCCAGGCCCCTAACTTTGGCTGATTTCTGCCTGTTAGGAAGGGCAGGGCAGAAATACATGCTGCAGAGCTGGAGCCCACAATTTTGTCACGCTGTGGGAGCCAAAGCAAAATGTGCTTCCTTGGGCAGCCTCAGTTTCCCTTTATGTGTGTGGAGAGGCAATGGAATCTTCAGTGAGCTAGAAAATACCAGGCAGAAGGACCTAGATAATAGCCTGGGGTTGTATTTTGTCTCCCGCTTCTTGAAGACTCCTCCTACCTTTCATAGGCTTCCTGTCTGTTCTGTCCTTGCACTGGGTATGTCCAGGCCAACCATCAGGGCCATAGAGACCACACACTAGTTCACCTGGGCAGGAGGGACCTTATCTCTCAATTTCTGAATCTTTTTTTTTTTTTTTTTCTGATCTTGAAGCCACCATGAAAGAAACACACTCAACAGTCCTGGTTTGTCAGGAAATAGTCTTTATTACAAAAAAAAAATCTGCATGTAAACAAACAGCAACCATATTGAACAGCCTCCCTCCAGGGCACAGACACCCGCATAGAGAAAGGCAGAGTCCTGTCCACGAGCTGGGTTCAGGCTGCTTGGTATGCACGTGGGCCTGCACAATGCATCTCCATGGGCTTAGGCCTCTCTGGCCATTTGGAGTTGCCTCCCTGGTCAGCACTATCTTTCTGTCCATGACCATGAGACAAGGGTGTGTGCTGCATAGTTGACAGTTCTGAGAAACACAGGATGCGCCAACTCTAGAGCAGTTGGCTGGGCCAGCCCCTCCAGCCATTTACTGGCCCATTAAGCAAGGGGGCCATTGGGCCTTAGAGAACAGAGAGGTCATGGCAGGACTTGGACTTGGCACGGAAGGCCATCTTGCGGCTGTTGCGAGCCACGATGCGGCCCAGAAAGCGTTTGGCCTTCTTGCCAAGGCTCTCCCGTCGCCGAGTGCCAGCTTGCCGCCGGGCGTTATCTTCTTTGCTGTCCCTGCGCAGGCGTATCTGGCGCACAACCCCCTCGAATAGTGCCTGGACATTGTGATGCAGTGCTGCTGATGTCTCGATGAACTTGCAGTCGAAGACCACTGCGCAGGCCCGGCCCTCTATGTGGTGGGGACAGACATGTGTCAGTTAAGGATGGGAGAATGTAAACTCAAACCCTGGCCATATCCGGCAGCCTCAACTCAAGGATAACAGAAGAAGGAACCCTAGGTCCTTCCTAGAGACATGGAGATCCTAGTTCCTGTACTGAGAACCCTAAACATTGCTGGGGTCACTTGATAGGCAGAATATGCCCCCAAAGTTTATGGTGGCCCACAAAAGGGTATTCATGTATTTAAAGTCCAGCATTTAAAATGTAGCCTGCAATAGTGGACCAAGGCAAATGAAAACTGTTTGACAACTAGGTAGTTTATGACTTGCTACTATAACAAACAGCCCAGTGGACTGGGGGTCTGGGCAAGATCACTGAGTTTGAAGTACTGCATGCCACAGAAGTTGATGCTATGAGGAAGGAACCAGGCTTACTCTGAGACTGGTAGGGCCTGGGATTTGAATCTGACTTCCTGATTCTCTCCATGTTCCTCCATCTCTTAAGCCTCACTCATATCTCCTGTCAGGCAGGCATGGACCCAACGAGCAGCTGAGGAGGTGCTTGTGTGTCTCATTTCCCCTAGCAGATCTGGTTCATTCTTCCCCTTTGTTTTAGGTAGGCTTTTGGGGGGCCTGATGGACCAGCAACACTTCCCCCACCCTCCCAACATCAAGTTTTCTTCCTGAACATTTTTAGCCACTGATGATCCCCAGGGACTCAAGCTGAGCCAAGACTAACTGGCCCACAGCCCAGCCAGGATCTCCCTCCCTTTCCTGACCCGATGCCTGCTTACCATCCACAGAGACCTCACGAGAGCGCACCAGGTCACTCTTGTTGCCCACGAGAATGATGGGCACGTCGTCTGTCTGCCGGGCCCGCCGCAGCTGGACCCGGAGTTCTGAGGCTTTCTCAAAGCTGCCCTTGTCTGTGATGGAGTACACGATGACATATGCATCCCCCATGGCCATGCAGTGGCCAGGCAGCCAGCAGCCCCCATCCTGGAGGGGACACAAACACATACACAACCCTGTAATTACCAGCAACACCCTTCTCCAGCTTTGCTTCCTCTTGTGCCCTGTGACCCGGCCTGCGTCCTACCTGTTCCCAAATGTCATAGACCATTAGTGACGCTTCTTCTCCATCCACAGTGATAGAACGGTCATATGTGTGCCCTAGGAAGGAAGCCAAGAAGCGAGTTATCAGTCGGCTGTCAACGTTCCCAGTGTCTGCCTTCTTCTCCTGACCACGCCTCCTGCTGCTTCTCCCAGTCCTCTGATAATTCTCCTCTGTTAGCAGATGGTTGCTATGCCCAAACAATATGACAAGTCCGGGAGTCAGGGACTGGAGAACACGACCTCCATCTCTATGTCCCCAAACTAGAGAAGTACTGGGTGTCTAGGTCCTGTCTGCTGCCTGGGTCCAGGGTGGGTGTGGTCATATTGGGTGAAGTTAGCATAGTGGCTGTCACAAACCCTGGAGACTTTGGCCACCTAACTTTCCTCTCCCAGAAATGTCCTCAGAATTTGTTCCTGCCAGCCCCGGTAGGCAGGAAAGTGCTGCTACTAGCCACAGAAAAATCACATCTAGCACTCTACTCTTCTATTCTGGACACTTCTTACCTATCAAGGACTGGTACATGGGTAGGAGAGAGGTGGAGGGGGTAGAGTAAGTAGGGAATAAGTGGCTGGTCTCCTTCAGTTTCTCCATCTTGGACGCGGAAATAACATGATTTCGAAAACGCCTTGAAATTTCATAGTATTTGCCACTTTTAGTCCAGCTCCATGGCCCCCAACTGTCTTTATCTAAACAGCCCAGCTCTCTCACCTGCTGCTTCTGCTTCAGGTCCGTCTTCTATACCACCAAAGATGCGCGCCAGAGCGCTTTTGCCCACACCAGGCGCCCCGAGCAGCAGCACCTTGTAAACGCCCTCCTCTGAACCACTGCCTCCAGAACTGAGCGAGTCGGAGGAGCCTTCAGGCCAGTCCAGCCTCTGCCCCTGTGTCCGAGTTCCAGCGGCAGTCGTTGCCAGGGAGCCCGGGGCTAGCGCCGCCTGAAGGTCTCGCTCGTCCACCGGCATGCTCCTGCGGTGCAGTGGGGGTGCCGGGCCCCATGGGGTGCTGCCTCGACGGCGGTCGCGCTCCCGGCCGGCGCCACGGCTCCCGCTTGCTCCGCTGCCACCATTCAGGGTCATCGTGTCGGACGCCGTCTGGGGAACGAAGAATTGGGATGGCAGCGGGAGCAGGTAGGACTCTGGAGTCAAGAAGATGCTCAGGATGAAGGACCTGCTAGAATCTACTGCTAACCAGGAGGTCTTAACCAGTAACCCAGCTGGACCTGCGTCCCCATTCAGCCCCAGATGGTGTTGTCCACCCCGCTTAGTCAGGACACTCACCAACTCTCACACAGATGCTATCAGGACTTGATCAGCGCTGCGGCACAGACCACGGGGGGATCTGATAGAAACCACTCGTAGACCCCTGTTCAGACTCAGACCCTTGTCGCTGTCACGACTGCAGTCTTTTTCTCCTCTGCTGCTTTCTCAGCCCCTCAGCTGGCGCTGGGTCGCTGTTCTAGGGCCTCCTATTTAAACCTCTACCAGTCAGACTTCCGCCCTTACCCCTACCCCCGCTCCCGCCCCCGCCTCCGCCCCCGCCGCCCCCGCCCCCGCCCCTGTCCTCCCGGGCTGCTGCAAAGGCTGACGCATCCACTCGCCCTCGGGAATCCCCCACCTCCCTTCTAGGACCGCAAACCCGCCAGGGGCGGGGCAGGTAGTTGGAAGGAGGCTCTCGCGGGATGGGGAATAGTTTAGGAGGGTGTTGGAGGGGAGGGATGTGGAGTGTGCGTTGAGGAGGGTGCACCAGTGTGTGTGTGTGTGTGTGTGTGTGCGCGCATTGATACAGAGGCTGCCAGTAGTAGGTAAAGTGGAGTGAACTACCACTCCATCTTTAAAGATGAATTTTCCCTTCTTCTGCTCACTCCTGGCCTATTATCCAAGTCAGTAGACGTGCTATGGACTGAACGTGTTATGGACACACTCAGAACCTATGGAGCCCGTTCCTCCAGGTTTGGACCTAACCAGAATTTAGAGGGTCCTAAACTGGCATTTCTAGCTTCAACACTAAGTCCTTTCTATTCCTGTCTTTGTCCTGGGACCTAAAGAGTCTCCCAACGGGACTGCCCTTCAGGTTGAAGGTTGTTGCCATCCATGAATTCTTGGGGTCCCTTAGGAGGTTCAGGGGGTGATAGAGCCTGCTGGGTGCTTGTCTCCTGGAGAGAAACTACAGGGCCAGAAAAAAGAACACACAAACTCAAGTCCCAACTCTAACTCTAAGCATGCGGAGCAGCTGCCAGTAACTGCTAAAAATATCTAACCCTGGCCCTAGCCACTTTGTTTCTGGGCATGAGGTTGCCCAGAGTTGGGGAGATCCGGCCTGACAGTGGGGGACTCCAGAAAGAGCCAACCCCTTTATAGTCTTCAAGTTCTTCCTGCTCCTGAGCCCCACACTGGGCCTTTTGCTTGTAAACATCTCACGGAGGAGGGGCATAAATGCAGGGTATGGGCGAGGGGTAGCTTTCAGGAACTGGTCCCAGGGCCTCTGCTCTGTTTAAGACTCACTTTTGATCCATCCCCATGTGCGAGACTCTTTTATAAATGGCAAAAATATACGCAGTACCACCACTGCTTCAGAGCTCCCCTTTCTCAGACACTGGTTTGAAAACAGGGATAGTATCAGAGGGAAGGAGAGGTGATTGGGTGGACTGGGTGTCTAGTCACCGGTCTGCCTCTCTCCCAGCATTCAGGTACCCAGTCCTGAATTGGATATCTTGAACTGTTCCTTCCTTGCTAGTCTCTAGGGTGACGACTGTGTGTGTGTGTGTGTGTCTATGTCTGTGTACTGGCTGTGACGTACTTCAGGACAGGGACTTGCTCTTAGACGTTTGCAATGACTGTGGTGGGGGTGGAAGGGCACCCATTTGGGGCTCAGGTGACATCATACATGGATGGACCTTAGTGGGCTGTAGCAGGTTGCCATGGAGACTTGAGCCAGACTTTCTGGTACTGCATTAGTCTCCTTGGCAACACCTAAAAAGGCCTTGAATTGAGGAAACCGGCTAAGGGATAAGGTTAGGAGGTTTATGATGCAGGGTTCTCTTGTTTCTCTCTCTTTCTCTCTCTCTCTCTCTCTCTCTCTCTCTCTCTCTCTCTCTGGTTTTTGGAGACAGGGTTTCTCTATATAGCCCTGGCTGTCCTGGAACTCACTTTGTAGACTAGGCTGGCCTCGAACTCAGAAATCCGCCTGCCTCTGCCTCCTGAGTGCTGGGATTAAAGGCATGTGCCACCACACCTGGCCGTTCTCTTGTTCTTAATGCCCTCCAATAAGCAGAAGCTGATCCAAGGCACCTGCTTATGTGTCTGTTCCATGAAGGAGGGATCATGGAGGCCTAGGAAGTCCCTGCTGGCTTTTGTTTCTTAGATAAGACTCAGTGGAAAGAGGGAGTCAGGGGCTTCTGCCTCTTCTGACCGGTCAGAAGCTTCTAGAGTCATCCCTCTGCTTCCCAGCAGGAACCCGAGTTGGCCGTTTATGACACATACACCCCAAGGCCACACATACAGTGTGGCTGGAAAGAACCTTGAGGTGTCCAGGAGAGTGCCTGGCAGAATACGGGTAGAGGATAGCTATAGACCTTCCCAGAAGGGGCCACACAGGGAAACTGGGCTGACTTTCCCCTCTGGTAATTTGAGCTTTTGACTGCAACCGTGTATCTTCTTTGCCAAGGCAACGACATCCACACAGAGCCACTCAGACCCCAAGCATTCCTTGGCTATGCCAACAGGCCCTGAGATGATCATCATGAGCCTAGGTGTAGCCAGGAGCCTCACGACCCAATATCAGGACACGACCTTATGATCATTTCCTGCTACACTTCTGGTCCTCTCAGCTCTCTCAGCTGCCCAGAAGGAACAAACCGGTTGGAGCAGGCTCTGTACCTTGTTAGTTCTACCCTTGTTGCTCGCTTTCTTTCTTTCTTTCTTTCTTTCTTTCTTTCTTTCTTTCTTTCTTTCTTTCTTTCTTTCTTTCTTTCTTTCTTTCTTCTTCCTTCCTTCCTTCCTTCCTTCCTTCCTTCCTTCCTTCCTTCCTTCCTTCCTTCTTTCTTTCTTTCTTTCTTTCTTTCTTTCTTTCTTTCTTTCTTTCTTTCTCTTTCTCTCTCTCTCTCTCTCTCTCTTCTCTCTCTTCTTCTTCACTTTACATCCCAATCACAGCCCCCTTGCATTCTCCCCTCCCACAGCCTCTCTCTCCACCCCCTCGCCTTCTCCTCTGAGTACCCCTTGGGTACCAAACCACCCTGGCACATCAAGTCACTGCAGGACTAGGGACTTCTTCCACTGAGGCCAGACAAGGCAGCCCAGTTAGGGGAATAGGATCTACAGTCAGGCAACAGAGTTGAGGATAGCTCCCATTCCAGTTATTGGGGGACCCACATGAAGACCAAGCTGCATATTTGCTGCATATGTACTGGGGGCTAGGTCCAGCCCATATATGCTCTTTGGTTGGTGGCTCAGTGTCTGGGAGCCACCAAAGGTCCAGGTTAGCTG
Organism: Mus caroli; assembly: GCF_978045245.1. NCBI lineage: Eukaryota > Metazoa > Chordata > Mammalia > Rodentia > Muridae > Mus > Mus caroli. The sequence continues at coordinate 24,942,470 of NW_028227265.1, read as the reverse complement.
GCTCTGTTAGTTTTCTTGTGGAGTCTCTATGCCCTTGGGGGGTCTCTCAATCCTTCCCTGTTTCCTTAGTTCTGAGACACAAATAACATGAAACGTGGAGATAAGGCCATTGGCCTAAGAGTGGTATGTGTTGCTCTCTTAGCAGGCATGTGTATATTATCATCATCCTTGGTTGGATGGGGCAGGCTGAGTGAATCCGTGGACGCTCTCTTGCTTCTGCTTCAGTATCTTCAGGATGATGTTCTGTCCTGAGGAAGGTCAGAGAACCCAGGTACAATGCAGATAACTCTATTACCTAATCCCACCTCCTCTCTGTGGGACCGTCCCCACTCCCTCAGGTGACTAAATGTTGAAGAGAGAACCTGGCATATCTGAGGGAGGGTTAGTCTCCATTGCCAATTTGACTGTATTTAGACGTGTCATAGAGACTTCTGGCTGTGTCTGCAGGTGGAAAGGTTTAACTGAAGAGAAGAATCATTTTGAATGCGGGTAGAATCACTCATGGACTGGGGTCTAAGATGATAACAAGGGAAGAGTTAGCTGAGAACCAGCATCCATTTTGCTTTGCTGCCTCACGGGCCTGAAGCCATGCCTTCTTTACCATATGTTCCTCAAACTGTAAGCCAAATCAAACCCTTCTTCCCCACAGTGCTTCTTCTCATGCATTTTGTAACAGCAGTGAGAAAAGTAATGAATACAGTTGGGTTTCAGCACCCCCAACCCTCCTCACACCGCAGCCCTCTTCCTTCAGGGCCTCTGCTGTATTGTGACTCAATCCATTTATTTCACTGAGCCGTCCTGAGTACCCATGTGCCAGCAGACCCTTTAGTCAAGGGCAGGAATGATGGGGGAAGATAAATGCAGCTGAGTGTGTGTATGTGTCATCCAATCCCCAAGGCCATCTCATCTAGCTGGGATTTGTTATTCCCATTGTGTAGATATAGCAACCGAGGCTTGCGGGATCACAGTCCAGAAATAGAGCTGGATATATGAGGTGGACTGTCTCAGGGATCTGAAACTTCATCCTTCCCCACACTACTATGCCTTTCCAGCACAGCTGTGGTTCCAGAAAGTTCTTTGGGTGCTGGTCCAGTATTCACAGATGGTATGCTGCAGACAGCCAGTGGCCAGGCACCAACGAGTCAAGAATGTCAAAGGGACATCATGCCAGCAGCTTGGTGTCTCTCATCCTGCTGGCCCAGTTACCAGGAAAACCAGCAGAATGATTCAAAAGCACCTGCCTATCTTGAACATGCCTGAACACAGATGCCATGGTCACCTCAGACAGATGGGGCTTGCCAAGCTGAGGCTCACATATGGGGAGGCCTACAGTTTGGGAAGGATCTTTCAGCTTTCACTTGTGAACATGGAGGACCAGGTGGTTGGAAGATCATTTGAGATAGACCAAGGGCAAGCTTACATGTGCATAGAGCAGTCCCAAAGAGATTGTCATGATATCCACATGTCAATAGATGAGAATCTGAGTGACATGGACCAATGGCTTCATCTTCTGGTCTTGGGTAGTCACAAGAGGCACTCTTCTTAGTCACCAGATTGACAAAGCTACTCCTCCTATGAACTGAGACTAGGAGCTGGGGTCTGGGACCATCTTAGGTCTCTGGAATAGGTTTAAACCTTTCTATGGAGGCAAAAGCAACCCCTGCCAAGGGAGAAGTATTTTTATCAGTAGCTGGAAGTCTTTAGGATATTCTCCTAGATCACTTCTCACCTGCAAAGTGTAGGTAAGGAACAAAAGCAACCACCACTTGGAGCAAGGTGATTTGCTGAGCTGGACCTGGTGGTACACGTGTATAATCCCAGTACTCAAGACAGTTGGAGGTAGTCTGGGCTACATAGTGAGTTCAAAGCCAGCCTGGGCTACACAAATAGTTGTTACAGGACATTTGAACTTGTTTCTAGTTACGTTGTACATGGCTCAGCCCTTAGCACACACCTTTAACCCCTCTAGCTGGAATACAGACACATCTTTATATTCACCTTTAATCCCAAACTGAAGGTAGTTTGCAGAAGGACACACTTGGGTTTGAAAGTGATATCTAAATGAGTGGCAGAAAAAATGACAAATCAGAGAAAGATTTGACAGAATAGGATCTGCCCATCTCTCATGAAAAAAGAAAGAAAAGGGAAGCTACTCAAGGGAGATAGAGACAATGCAAGAAGAGCGTACAGTCCAGGATACAGTAGAGTTCATGGAGACAGCACAGTAGGGTTGAGAGGAAGAGTAGAGCAGCCCAGAGAGGGAGAAGGAGGCAGTGTGACCAGGAGAGGTTTACAGAGACAGACTGAAGAGAGAACAAGCTAGACGCAGGGAAGACAGAACAAGCCAGAGAATGAGAAGGAGCCAAAAGATTAGAACATAATGCCAAAGTTAGTATGAGGCCAAGCAGAATAAAAGTCAGAGGCTGAGAGAAAAGCCAGATCAAATCAGTGAGCTGGGAGAGGAGTTTCAGCCAGAACAGCTGAGTTGAACCTGGCAGCCAGGGCTCAGAAAGAACAAGAAAGGGAGTGCTTATTCAGAGCAAGTCTCAGAGGCTGAAAACATTCTAGCCTAGATAAGGTTGGACGGAGACTAGAGGCTTCCAGGGCTAGGCTTAGGTTAGCGGACAGAGACAGAAAGCCTCTGAGAGGACAACTGAATCAGGAGAATAAAAAGCTACTTTTACAAAGAGTAAGCCAAAACCAGACAAACGAACAGGAGATTTGACACATCTTAAAGGGCTCAGGCTACCTGAGGCTCCACGAGGACACTGCCCAGTTACGAATGGGCTCCAACAGGGATGGGCATTCCCATCAGAGAAAGAGACTGAAGCAGGAAATCACAAGGCAGAGTCCTAAAAAAGAGCTTCCAACTGGCTGAGACTAAGTCTCTCTGGATGACAAAGTACACTCTGGGCAGAGGGTCAATAAGAGGCAGAAGCCCCAGACATAACCATATCATCTTACAGAGCAGAGCTTCTCTACCCAGCACCTGGGCTGACAACCTCCCTGGCCTCCCAAAGGCTGATGGTGAGGGTTCCCCAGGATCCTTTCAGGAGACAAAAGGAGTATCTCTATCTTGACCTAGGGCCTAGACTAAGCATCACCATTGTTGGGCAAACAGGCACTATACCTACAGGTTAAGTCCTAGCAGACACACCACTCCCTGGACAAACCCCTCAAACCTGAGTTCCTTTGAGCCTTCCCGCTGACCAAGAAACACATCAGATGGTCGGACTTCGTAATAACTTGCCTGGATTTTTTTTTTTTTTCAGGGGGTGGTGTGAGGGTGGAGTGAGCAGTATTAAGATGTGCAAAGGTGGATGCTGCAGCCTAGATCTAAAAAAATTCCTAAGGTCCTAGCATGCAAGGTTTATTCTTCCAAGTGGAGCTACAGGGAGGTGGTGCAAGCTTTAAGAGGCTGGGCCTAAAGAGAGGTCTTCCGGAGCACACACTTAAGCCCAGACTGCAAGCCTGGCCCCTTCATCCTTTCTTCCGTCTGCCAAGTACTCTGCAGCAATGTGCTGCGTTACCATAGGCCCCAAAGCAGCAGTACCAAGTGCAAGTGGACTGCCACCTCTAGAGCAGTGAGCTAAAGTGCATTTCCTTTTAACAGGAGAGATTTTGTTTGTTTGTTTGTTTGTTTTGTTTTATGAATTTTGCTGGCATATAAGTCTGCAAAACACGAGAGTCTGGCATCTGCAGAGGCTGTAAGAGAGCTGGAGTGACGGATGGGTGTGAACTACCATGTGGGTAATCAAACCAGGGTTCTGGGCAAGAGGAACAAGTGCTTTAAACTGCTGAGTCATTAGTAAAACAACACCAAACTCAACTTTTAAATTTACATCTATGGGTACGTATAGGCCACATGGTGCGTAGAGTGCCCACAGAGGCAGGAAGAGGGGGTTGGGTCCTCTGGGGCTGGAGTTACAGTGGTTCTGAGCTGTCTGATATGGGTGCTGGGAACCAAACGCAGGCCGTCTATAAGAACATGTTCTCAGCTGCGACCACCTCCAGCCCCCAAACTGGTTTTCTTTGTAAATTATTTCATGTATGCAGTTATGGAAAACGGGCTATCGGCAGGAAGGGAAAAGAAAGTCTTAGAAGCTAAAGACGGCCAAACACAACATACAACGTTGGGAAACATCTAAGTGCTATTTCTAGAAAACCTATACGTGGCTGGATAGCGTATATTAGTTTTGTTTTGGGACAAAGTCTATAGCCCAGGCTGACCTTAAATTCATTATGTAACTGAGGAGGACTTTCAACTTCTGATCCTTCTGCCTTTACCTCCCAAGAGCTGGAACTACAGGCAGGCATTGCCATTCTCAGATCAGAATGCCGCTCTGCTGGTCAGATAAACACCGTGGCGGGCGTGGTGGCGCACGCCTTTAGTCCCAGCACTCGGGAGGCAGAGGCAGGCGGATTTCTGAGTTCGAGGCCAGCCTGGTCTACAAAGTGAGTGCCAGGACAGCCAGGGCTACACAGAGAAACCCTGTCTCGAAAAACCCAACACCGTGGCTATGTAGTTGTGGTGGTTTGAATGAGCACGCCCCCTACTGGCTCATATATTTGAATACCTGTTTTCCAGCGGGTGGGACCAGGAAGAATTTGGAGGTGTGGCCTTGATGGAGGAGGTGTGTCCCTGAGGGTGGGATCTGAGGTTTCAAAAGACAATATTAGCAGTGCCCCACACTCTCTGCCTCTAGCTGCAGATTAAGATGTGAGCTCTCAGCTGTTCCTGCTCCCATGTCATTGCCCTGCCATCACCATTTTCTTTTATAAGTTGCCTTTGTCATGGTACCACAGCAACAGCAGAGAAACAAAGACAACAGACTTACATCAATTTAGGACACGGTTCCTTAAAGTGAAGGGTCACATTTCTACAGATTCCTCTAGAAGCAGTTCTTAAATACACATCAATAAGACACACCAGGTCAACTGAATCTATTGAGTTCCATTCATTGGTGGCTTGGCTATCCATATAGATGTATATATTTCTTCAAATTTTAATTTTTATCATTTGCAACCTTTGGTAACTGAAACATTGGAAAGGCTAAAACAAAATTTTTAAAATTATTATTATTTTTTGAGACAGGGTCTCCCTATAACTGCCTTGGCTGTCCTGGAACTCTCTATGTAGACCAGCCTGTTGTCAAACTCATAGATGTGCTTGCCTCAGTCTCCTGAGTGCTGGGACTAAAACGTTTGTACCACTATACACAGCTTGCCGATTTATTTTATATGTATGAGTATTTGCCTATACATATGTGCATCACACGTGTTCCTGGTGCCTTTGGAGGCCAGAAGAGAGAGTCAGATCCTCTGGAACTGAAGTTACAGATGGTTGTGAGCCTCCACATGGGTGCTGGGAACCTAACCCAGATCTTAAGAGCAGTAAGTGCTTTTAACTGTTGAGCCATCTTTCCAGCCCTACTGGGAGTTATCAGAAGCAATGAGGGCACCTCATGGACCCACCCTTCATAGGTCCCTACTCCCTACTCTACTACAACCGAAAATGAGTCCACTATGAGAGACGCTAAGGCATGCTGGGAAATGAATATAAATTAAGGGTTTATTACAAAATAAAAAGTGTTAAGTTTCTCCTTGTCAGTGATTCAAGAAAACAAAGCCACGAGCCCTTGGTGGAGCCGAGGCCAGGACAACCTGCGTGCAGGCTGGGGGTCCAAAGCCAGGCTCACGAGCGGGCGGACAGACACTGATTAACAACCTCTAGCAGGTGCGTGTTCTCCAGGGCAGCGGCCACTCGCTCCTTATCTGCAAGTTGTTTGTTCACTGGGTAGGAAAAGAAGGGTGGAAAAACAGGATTAAAGCAAACTTGGGCCAGGCTGCTAGCCTCAGTATACATTATATTTCTACCAATAAAGTTCTTTTCTGACTGTCTCAGGACTCCAAGCCTTGATCAGGCTATATGCATCACCTGTACCCATAACTAGCTTCATCATTTGGAATGCCTGTCACCACCAGGAACTGCTTATGTCTGCCTCCCTCCAGTGTTTCCTGAAGCCCAACCCAATGTCCCTGTGTACTTGAGGACCACAGGAGGGTGGGTCATAGGAAGCAGGAGATTTTAGTCAGGCCAGCTTTGGTCTGAGCTGTAGTCTGGCCATTTTATTCACTTAGTCCCCTGGTCCTAATATTGCCCCATAGACGACTGTGGCAAAGGGGAAGCCTCACCCAGTTTGGGGCCCAGCAGCCCACACTAACCTGCATGCTCCGAGGCATGGGTCCCGGGTGTAATGTGTACATCCATCTGCAGAAAAGACAATGTGGGCCCGAGCACTTACCCGCCTGTCCTTTTCTTTTGGACACTACCTCCCTACCATCTGAACTCCCAGTCATCCCTCTTGATTCTGGCTCTTCCAAGCCACCCCAAACCCACCTGCTGTCAGTCAATCCACTTCTATCCTAGCACCTTGTCAGCGACTATTGACTTTAAAAGCCTTCCAGTGCCTCGATCGATCACGCCCATTCACAGCTCCCAGCTGCCCTTTCCACCACACTCCTATTTTCTGGAGTATTTTTTTCCCAATATTCTTGTCACATCAACTTGGGGGTTCAACTCTGCGAGTTCGGATCCTTCCGATCTCCGCCCGATGTCCCCTCGCCCGCTCCAGTAGTTTGTTTCACCCTCGGGGGCTCGACTCCAACTGACCTTGAACCGCTGGGGAAGGGATCGCAGCAGCTTGACTTTGATGGAGAGGCCAATAAGCGTGGCCATGCTGCAGTGTGGGATGGTGGGTGTGAAGGCCACTGCTACTGTGCTCTCTGGGTCGCTAACCTGCGATGATAAGGGAGATCAGATCACAGTGATCGCACCGCGGGCCCCTAGCCCAAAGACACTCTCTTTAGTTTATAGATTTGGGCAAGTCACCCAACTTTTTATCGGCTCCATAAACATTAACACACCTCCCACAGATCCTCTTAGGTGCTTGTGAACGGAGAACACCAGCCTCTGAGGTACAACGGTACCTTTTTGATTATTCGAGCAAACTACTCACTTGAATCCGAACTTGTTCTACTACGTTCAGTTCCTCCAGTGTCAGTGGATGCTCCGGGTCATTAATAGAGCGGATAAGATGTGCCAAGTGAAGGAAAAGGGACTCAAGTTTTGGCCCACTCAAAATCTCTGCAGGCAACGCCTAACCGGGACACCCCTCCACCAGCGGGCTGCGCATCACTTCTTGCCGACACCCCAGGCCCCCACCGTCCCGCCAGCGCCCAGCAGCGACGGATATCGAAGATCTCCCGGGCGTCGATGCTGTCGGGCACTTCCTCATCTTCCTCGCCCGCCGTCACTGGCCGCTCCCCGGAACGCTCATAGATGAGGGGGTTAGCGTTCTCTAAGAGCCCGCCGCCGCTACCGCCGCCGCCCACCATCCCGGAACCGCGGTTCCCACAATCCCCCAGTGGTGTGTACTTCCGCTCCTACCGCGCACTTCCTGGGAACGAGGAGAGGGCGTGGTGTGGCTACGGGGTCGCGCAAGGGACACGCCACACTCCTGGGGTTAGCCTTGTAGTTTGCTAGAAGCGGTGTATTTGTCCTGCGGGCAACTCCGAAAGCGGGAAAAATGTTGGTAGCTCTCGCCGGGGCGTCCCTTCGGTTCTTAGCCATGGGATCCTGTTGGGAGCTGGATCGCAGGAAGCCAACACCATCTGACAAGGGCACTAAAGGCACCTTGAGATTGGGCATTGGGACGCTCCAGCTCGCTGTCAAGCTATCGTGGAACCGTAGATCTAATGACACGCTGGTTTCCTCTAGTAGGAATCGGCAGCACTAGTTACATGCTTGTTAAGTAGATACGCGATCCTAAACTCTGATAAAGAAAGGGCATGGGGGTCATTAAAAAGAGTCATATTCACTAGTCTGGGAGGGCCGATGTAGCCTGTCAGACCAGGAAACAAAATAGATAAGATGATGTATACTTGAAGGTGGATCCTATAAACTATGAGTCCCGCAGCAAAAAGTTATAGGAATGAAGTGTCTACCTAGCCCCAGAGCCCCAGTGCCCCCCCCCGCCCCCACATGTGCACACCAGTTCCCCTTAACCAGATCAAATTCCCAGAAGGTGGGCTCTGTACTCCATCTGGGTCCTGAGTGTGTACTCAGTTATAGCTTTCTGCCCTATTCTTTTGTTTGTTTGTTTGGTTTGGTTTTTTTCGAGATAGGGTTTCTCTGTATAGCTCTGGCTGTCCTGGAACTCACTCTGTAGACCAGGCTGACCTCGAACTCAGAAATCTGCCTGCCTCTGCCTCCCAGCCAACCCCCTAAGATGGGATTACAGGGGCAGTTAACACAGTGACTCAAGACTTAAGAAAAAAGGTGGCTGTTTAAATGCTGTGTCATGTGGGCTCTTGATTCTCCTCTCCCCACTGCAGGGACCTGGGTAAGAGTTACACAATTGTGTAGAGTCAGAGGCTGAGACTGGGGATGAAGAGGCACCATAAAGAGGGTAGTTGACTGTGTGGGAATAGGGTAACCCACCTAATGAACTTCTAACCACAGGGCCTCTTGTAGCATTAGGAGGTTGAGATATTTCTGAGGACACCCACCGCAGGATCCAGTTCGGCATAAGGAACTCTGAGGGGTGTTGGTCTTGGAGATTAGAAACCTCTGGGTGGGATGGAAGGGTGGGAGTCAGGACATTTTCATTCTCTGTGAGTGGCTGTGGGTGTGGTTATGGTTGTAGCCGTTCCTCACCATGGGATAATTATGGCAATAATACCTTCCCTCTGGCATTTGGTTCTGAATGTTCCCTCCATCAGTGGCCAAAGAAATGGTCTCCTTTGCCCAGAGAGATAGAGAAACTCTTAGCCCTCGCATACAGTAGAAGGTCTCTGTGTTCTGTTCCCCATGCACTCTGCCTAGACCTGGGGCAAAGACATGGCTTGGCTTCTGCGGTGAAGGGGATATGTCCATAGGTCCTATTAGCTGAACTGTGCATCCCTTGAAGTTTCTCACCTCAGAGCATCCTAATGTAGACCGTGGTGACCTCCTGCCAGGCCACTTGAATCTGATCTGCCCTGAGAAGGCAGCACTTACTTTATCCTATAGCCCCTCCCTACCAGACTGTCTCCTTTGCTGTCAGCCAGGCTATGGAGGCCACGAATGCCTTGGCAGGCAGAAATATTCTTGGCATGGGTGATGCCATGTCCAGCTTGAGAGTCTAGAGAATGGGAAATTGCACATATAATTCCCACAGTCCTTTTCGTAACTCAGGAGAGGCAGGGTTGGTGGAAGACAGGCTTGTGCCATTGGGACCAGCATACGTGGCCCATGGCTGACTGCTCCCAGGACTGAATGATGGCAGCAGGTCCAGAGGTCCCTCAGTGAGCCTGGCTGGATAAGCTGGGGTCTGGTAGTGGGTAAAAACAGTGTTTGAAAACAAGAGTATTTTACAAGGCTGACCTAAAGGTCACAAGGAGGTAGCAACACCCACAGTGTGGCGCCCGCTGATAGAACAGACTCAACTTTGATGCCATCTGTACACTTCCAGTTCCATCATGACCTGTCACATGGGGGACCTCTTTCATTTGAGTGGTATTGATGTGGGTGTCCACACCTCCTGCTAGTTCCCTTTGCCAAGCTGCCTCTAGGGATGCTGTGGTTTATACCCCTGGGCCACCTAAACTGTGTAAAGGATGGGGCCTCTGATCCAGCAATGTAAGTTCTCCTGGGCCAAGGGGACTTAAGGGAGCTCTGAGCTCTGGGTCAGGCTGCAGAGGTTTTTTTCATCTCAACCCCACAGGGATTTCCAGCACTGTCGGGAAGATTCTCACATTCATTAAATTTTTAACTACATTTGAGAAGAGGGCACATGCCACAATGTGTTAAGTGCAGGTCAGAGGACAAGTTTCAGGAGGAGTTCTCTCTTCCAGCATGTGGTTTCCAGAGATAGAACGCAGGTCATCTTCAGCCATCGCAGCAAATGCCTTTATCCAACGAGTCATCTTGTGTTTCCTCCACCATATATCTATGTGCCACTCTTCATTACTCGGTACCAAATTTGCCAGTGTCCTGTCTTGCTTCACATGCTCAATAATTTCCCTCGTGATGTTATATATGTCTGAGTTCAATGAATGGCAACTTTCCTTCACACCCCAGTGACCTGGGTCCCTTTCTCTCTTCTTTACCTTATCTTCTCTCCATCCTTTTCTTCTTCTTCTCCAAGTCCCAGACATCTTTAATGAATCTGAAGCTTTGGAGGAGACAGAGGTGAGTGGGTACCACAAACGTATGCCCACCTCTTAGCAAGTCTCAAGTTTTTTTCGGTCTGTAAATGGATCATACATAACCCAAATAGTAGCAGCTTGGGTGTCCTAGGAAATCCAAGCAGCCATAACAAAATCATTGTAAGCTGTAAGCTGAGTGCTGTGGTAAATATGTGTGTCTGAACTACGAGGAAGGCTGAGGCTGGAGGGCTGATGAGCCCAGGAGTCCAGAGATAACCTGTTCAATATGTAGACACTATCTATCTATCTATCTATCTATCTATCTATCTATCTATCTATCTATCTATCTATCTATCTATCTATCCATCCATCTAAAGATATGAATATGTTTCACATGTATGTGTGTATATATCATGAGCTGTGTGGTTTCTAAATCAAGATTCAGATACCAGCAGATTTGCTGTGTGGTGTGGGTTAACTATCTGGTTTAAAGATTTCCCTTTTCGTCTTTCCGGGTAGAAGAGATACACAATAGTACTCATAACCCAGACCTGACAGGCCTGAATCTTAATATCATCACATTGGACATTGGTTTTCAACAAACAAACATGAGCTATAGAAACTTTCAGAACTTAGTATCCAAAGGCCTCCGTTTCAGCCAGCAAGGTTGCCAACAACTGGAAACGCCCCCAACAGCTTCTGTAGCTTAAAGGTCACTTATGACAGATACTTTAAAACAATTTATTCATTCATCTATCCTTGTTTCAAAGCAGTGAGTGGCATTTTTCAAAAAAGAGCACCAGTCCACTATTACTTCTAGCTGGGGATAGTGTGCATTTGGCCAGAAATGATTCTTTCTTTCTTTCTTTCTTTCTTTCTTTCTTTCTTTCTTTCTTTCTTTCTTTCTTTCTTTCTTTCTTTCTTTCTTCCTTCCTTCCTTCCTTCCTTCCTTCCTTCCTTCTTTCTCTCTCTCTCTCTCTCTCCTTCCTTCCTTCCTTCCTTATTTCCTTCCTTCCCTTCTCTCTCTCTTTCTATATTTTTTCTATCTTCCTTCCTTCCTTCCTTCCTTTCTTCTTGTTTTTCAAGCTTTATTTATTTTTTACTTATATGAGTACACTGCAGCTGTGTTCAGCACACACTAGAAGAGTTCATCAGATCCCATTACAAATGGTTGTGAGCCACCTTGTGGTTGCTGGGGATTGAAATCAGGACCTCTGGAAGAGCAGTCAGTGCTCTTAATCACTGAGCCATCTCTCCAGCCCCACTCTGCTTTCTTGATGCTCGTGGATATTTGTTCGTATTCTAAAGGTTCTGTAGACATGGTGAGGCTCACACTTGCATGACCACACTTCCCTGTGAAGATGTTTAACAGTGCACGTCAGAAAGGAGGATGGGGTGTCAGGAGGCCCAGACATAGCCATTACAAAGGATTGCTGTCCCCTGTCTCCCTGAGCACCTATTCCATGTATGGAGGCGTTGTCTGCCTTTTACAGCTCCCTGCACACCCGTGGATCCTGTGACACCCCTATTCTTCTTGGTCCTCCATGTCAATAATTTCCATCCTTACCTTATTGTTATCCCTAAAAACAAAACAAAACAAAACAAAACAAAATAAAACAAAACAGAAACCCTGTAAAGGGTGCCAAATTGTGTTGTTGCATGTTTTCCTAACACATCTCTGTCATCAAGAAGCTAGATCCTGGGCTGTCGAGATGGTTCAGAGGATAAGAGCACTGACTGCTCTTCCGAAGGTCCTGAGTTCAAATCCCAGCAACCACATGGTGGCTCACAACCATCTGTAATGAGATCTGACACGCCCTCTTCTGGTGTGCCAGAAGACAGTTACAGTGTACTTATGTATAATAATAAATCTTTGGACCAGAGCCAACAGGGACTGAGTGAGTGGGATTGACTGGAGTGAGCAGAGGTCCTAAAATTCAATTCCCAACAAACCAGATGAAGGCTCACAACCATCTGTACAGCTACAGTGTACTCACATACATAAAATAAATATTTTTTTTTAAAGAAGCTAGATCTTTCTTCCTATATTGGTTTTCCAGAGTCTAACTTCTTGAGTTCTTTGTATATATTGGATATTAGCACTCTATTGGATGTAGGGTTGGTAAAGATCTTTTCTCAATCTGTAGGATGCCGTTTTGTCCTATTGGCAGTGCCCTTTGCCTTACAGAAGCTTTTCAGTTTCATGAGGTCCTATTTGCCAATTGTTGATCTTAGAGCCTGATTCATTGGTGTTCTGTTGAGGAAAATTTCCTCTGTGCTGATGTGTTCGAGGCTCTTAATCGCTTTCTCTTCTATTAGATTCCGTGTATCTGGTTTTATGTTGAGGTCCTTGATCCACTTGCTTTGTGCAAGGTGACAAATATGGATCTATTTTCATATTTCTATATACAGACAGCCAGTTAGACCAGCACTGTTTATTAAAGATACTTTCTTTTTTTCCATTGTATATTTTTGGCTTCTTTGTCAAAGATCAAGTGTGTGGTTTTATTTCTGTGTCTTCAATTCTATTCCATTGATCAATGTGTTTGTCTCTGTACCAATATCATGCAGTTTTTATCACAGTTGCTCTGTAGTACAGCTTGAGGTCAGGGATGGTGATTCCCCCAGAAGATCTTTTATTGTTGAGAATTGTTTTCCCTATCCTGGGTTTTTTGTTACTCCAGACGAAGTTGAGAATTGCTCTTTCTATTTCTGTGAAGAATTGAGTTGGAATTTTGATGGGGATTGCGTTGAATCTGTAGATTGCTTTTGGTAAGATGGACATTTTTACTATGTTAATCCCACCAATCCATGAACACGGGAGATCTTTCCATCTCCTGAAGTCATCTTTGATTTCTTTCTTCAGAGACTTAAAGTTCTTGTCATACAGATCTTTCACTTGTTTGGTTAGAGTCACACCAAGATATTTTATATTATTTGTGACTATTGTGAAGGGTGTTGTTTCCCTATTTTTTTCTCAGTCCATTTATCCTTTGTGTAGAGGAAGGCTACTGATATGTTTGAGTTAATTTTATATCCAGCCACTTTGCTGAAGTTGTTTATCATGAGTAGGAGTTCTCTGGTAAAATTTTTGGGGTTGCTTATGTATACTATCATATCATCCACAAATAGTAATACTTTGATATCTCAGTCTGGGTTTGTATTCCTTCACACAAAACATCATGACAAAGAAGCAAGTTGGGGAGGAAAGGGTTTATTCAGCTTACACTTACACACTGCCGTTCATCACCAATGTAAGTCAGGACACAAACTCACACAGGGCAGGAACTCTCAGTCAGGAGCTGATGCAGAGGCCATGGAGGAGGTGCTGCTTAATGGCTTGCTTCCCCTGGCTTGCTCAGCTTGCTTTCTTATAGAACCCAAGATTACCAGCCCAGGGACGGCACCACCCACAATGGGCCCTTCCCCAGGGATCACTAACTGAGAAAAAGCCTTACAGCTGGATCTCATGGAGGCATTTCTTTAAAGGAGACTCCTTTCCCTGTGATGATAACTCCAGCTTGTGTCAAGTTGACACACAAAACCAGCCAATACACTTGACATTTTCCTTTCCAGTTTGTATTGCTTTGACTTCCTCTTGTTGCCTAATTGGTCTAGCTAGAACTTTGAGCACTATATTGAATAAATAGGGAGAAAGTGGGTAGCCTTGTCTTATCCCCGATTTTAGTGGGATTGCTTCAAGTTTCTCACCATTTAATTTGATGTTGGCCGTTGGTTTGCTGTATATTGCTTTTATTATGTTTAGGTATTTGCCTTGAATTCCTGATCTTTCCAAGACTTTTAATACAAAGGGTTTTTCATTCATGGAGTTGAAGACTAACCATGAAGCAAGGATTCTTGCATTACTCACCTTGGACACTAGAGGGCAGACAAAGATAAAGTTCCACAAGGGCTTAGGTGCTAGCCAGCCTTTGAGCACAGGAAGATGATGATCACCTGATGCTCCTGCTGGAGCCTGAACGCGTTGCTGGTTGCAAGCACATTTCAGCAGACGAACAGGACACTTCATCAAGAGTTTCAGCAGGCACGCTTTAGATCTCAGTAATTGGCTTATTTTTGTAGATCTTTACTGTCAAATGATAAGTATGCACTCAAATTCACCCACTTACCTTCATAGCTTAGTGGATTGGAATAAAAAATGATGCATGTAACCACGCCCACTTCAAAGAGAGAGAACGTTTGTTATTTTCCGCATAAAAAATGTTTCCCTGTGCTCTTTTCCATTAAGCATTGACCTGAGCCCTGTTCCCAGGCAACCAACTAACTACTTTCTGGAGCTAAAGTTTAGAAACGGAATACAGTTCAGCAACACCAGAGCTTTGACTCCTCGATCACAGAAAAGAATCACGTGTGGAAGGTTCTGTCCCCGAGCACAAGGCCTTTGAGATTCAAATGTCATTACCCGTTGGTTTCGAGTGAACACACTGCCCTGTTACCCACTCACCTGTTGGTACGCATCTGAGCGACTTCTGGTTTGGGCTATTTCAGACAAGACATGGAGCTGGGATTGGTGGTGCAGGCCTTTAATCCCAGCACTGAGGAGGCAGAGGCAGTCAGATCTGTGAGTCTGGGCTAGCCTGACCTACATAGTGAGTTCCCAGACATCCAGGGCTATGTTAAAGAGATCTTGCCTCAAACCAAACCAAACCAAACCAAACCAAACCAAACCAAACCAAACCAAACCAAACAAACATAAACCGGCAAACAGGATCTCTAACAGTGGGATCACAGTCACTTGTTTCTTCAGGTTAATGTCCAGAGAGTAGAGCTGTTGAGTCATAGGGCACACATCTTTAACTTTCAGAGAAAATGCCAGTTTGCCCACCTATCCCAAGCACCACATGATCATTTTAGCTCTCCTTTAGCCATTGTGTGGCTGTATCAGTTGTTCCAAGTCTTTGCCAAAGCTTTTGGTTATGGGTCTTAAATCTGATTATATTGAATGGGAGTGTAGTAGTCATGCCATTTCAGATGCTTCCCTGATCTACACACACACACACACACACACACACCATACACATTCACACACATATCCTCACACACATGTACTCACACACATATACAGTCTCACACACACTCACATACATATACTTACACACATACACTTGCACAACAACACACATACACTCACACACATGCATACAACACATACTCACACACATACACACAATACATGCATACACTCATACACACACACACAAGACATACTCACACATATATACACGCACATACACCATACACACATATACTCACACACACTCATACACTCACAACCACAACACACACATACACATTTCCTCCAACACACATACACACTCTCACATACACACACTCACAATTTCCTCATATACATAAAAATACCAGTGGGGCTCAATTCCACATTTTCTGTGGTCTTTGCCATCATCAGTCAGAGCCTCTGAACGGCAATGCAGCAGAGTGCAAGGGGACCTTCCTACAGCTCGTGGAGCAGCCCAGGGTTAGGAAGATTACCATGGTGTCCAATTAACTAAAGACACTGGCTCTATGACTCTGAGCTTGGAGCTGTTGAGGGCCTCTGTACTGACTGGTTTTGTGTGTCGACTTGACACAAGTTGGAGTTATCACAGAGGAAGGAGCCTCCCTTGAGGAAATAGGAAAATACCACCCCAAAACTGGTGGTGTGCTGTAGCTTCTTGCCACTTCTGAGTACCCGGGCTGATTCATGTTAGCTGAGACAGACACAGATGCTGAGGCAAGACCCGTGGAGGACACATGATATTTGGAGGGAGTATAAATAGGACCCAGCAGACAGGGAGAGGAGTGTGAGGCTTGGCTGGGCTTGGTTTGCTTATGGAGCTAGCTGTACATTGCTTGTTGGTCTCGCATCTTGGCTGATTTTTGCTTGTTGAGTCAAGTGCAGCTCCTAACACCTCTGCTGGTCCAAATCCCTCCTGCCTGGCTGTTTCTGCTAGGTAGTGCTACGTGCTGCTATCCTGACACTACTGAGTTGGACTGCTGATATATCTGTGACGTGTCTGCAAGTAGATCGAGCTGCTGCTGCTGACCTGTGAACTGAACTATTGATTTCTTGACAATGCAGATGTGATTTGCACCAAAGAACCATTTCTAAACAGGTTCACTTCCCCTCATATCTTTTCTTTCCCACTACCTCTGGTGGATGGTGGGCTAGAAGGGAGGTCAAAGCATTTAAGAACACCACTAAAAGTAGGCTTTGAAAAAAAATTAAAGTTAGTTTTCAAAGTTAAGCAGGTAGTTAATAGCTAGGCACAGCAACATTTGCCTATTCAGATGTACTTTAGATAGAAGGTCTTCAAACACATCAGAGATCTACAGATACGGCATTTAATTTTTTTTTTTTTTACCATTTCCAAACTACTTTATTAATGAGCTGATGTTTCCCTTTTGAGCATACTCTTGCAGACTCCTTAGGAAATTTCTGCCCGACAGTGTGAGAAGTTAATGGACTTAAATTGCTATTCAGCCAGGTGTAAATGTTTACAATCACCTGGTAGCCATAGTGATGACTTACATTATGTTTATAAAATTATATTTCCCATAAACAAAACATGTAAGAGTGTTAATAACATTACCTGGTCAATGAGCCTAGGAATTGTGTCCCACTGAACCCCTCCGCACGTGATTTTCATATTTTTCTCCTACGGAACAGAACTCGCCCCTACAAACCTCTAGGCCTGGTGTAAGTAGCACCTACAAAGCTAAATCTGCAGAAACTTATTCATCCTTCTCCCGAGACTCTAAAATTGTCAGACGATGACGTTGAATGAATCTTTTTGTCTGATTTCTTGCTTTTCCTATCATGGAACTATTAGGGGTTGTTATAGATAGGACACTTTCCAAGGGCTGTTCAGTAGATAACAAGTCAGAATATACTTTTATTTTTTTCATCCCAGAGTTTCCTTTATTGGTTAATGATTTAATATTTCTTTTCATTATTTGTCAGGTTTGACATTCTAATGTTGCATCGTATTCTGTCAACCCGCACTGTATGCAATTACTAAAATTGCAGGTAAAGGATGTTCTAGAAACTTGGAAATGAGGAGAAGATGAGCCATTCCTCTTATTCACTTAGAGATGTTATGGCATTTAATACGTTTTAGTAACAAAAGGCTTCCATGACTGTGACCACGTCAGCTCCTGGCAGCACCCCCATATGACTTCAGAGAAGATGATGGACATCAGAGACCTTCCAAGTAGAATTTGCTTCAAATGTGGCAAAGCTAGGCACTAAAACTAAAGCTAGGCAAAAACCTGTCCTTGTATTGACTGTTGGCAGCCTGCTATCCAAGCTGTGGACACACAGGACACTGGAAAGTCAATTGATTAACTTGGAGTCAAGGTAGGCTAATGCTTCAATATTCCTGCTTCACAGATAAGTCTGTCAGGTAGTCTGGGCCTGCAGGCCAAAGATAGATGGATGCCCCAGTGTTGCAGAGGAACCTTGGCTGGCTGACCAGGCAGCCAGCAGTCTTGGTCATTTCTGGAGTTTTAGATGCGGCTTGCTCTGTACTTCCTGTTTACTCTGGTAATGTTTATTTTTCTCAAGTCTCTGATGGGGTGGAAAACTAGATAGTTAGAATCTCACATTAAGCTTAAAATGTTTAGGATTTAAGAAAATGGTTTAAGGTCTAAAAACGTATATTTTTAAATTGGTAATGCAACTTATAATAGAAAGTGATTAGGTCCAGAACTTTGAACTCACCAAGATAAAATATAGATTAAGTACTTTCTCCAAGGTTGCCAAATACAAATGAACTAGACATTGTAAATGTAATCTTACCAGATAGTTCTTATAATTGTCCTTCTTATACATAGTTTATTTATGTTAGAAAAAGAGTCTTTTCCTGGACAGAATCGGGAGATGTTGGGGAAATCTTTCTGTGCCCTGTGTAACGGTTGCCTTCGTGTTATGCAGATGTTGATTTCTGGGCCAGCAGAGAGCTGAGTACTATGCAGACTTTGCTGTTTCAGCGTTTTGTAAAAATCTTCTTCATCATCTTCCAATTGGTTTAATAAGGAGCTGATGACTCGTGCACGCCTCTCAAGGCAGCAGCTAACCAGACGAACTCGATAATTCCCTGAAGTCATAGAACTGAGGACCACCAGTGTCGTGATGACACCACCCACAATGGGCTGGGCTTCCCCCCCATCAATCCCTAATTTTAAAAATGCCCTACAGCTATGTTTTATAAAGGAAATTTCTTCATTTGAGAGTCCCTTCTTTCAGATGTCTATAACTTGTGTCAATTTGGAAAAATAAAACTAGGCATAATGCTCAGGGTGTTTTATTTTAGTATTTATTTTAGTATCTGATTAGTGTGAGACAAGCTCTTGCTCTGTAGCTCAGGCTGCCTTGCATCTAGATTCTGCTGTTTCTCTTCTTCATGTAGAGTGCTGGGTTGCAGACATGTGCCAACCCACAGCTTATACCCACCCTTTTAAGTAATCCCAGGTACTGAGTGTAAGCAGCACCTAACACTAGTGTTAGGTGGATGAGCCAGGCTTGGGAGAGATGAAGGAGGATGGGGTACAACTCTGTGCCTTCTTACTGTTATCAGTGATTCCAAACCCGGGCATCCCAGCAGAGACTGTTCAGTAAGTAAGGTAGACCTTCCTACCTAGAAAGCTTTGGTGAGGTTCCAGAGCCTGGGAAACAGCATATAAAGGTCACAGGGTAAGGTAAGATTAGTCAATGTAGATTGGATTAGATTGGCAATCCTGGTGGGAGGTCAGCAAAGTTCACACTGGACACCTGGAGTGATAGACATCAAGTGAATATGTATACACACATACGTATATGTATATGTGTACATTTTGGATACTGAACCCTCCTGAGTAAGCTTTTGATAAGAACCCAGAAAACATAACCTTTACCTTGCAAACCAGCTCATTCCTTTGCCCAAGGTGGGGTGCACAGGGGAAGAGAACCTGTGGATTCGCATTTCAGCAGTAGGATATGGGTCTAGGGACTGTGTGCCTTAGGGCCTGGAAACTTGCCCAGTGTCCTCCTGGAGGGCAAAAGGTTGTTTCTATACACAAGGAGGTGACATTCAAAGCTCAATGGCACCATGATGACATGATCAGTTTCATTATTATCTGAGGGTCAGTAGCAGCAACAGTTCAAGCACAAGCCAACCAAAGTAGGGGAATTGTCACATCTGTCCTGTTTTGAACTTTGTGCCTGGCACCTTTGACCTGCAGGTCCAGCTCATGAAAGCCCCTCTGCTGGGCAAACTTCTGAGTGATGAGTGTCTTTTGTTATTGCTGACCCTTCTTGGGCTACAGGAACCACCCCATGAGTTTTGGTGTGGGCACTGAGTAGTGCACTTTCTCACACTGTCATCTGTCATCTCTACTAGGTTACTACTCCACTGTCCCTTGCCACCAGCCTTTTCAGCTTCTGTCTCTCTGACCCCAGTCCCCATCTCCCCCACATGCAGTGTTAGCATGCTCACAAAAGAGGAGAAGCAGGAGCCCATAGGACTCAGCGGTCAGGAATCTGTTCAAGGTGCATCATTGTCTCCTGAAGCTGGGTTGCCATTGCTGCACCATTTTCCAACAGGAAGATATGGCAGGCCTTGTCTGTGAGGGAATTTGTACCACAGCTTTGTAAGCAGGCAGCTTGGTGGGGTAGGGCAGGAGTGCTGCACTGACTAGACAGAAGAGAGCCAGTTTTAGCAGGTGGAGGAAGCCATATCTGCTGAGTTTGTTCACTCTGTGGTCCCCTGGGAAGGCAGAGCATGGCCTCTGAAGCCACTGCAGATACCAGCAATCCTTACCCACAATCTAGAGTTTATAGTCCTCACATTTACAGGCAAACGTTGGGTCTATGTTGGAGAGCCCAGAGCAGAGAGCTGTAATGACTGATTCTGGTTTCTCTAAGTACTGTGTGTTGAGCCCTCAGACTGAGAAGGGGCAGGCATCCGACTTCTTACTTTAGGCCTTAGAGCTCAGGGCTGCTCCAAGAGTGTCCTCTAGGGCTTGGCTTGTTGTGTTTCCTTCTCATTTGATTCTACACATTCCTAAATTTCCTTCTTGATTTCTTCAGTGACACATGCATGATGTCCAACCCTCACAAGATTGTATGTGTTCTATAGTTTCTCTTACTGTGGAATAAAAGTTTTATTCTACTGTGATCAAATAGATATAATTACTTCAATTTTCCAGCATTTCATAAAACCTGTTTTCAGCCCTAGCACACAATCTATTTTACAGAAAATTCTTACGGACTTCCAAGAAGATTGTGTGTTTTGTAGCATTTAGATGGAGTGTTCTGCAGGTGTCTGTTAACTCCACTAGATCTCTGATATGGATGATATGGACGATAGTCTGCTTGTTTTTGTGTGACACTTCTTAAGTACCCTTTCCCTCTTCATTTGTCCTCTCTGCTGTGGCTAGCTAGCATGACAAACTCTTACTGAGAACAAGTTCAGAGTCATTTATCCACCTGACAAACATTTTCCCATGTTTCCAGTACTAGGATTCACTGAACACTCAGAACATATGATAAAGGTAGAATACTGGGCTATGAACAGGAGTGCCACAATCCCTAAGAACCTGTCAGGATTCACTAAAGATTACAGGGTTTCATGGAGGAAACTGTGTGGATATCTACTTCAGAGAGCTGTCCACTCTACATGAGAACCCATCTCCTTCTCTCCAGACCTCAGTCATCTAGAGTACCTGTGGCTGGGCACAGCAGGCCTTCCTCTGTAGTGCTTTTCCCTCACCTGAGCTGTAACAGGAGAAGCCAGGTGGCTTCTATGAGAAGGTCACAGTAAGATGTCACAGGAGAGATGGCAACTGCAGGAAGTCTGAGTGTGACCTGCATCCTCAAGACTCCTGTGCTTTGAAGACTCAGTTTACTGAGCCAGCTTCCAGGGTCCCTACAATCATCTTAGGATCTGCATGGCCCCTAGCCCCATTAGGTCACCTTTGTTTCATCAAGACACACTGACATTCTGGTGCTTTTAGAGTCCCCAGCCCCTGTTCTCTCCACTGTTAGGATGTGTCTCCTCTGGTGGCCAGCTCCTGCCAAGATCAACTTCACACTCATTCATCCAATTAACAAGTCACTGTGTTTGCCTTTACTTTGCTCCAGGGCATATGCGTGTGTGGGTGCTCCCAGGCCATCTATGGCTCATATATGGAGGTGAAAGGAGAATTTGTGTTAAGTCCATCTTCTCCTTCCATCGTGCCAATCTTAAGGTGGAACTCAGGTCATCATAATTAGAGGAATGTTCTCTTACCACACCCAGATCAATCTCATTCTTATCCATATGACCAGTATTTAATGGGGCCTTAATAGCTCCATCACTGGGGTCAATCTATGGTAAAGTTGATATACAAATCTAAGAAAAGTTTCAGAATTACAAAGAACCCCAACAGGATGTATAGAAGAATGAAGAATCAGGAGTCCATACCCAGTCCAGTCTAATCCTTGGAGGAAGTGTTGTGGCTATCAGTATCAGACAGCTGTTAGTACCACTGCAAATTGACCTTGGCTCCTAATTATAATTGCCATCATAATTATCCAAAAAAAATAATCCAGAGCCTGCAGTATGGCACTACAGAGCTTCTTCCTTGTGTCTCTCTGGCTACTTCCCTGACAAAACCCAGCACGGTTTTCCCTTCCTTCTCTAATCAACAGAGGATTCTTTGATTCAATGTCACCCCTCCAATGCACTCTTGTTCTGTCTGTGGTCCTAGCCTCTCTTGGTAGCTGTTCTCTTTACACCATATTCCCTGACCAAAAAATTGCTAGACCATGAAAGCTGGGAAGTTCCCAGATCCTCCAATCTCAGGATGGAGTAACTAGATCCCAATGGGTACTGGGCATCCTTGTGCTTTTTTTTTTTAATTAATTTATTTTTTTATTGGATATTTTCTTTATCTACATTTCAAATGTTATTCCCTTTCCTGCCCCCCTGGAAATCCCCTACCCCATCCTCCATCCCCCCTGCTTCTATGAGGGTGTTCTTCCACCCACCCACCCCCACCCCTTGGCCCTGGCATTCCCCTGTACTGGGGCATATAAAGTTGGCAAGTCCAATGGGCCTCTCTTTCCAGTGATGGCCTACTAGGCCATCTTTTGATACAAATGCAGCTAGAGAGAAGAGCTCTGGGGAACTGGTTAGTTCATAATGATCCACCTATGGGGTTGCAGTTCCCTTTAGCTCCTTGGGTACTTTCTCTAGCTCCTCCATTGGGGGCCCTGTGATCCATCCAATAGCTGACCGTGAGCATCCACTTCTGTGGTTGCTAGGCCCCGGCATTGTCTCACAAGAGACAGCTATATCTGGGTCCTTTCAGCAAAATCTTGCTAGTGTATGCAATGGTGTCAGCGTTTGGAAGCTGATTATGGGATGGATCCCTGGATATGGCAGTCTTTAGATGGTCCATCCTTTCTTCACAGCTCCAAACTTTATCTCTGTAACTCTTTCCATGGGTGTTTTGTTCCCAATTCCAAGAAGGGGCACAGTGTCCACACTTTGGTCTTCGTTCTTCTTGAGTTTCATGCGTTTAACAAATTGTATCTTATATCTTGGGTATCCTAAGTTTTTGGGCTAATATCCACTTATCAGTGAGTACATATTGTGTGAGTTCCTTTGTGAATATGTTACCTCACTCAGAATGATGCCCTCCAGATCCATTCATTTGCCTAGGAATTTCATAAATTCATTCCTTTTAATAGCTGAGTAGTACTCCATTGTGTAAATGTACCACATTTTCTGTATCTATTCCTCTGTTGAGGGGCATCTGGGTTCTTTCCAGCTTCTGGCTATTATAAATAAGGCTGCTATGAACATAGTGGAGCATGTATCCTTCTTACCGGTTGGAACATCTTCTGGATATATGCCCAGGAGAGGTATTGCTGGATCCTCTGGTAGTATTATGTCCAATTTTCTGAGGAACCGCCAAACTGATTTCCAGAGTGGTTGTACCAGCTTGCAATCCCACCAACAATGAAGGAGTGTTCCTCTTTCTCCACATCCTCGCCAGCATCTGCTGTCACCTGAATTTTTGATCTTAGCCATTCTGACTGGTGTGAGGTGGAATCTCAGGGTTGTTTTGATTTGCATTTCCCTGATGATTAAGGATGTTGAACATTTTTTCAGGTGCTTCTCTGCCATTCGGTATTCCTCAGGTGAGAATTCTTTGTTCAGTTCTGAGCCCCATTTTTTAATGGGGTTATTTGATTTTCTGGAGTCCACCTTCTTGAGTTCCTTATATATATTGGATATTAGTCCCCTATCTGATTTAGGATAGGTAAAGATCCTTTCCCAATCTGTTGGTGGTCTTTTTGTCTTATTGACGGTGTCTTTTGCCTTGCAGAAGCTTTGCAACTTTATGAGGTCCCATTTATCGATTCTCGATCTTACAGCACAAGCCTTTGCTGTTCTATTCAGGAATTTTTCCCCTGTACCCATATCTTTGAGGCTTTTCCCTACTTTCTCCTCTATAAGTTTCAGTGTCTCTGGTTTTATGTGGAGTTCCTTAATCCACTTAGATTTGACCTTGGTACAAGGAGATAGGAATGGATCAATTCGCATTCTTCTACATGATAACCGCCAGTTGTGCCAGCACCATTTGTTGAAAATGCTGTCTTTTTTCCACTGGATGGTTTTTGCTCCCTTGTCAAAGATCAAGTGACCATAGGTATGTGGGTTGATCTCAGGGTCTTCAATTCTGTTCCATTGGTCTACTTGTCTGTCGTTATACCAGTACCATGCAGTTTTTATCACAATTGCTCTGTAGTACAGCTTTAGGTCAGGCATGGTGATTCCTCCAGAGGTTCTTTTATCCTTGAGAAGAGTTTTTGCTATCCTAGGTTTTTTGTTGTTCCAGATAAATTTGCAGATTGCCCTTTCCAATTCGTTGAAGAATTGAGTTGGAATTTTGATGGGGATTGCATTGAATCTGTAGATTGCTTTTGGCAAGATAGCCATTTTTATAATGTTGATCCTGCCAATCCATGAGCATGGGAGGTTTTTCCATCTTCTGAGATCTTCTTTAATTTCTTTCTTCAGGGACTTGAAGTTCTTGTCATACAGATCTTTCACTTCCTTAGTTAGAGTCACGCCAAGGTATTTTATATTGTTTGTGACTATTGAGAAGGGTGTTGTTTCCCTAATTTCCTTCTCTGCTTGTTTATCCTTTGTGTACAGAAAGGCCATTGACTTGCTTGAGTTAATTTTATATCCAGCTACTTCACCGAAGCTATTTATCAGGCTTAGGAGTTCTCTGGTGGAATTTTTAGGGTCACTTATGTATACTATCATATCATCTGCAAAAAGCGATATTTTGACTTCTTCTTTTCTGATTTGTATCCCCTTGATCTCCTTTTGTTGTCTAATTGCTCTGGCTAGGACTTCAAGTACAATGTTGAATAGGTAGGGAGAGAGTGGGCAGCCTTGTCTAGTCCCTGATTTTAGTGGGATTGTTTCCAGCTTCTCACCATTTACTTTGATGTTGGCTACTGGTTTGCTGTATATTGCTTTTATCATGGTTAGGTATGGGCCTTGAATTCCTGATCTTTCCAAGACTTTTATCATGAATGGGTGTTGGATTTTATCAAATGCTTTTTCAGCATCTAATGAGATGATCATGTGGTTTTTGTCTTTGAGTTTGTTTATATAATGGATTACATTGATGGATTTTCGTATATTGAACCATTCTTGCATCCCTGGGATGAATCCTACTTGGTCAGGATGGATGATTGTTTTGATGTGTTCTTGAATTCGGTTAGCGAGAACTTTATTGAGGATTTTTGCATCAATATTCATAAGGGAAATTGGTCTGAAGTTCTCTATTTTTGTTGGGTCTTTATGTGGTTTAGGTATCAGAGTAATTGTGGCTTCATAGAATGAGTTGGGTAGAGTACCTTCTGATTCTATTTTTTGGAATAGTTTGTGAAGAACTAGGATTAGTTCTTCTTTGAAGGTTTGATAGAACTCTGCACTAAACCCATCTGGTCCTGGGCTTTTCTTGGTTGGGAGACTATTAATGACTGCTTCTATTTCTTTATGGGATATGGGACTGTTTAGATCATTAACCTGATCTTGATTTAATTTTGGTACCTGGTATCTGTCTAGATACTTGTCCATTTCTTCCAGGATCTCCAGTTTTGTTGAGTATAGCCTTTTGTAGAAGGATCTGATGGTGTTTTGGATTTCTTCAGGGTCTGTTGTTATGTCTCCCTTTTCATTTCTGATTTTGTTAATTTGAGTACTTTCCCTATGCCCTCTAGTGAGTCTGGCTAAGGGTTTATCTATCTTGTTGATTTTCTCAAAGAACCAGCTCCTCGATTGGTTGATTGTTTGAATTGTTCTTCTTGTTTCCACTTGGTTGATTTCACCCCTGAGTTTGATTATTTCTTGCCGTCTACTCCTCTTGGGTGAATTTGTTTCCTTTCGTTCTAGAGCTTTTAGGTGTGTTGTCAAGCTGCTAATGTGTGCTCTCTCTAGTTTCTTTTTGGAGGCACTCAGAGCTATGAGTTTTCCTCTTAGAAATGCTTTCAATGTGTCCCATAAGTTTGGGTATGTTGTGGCTTCATTTTCATTAAACTCCAGAAAGTCCTTAATTTCTTTCTTTATTCCTTCCTTTACCAAGGTATCATTGAGAAGAGTGTTGTTTAGTTTCCACGTGTGTGTTGGCTTTCTATTATTTATTTTGTTATTGAATATCAGTCTTAGTCCATGGTGATCTGATAGGGTGCATGGGACAATTTCAATATTTTTGTATATATTGAGGCTTGTTTTGTGACCAATTATGTGGTCAATTTTGGAGAAGGTACCATGAGGTGCTGAGAAGAAGGTATATCCTTTCGTTTTAGGATAAAATGTTCTGTAGATATCTGTCAGATCCATTTGTTTCATAACCTCTGTTAGTTTCACTGTGTCCCTGTTTAGTTTCTGTTTCCATGATATGTCCATTGGTGAAAGTGGTGTGTTGAAGTCTCCCACTATTATTGTGTGAGGTGCAATGTGTGCTTTGAGCTTTACTAAAGTATCTTTAATGAATGAGGCTGCCCTTGTATTTGGCGCATAGATATTCAGAATTGATAGTTCCTCTTGGAGGATTTTACCTTTGATGAGAATGAAGTGCCCTTCCTTGTCTTTTTTGATGACTTTGGGTTGGAAGTCAATCTTATCAGATATTATAATGGCTACTCCAGCTTGTTTCTTCCTACCATTTGCTTGGAAAATTGTTTTCCAACCTTTCATTCTGAGGTAGTGTCTATCTTTTTCTCTGAGATGAGTTTCCTGTAAGCAGCAAAATGTTGGGTCCTGTTTCTGTAGCCAGCCTGTTTGTCTATGTCTTTTTATTGGGGAGTTGAGTCCATTGATATTAAGAGATATTAGGGAGAAGTAATTGTTGCTTCCTTTTATTTTTGTTGTTAGAGTTGGTGTTCTGTTTTTGTGGCTGTCTTCTTTTAGGTTTGTTGAGGGATTACCTTCTTTCTTTTTCTATGACGTGGTTTCTGTCCTTGTATTGGTTTTTTTCTGTTATTATCCTTTGAAGTGCTGGATTCGTGGAAAGATAATGTGTGAATTTGGTTTTATCGTGGAATACTTTGGTTTCTCCATCTATGGTAATTGAGAGTTTGGCTGGGTATAGTAGCCTGGGCTGGAAATTGTGTTCTCTTAGTTTCTGTATAACATCTGTCCAGGCCCTTCTGGCTTTCATAGTCTGGTGAAAAATCCGGTGTAATTCTGATAGGCTTGCCTTTATATGTTACTTGACCTTTTCCCCTTACTGCTTTTAGTATTCTATCTTTATTTAGTGCATTTGTTGTTCTGATTATTATGTGTCGGAAGGAATTTCTTTTCTGGTCTAGTCTATTTGGAGTTCTGTAAGCTTCTTGTATGTTCATGGGCATCTCTTTCTTTAGGTTTGGGAAGTTTTCTTCTATAATTTTGTTGAATATATTTGCTGGTCCTTTGAGTTGAAAATCTTCATTCTCATCTACTCCTATTATCCGTAGGTTTGGTCTTCTCATTTTGTCCTGGATTTCCTGGATATTTTGACTTAGGATCTTTTTGGATTTTGTATTTTCTTTGATTGTCGTGCCGATGTTCTCTATGGAGTCTTCTGCACCTGAGATTCTCTCTTCCATCTCTTGTATTCTGTTGCTGATGCTTGTATCTATGGTTCCAGATTTCTTTCCTAGTGTTTCTATCTCCAGTGTTGCCTCAATTTGGGTTTTCTTCATTGTTTCTACTTCCCTTTTTAGGTCTTGGATGGTTTTATTCAATTCCATCACCTGTTTGGTCTGGTTTTCCTGCAATTCTTTTTTTTTTTTTTTTTTTTTTTTTGGTTTTTCGAGACAGGGTTTCTCTGTATAGCTCTGGCTGTCCTGGAACTCACTTTGTAGACCAGGCTGGCCTCGAACTCAGAAATCCACCTGCCTCTGCCTCCCGAGTGCTGGGATTAAAGGCGTGCGCCACCACCGCCCGGATTTTTGTGCTTCCTCTTTAATGTCTTCTACCTGTTTAGCAGTGTTCTCCTGCAATTCTTTAAGGGATTTTTGTGCTTCCTCTTTAATGTCTTCTACCTGTTTAGCAGTGTTCTCCTGCAATTCTTTAATGGATTTTTGTGCTTCCTCTTTAATGTCTTCTACCTGTTTAGCAGTGTTCTCCTGCAATTCTTTAAGGGATTTTTGTGCTTCCTCTTTAATGTCTTCTACCTGTTTACCAGTGTTCTTTTGTATTTCTTTAAGTGTGTTATTAAAGTCCTTCTTGATGTCCTCTACCAACATCGTGAGATATGCTTTTAGAACCGGGTCTAGCTGTGTTGAGGTGCCCTGGACTGGGCGAAGTTGGAGTGCTGGGTTCTGATGATGGTGAGTGGTCTTGGTTTCTGTTAGTAAGATTCTTACGTTTACCTTTCGCCATCTGGTAATCTCTGGGATTAGTTGTTTTTGTTGTCACTGTTTAAAGATTGGAGCAGACTCTGTGTTCTACTCACCAGAAGTCTCAAAATCCTGCCAGGTGCTGTTCAGACCGGAAGAGGCTTGTGGCCCTACTCAGGCCGGATTTCTGCCTTCCCAATCAAAGCAGTCTCAGGTCCTGCATGATTGGACTGGAGCAGAAGCTGTGTTCCACTCACCAGAAGTCTCAAAATCCTGTGGCGGGTGTCGTGGGTAGCTGGCGGGTGTCAGCCGACCCTGCGCTCTAGCTACTCAGGTGCTGGTCAGACCCGAAGAGCAGGATGATATTTTCTAGTTCTATCCATTTGCCTAAGAATTTTATGAATTCATCATTTTTAATAGCCGAATAGTACTCCATTGTGTAAATATACCACATTTTCTGTATTCATTCCTCTGTTGAAGGACATCTGGGTTCTTCTTTCCAGCTCCTGGTTATTATAAATAAGGCTGCTATGAACATAGTGGAGCATGTGTCCTTATTACATGTTGTAACATCTTCTGGGTATATGCCCAGGTGTGGTATAGTTGGGTTCTCAGGTAGTACTATGCCCAATTTTCTAAGGAATTGCCAAACTGATTTCCAGAGTGGTTGTACTAGCTTGCAATCTCACCAGCAATGGAGGAGTGTTCCTCTTTTCCCACATCCTTGCCAGCATCTGTTGCCACTTGAGTTTTTGATTTTAGCCATTCTGACTGGTGTGTGGTGGAATCTTAGGGTTGTTTTGACTTGCATTTCCCTGATGACTAAGGATGCCTTTAACTGCTTCTCAGCCATTCGAGATTCCTCAGTTGATAATTCTTTGTTTAGCTCTGTACCCCATTTTTAAATAGGGTTATTTGGTTCTCTGGAGACAAACCTCTTGACTTCTTTTTATATATTGGATATTATCCCTCTATCAGATGTAGGGTTGGTAAAGATCTTTTCCCAATCTATTGGTTGCCTTTTTGCCCTATTGATAGGGTCCTTTGCTTTACAGAAGCTTTGCAATTTTATGAGGTCCCATTTGTCAATCCTTGATCTTAAAGCATAAGCCATTGGTGTTTTGTTCAGGAATTTTCCATCTGTGCCCGTGTGTTCAAGGCTCTTCTCCACTTTCTCTTCTATTATTTTCAGTGTATCTAGTTTTATGTGGAGGTCCTTGAACAACTTGGACTTGAGCTTTGTACAAGGAGATAAGAATGGGTCGATTTGCAGTTTTCTCCATACTGACCAACAGATGAACCAGCACTGTTTGTTGAAAATGCTGTATTTTTTCCACTGGATGGTTTTAGTTTCTTTGTCAACTATCAAGTGACCATCTGTGTGTGAGTTCATTTCTGAGTCTTCAGTTCTATTCCATTGATCTTCCTGCCTGTCTCTGTACCAATACCATACAGTTTTTTTTTTTTAATCACTATTGCTCTGTAATACAGCTTGAGATCAGGGATAGTGATTCATTCCCTCAGAAGTTCTTTTATTGTTGAGAACAGTTTTCACTATTTTGGGTTTTTTTTTTTTTTGTTATTCCAAATGAATTTGCAAATTGCTCTTTCTAACTCTATAAAGAATTGAGTTGGAATTTTGATGGGGATTGCATTGAATCTGTAGATTGTTTTCGGCAGGATAGTCATTTTTACTATATTAATCCTGCCAATCCATGAGCATGGGAGATCTTTCCATCTTATGAGATCTTTTTTGATTTTTTTCTTCAGAGACTTAAATATCTGTATGACAAGAACATCCCTGTGCTTCTTATTCCC
Source organism: Mus caroli (assembly GCF_978045245.1). NCBI lineage: Eukaryota > Metazoa > Chordata > Mammalia > Rodentia > Muridae > Mus > Mus caroli. The sequence continues at coordinate 24,912,568 of NW_028227265.1, read as the reverse complement.
AGACATTTCTGTAGCTCAGCTCCAAAATTCCTGTGTGCTCTGCTTCTCACTACACCATCACTCAAAGACCCCATGTGGATGATGGCCATGGCCACAGTGAAAATGTGAAATGAAGAAGACATTCAGGTTCTGCTCTGTGGAAGGAGGGAGGGAGTAGTGAGAGCATGAAAGATAAACAGAGATGTGTGTGTGTGTGTGAGAGAGGGGGGACGATAGAGGTTCAGCTCTATGAGAATACATTCAATGATATACATATTTATGCCCATTCAGAATAACCAGATTTAAGATTCATAGAGCCAAGTGTTGGCAAAGACATGGAGCCCTTGGCCCTCTCATATGTGGCTAAAGGATATAGTCATTATAGATGACACTTTGACAGTTTCTTTAAAAGTTAAACATATTTATCCCGTGACTGAGTAATGCAACTTCAGGTCTTTAGTTCAAGGAACTGAAGACACCAATCAGAAAGACTCATACTTTAAAAAGTTCGTAAGAGCAAAGTTTAAAAGCAGTCAAAATCAAGTCAGCTAGATGTACATCAACTGTGAAGTGGCTAAAATGTGTTGTGTGAATATGTGGAATGATACTGTTAACAAATGACATAGTTGACTCTCAAAAAGGTTTTATTTACTCACAGGGCCAGTCACAAAGGATTCCTTTACCATGGTAAGACAAGTGGGGTTCTGATGTTTTCAAATTATATGCAGTTTCCAAACTATAGCATCTGGAAGTGGTTGCTCTGGAACAGAGACCAAGCAGTGATTGACATTGAGAATAATACTGAGAGAAGTAGTCTCATACTTACATGTAGGTGATTGGATATTTCATATTTTTATGCAAAGTGTACCCATCTGTGCTGGGTAGGTGAGCAAATTTGGTTGCATAGAAATCATTAGACAACAAAGCTTTTAAAATATAATACAGATACTGAAATATAATACAGATAAGGCCATTTGGTTCAGGGTCTGTATGTCAGCAGAGATGGGGACCTCAGAGATGCACACGTGCAGCAGGAGCTCAATACTGCATTGAGGCCCCAGTACAAGTATCAGCATCAACCCTCTTGCAATCAAAGGAAGAACTCTTCTCTGCCCAGATGCTGAACCAAGGATAAAGGATAGTTCCATCTCTCCCTGGTATTTGGAATGTGCACTATAAGAATTATCCCATCCATAAGGTGTGCTATAAATTTAGTGTCTCCCCTCACACTCTCTGGGCTTTCAGGCCCTGTCTAGGCAGATGTTTTGTCTCTTTTTAGCTCCCTCTCTGGAGGAATAGCTGGCTATGGAACCGAAAGCTTCCCTCCCCCAGCTCTTCCAAGATCAACGACATAGAAGTAGCTTCTTTATATGATCTGTACAGTCTGGTGTATCCTCTTAATCCTAGGCTGCTGTGTAACATGATTTGAGGGAAGGTCCCAAGTGTTCTGTCACCCACTACACCATCATTCAAAGACCCTTCCTTGAGGATAGTGGAGACTTTAGTAAACATATAGAATGGAAAAGACTTTCAAATTCTTTGTGTATCATGGAGGGGATGAATCTAGAATCTTCCATTTGTAAACAAGAAGGGAGAGAGGGGCTCAAGACTATAGAATCATCTTCAAGGAAATACCACTAATACAGGGGCACATAATCAGTGTTGGAAAAGAGATGGAGCCACTGGTGTGCTCACACATGATGGCTGGAGGAGATGGCAAATGGTGTAGTCACTTTGAAAGACAGGTGACATTTTCTTCAAAAGTTAAGCACGTACTTGTGCTGGTACTCAACAGATCTATTATTGTTGATCTAGCCTACTTGTATTATCAAGTGTCTATTCATACCTTGTGCAGTCTGCACCTGAGCATGCCTTTTGCCTCTGTGGCATCTACTGTCAGGTTAACTCAAGCCTATATTCTACTATGAGGATATTCAAGAGTTTCCTGCTTCCCCATGAAGGTGTGTATGTGTGGGCCCAAGAACAACCAGATTTATGCTTCCCCCACCAATTCCTTGCCAGTTGACCCACTTGAGGCACCATCTGCAGAGTTGGGCCCCCTGACCTCCATTGCCTGGCTTATTCCACCCCACCCTGATATACACATACTTATTAATTAAGGGTCAAGACAGAATTTAGAAAGAAACGACAGACTTTTGGTATAATTGAATGAAAATGAATATACAATATACCCAAACTTAAGGGATATATTGAAGGCAAAATCAAACAAACTCCTAAGGGCCTACAATTTTTTTTGGAGAGATCTCACACTAGTAACTTAGCAGCACACCTCAAAATCTCTAGAACAAAATGAAGAAATTACATTCAAAATGAGTAGATGCCAGGAGCAATCAAACTCGGGGATAAAGGGATAACATCAACGATACAGAAACAAACAAAAAATATCAAAAAAATTTCAATAAAATAAAGAGATGGTTATTTAAAAAAATTAGGAAGTTCAACAAAACCTTATCCATAAATTAAAAATGGAAGAGAGAAGATTCAAATTAACACAGTAGAAATGAAAACAGGGACATAAAAACAGACACTGAGGAAATCCAGAGAATCATAAGAACATACTTTAAAAACCTGCACTCCACCAGATCGGGAAAGCCAAAAGAAAAAGATAAATTTCCCAGTACATACCACTTACCAAAGTTAAATCAAATAAGATAAGCAATTTAAATAGATCTACAGTGAAATAGAAGCAGTCATTAAAACCCTCCCAACCAAATAAAGCTCAAGGTCAGATGGTTTTAGTGGAGAATTCTACAAGATTTTCAAATATGAGTTAGTGCCAATACTTCTCAAAGTATTCCACACAACAGAAACAGAAGGAACCTTTTCCAATTCACTTTATGAGACCATAGTTACTCTGGTAACTCTCTCACACCACAATTTTCTTCATAAACACAAGTACAAAAATAATCAAATACTTGCAGTCTAAATCCAAGAATGCATCAAAAGATCATCCTTCATGAACAAGTAGACTCTTCCCCAAGATGCAGGGATGGCTCAACACAGAATAATTGATAAGTATAATGTACCATACAAACAATCTGGAAAAAAAAAACACCCCTGCATGGTCATCTCTTTAGATGCAGAAAAGGCCTTTGACATCTTTCAATACATGTTCATGATAAAATTTCTGAAGAGATTGCAGATGCACCTCAATATAATAAAGGCAGTCTATAGCAAGGCCATAGGCAACGCCAACTTAACTGGAGAGAAACTGAAAACAATTGTTTCAGTTTCAGAAACAAAATTTAGGAACAAGACAAATTTGTCCACTCTCTCTATGCCTATTCATCATAGTTCTTGAATTCTAAGCTAAAGCTATAAGACAACTGTGAGAGATCAAGGGGACACAGATTGGAAAGGAAGAAGTCAAAGGACCTGTATTTTCAGATGATATGAGGAGAGTATGTGTAAGTGACCTGAAAAATTCCACCGGAAGACTTTTCGAGCTGATAAACACTTTCAGCAAAGTAGCTGGATACAAAATTATTTTGCAAAAATCAGTCACCCTCCTATATACAAAGACAAGTGACTGATAAAGAATTCAGAGAAGTATCTTTCACAATAGCTGAAAATAATGTAAAATATCTTGGGCTAACTCAAGATAAAAACTTCAACCATCGAAAAAGAAATCGAACAATATATCAAAAGATGCAAAGATCTCCCATGCGCATGAAATGCTAACATGAACATAGCAAAAATTCCTATGAAAATAAATCTATAGATTCAATGCAACCCCCACAAAAATTCCAGGGCAATTCTTCTCAGAACTAGAAAGGACAATTTATACCTTCATATGTAAACACACACACACACACACACACACACACACACACACACACACACACCCCAAATTAGATAAAACAATCAGGAATAATAAAAGAACTCCTGGAAGTATCAGCAGTCCAGATTTCAAGTTGTACTACAAAACTACAAATAGTAATAATAATAACAATAATAATAATAAATACAGCATGCCATTGGCATAAAAAAGAGGTATGTTGTTCAATGGAACTGAATTTACCCAGACATAAGTTCACATATCTATAGATACATGATTTTGATGAAAATGCCAAAAGTATACACTGGGGGGAAAAAAGACATCTTCAACAAATGGAGCTGGTCATGTGTAGACAAATCCAATTTGACCCATATTTATCACCCTGTACAAAAATCAACTCCAATTTCAAGTGGATCAAAGCCACCACCACCACCACCACCACCATCACCACCACCACCATCATCATCATCATCAACAACAACAACAACAACAGCAACAAACAGATATACTGAATCTGATAGAAAAGAAAGTGGGGAGTAGCCTTGAACTAGTTGGCAAAGGAAAGGAGGTTTTGAACTGAACCCTCAGCACAGGCACTAAGGGCACTAAGACAAACAATTAATAACTGGGACCTCATGGAACTGAGGAGCTCCACATGGCAGAAGACACTGTTGTTCAGACAGAGAGACAGCCAACAGAGTGGGATGAAATGTTTACAAATTACATATCGGGCAGAGGGTTAACATCCAAAATATATAAAGAATTCAAGAAGCTAAGTATCAAAGAAGCAAATAGCCCAATTAAAAATGGGATACAGATCTAAACAGAGAATTCACAATAGAGGAAATTCAAACACTTAGGCAATCTTCAACATCCTTAGCTATCAGGGAAATGCAAATCAGAAGTATTTTGAGATTTCATCTTACACCTGTGACAATGGCGAAGATTAACAAAACAAGTGACAGCTCATGCTGGGGAGGATGTGGAGTAAGAGTTGCTGATAAGAGTGAACCCTGAACCAGCCTTATTAAATCAGCGTGGCGGTTCCTAGGGGAGATGGAAATTAATCTACATCAAGATCCAGCTATACTACTCTAGGGCATATACCCAAAGGTGATTCATTCTGCCACAGAGACCTTACTTGAGCAACCATGCTCGCTGCTACTCTATTTATAATAGCATGAAATTGGAACCAACCCAGATGTCCCTCAACGGATGACTGGATAAAGAAAAGTGGTACATTTGCATGATGGAGTATTACTCAGCTGTAAAAAAGTATGGCATCCTGAAATTTGCAGGCAACTAGATGGAACTAGAATCAGTCATCCTGGTGAAGTATGCAACCTACATCCAGAAAGTCAGAAATTATATGTAATTTGCTTATATGTAGAAATTAGCTGTGTGGTCAATGATAAGCAAACTACGATCCATAGACCCACAGAGATAGGAATAGAGCAAGAGACTAGAGAAAATGGAGTGATTTCATTAGGAAAGGGCAATGTAATAGATAAATATGGATGGAAGCAGAGAAGGAATTGGAGGTTAAAGTGATGAGGGTAAGCAGGGGTGTTGAAGGAGGGAATACAGGAAGAGAGAGATAAATCTAAAGGGTATTTTAAGGGCAGTCTGGAAACTTAAAACAGTACACACATTCTAAATATGAACATGTATGATGGTGAGCTAAATGAAACTGTCAAGTAATGGGGGAGACAGAGTATCAACTGGCCATCTTTTGTCGCCACATGAAGCCTCAAGTATCAAGATTAAGTTACATATAATTCTGTTGTAATTGGGTTGTTAGCCAAAAACATTCCGTGGGAATCCCCCAACAAGCTGGACTACTCCTAACACCATAGGTTGCTCTCCACAAAATGACAGCAAGGTCTCACTGCTGAAGACAACACCTAAACTAGTCCTTGAACACAGAGAAGTCCAGCCGGTGCCTGCATAGCACCCTCACTCCAACATTCTAGTGTCTTTGATACAAAAAGGTTCTTGGGTGGTACGAAAAGAGCTGCAAACATCAAAACAGCCATTAATTCCTGTGATCGACAATGGTTTTCTTTTGCAAGTTCTGGTAAGGCAATGGTGTCACCTAGCTGTAGAGGTGACCAAACCATATCTGGTTTGACTTAAGGTCCATCCCATGAGACTAACTCATACTCAACACTTGTTGGTGCCCAAGAAACAGAGACATCCCAAGGACCTAGGGTAAAACAAAAAATCTTCCTGGTCTAAAGAGAAAAATGAATGATTAAATGACTCCTAACGATATTCTCCTATACTCATAGACCCAGGCCTAGCTCAGCCATCATCAGAGAATCATCCTTCTGTTGTAGATGAGAAAAAAAATAGGCACACAACCAGAAATTACACAGTGAGACACTTAGCCCTAAATGGGATATGGTCTTCGTATCCCTCCCCTCAGTGACCAGGGAACCCTGCAGAAGAGGATGCAGAAAGACTATGAGACTAGAGGGGTCAGAGGACACCAAGAAAACAATGCTCTCTAAATCAACAGGAGCAAAGCACACAGAACTCCCGAGACTGGAGCAGCCTGCACAGCGGTGCACCAGGTTTTCCAGTATGTATTGTGGCTTAGTGCTTTTATTCGATTCCTGAGTGTGTGATGAGTGTGTCTCTAATTCTAGTACCTTCTTTGGGTTTTTTTTTTCTGTGTTGGTTTGTTCTGTCCAAATTCAATGTGATTGTTTTTGACTTGTCTTGTTGCATACTTGTTATACTTCAATATTATCTCTTAGAAGCCTGTTCTCTTCTAATGAAAGATCGAAAGGTCATGAATCTAGATAGAGATGAAGTGGGGAGGAGCAGGGAGGAGTTAAACAAGAGGAAATGGTAATCAGGGTATTTTATGTGAGAAAAATATTTTTGATAACAAGATATAAAATTATTTAAAGAGGAAGGAATAAATTTAAAGTAGAAGAAAAGAAGAGTTAGAAGTTTGAAAATTGTTCCTCAAAAAAAAAAAAAAAAAAAAAACCAAAAAACTTTCTATATGGGAGGAGGAGAAAACACATCCACAGATCAGATGCAAATGGACACCATTACTTCATTCTCAGATAATCAATCAGTGTTGGCAAAGAAATGGAGTCACTGGCATGCTCACACATGTCTGGAACAAAGGCTAAGTGTGCAGTCAATTAGAAAGACAGATTGACATTTTCTTCAAAATTAGACACATTACGCTTTAACTCAGCAAATCTACTTTTATGTTTTAGCCCTAGGATGTGAAAGTGTGTTATAGAAACTCATGCTTGAAATGTTTATAATAGCTTGATTAAAAGACTAAAATATTAAAACTCAGGCTAGCCTATGGGTTGGCCCTGACAAAGACTCTCAAGAGCCTGTGGTGCCCTGGTGTCTGGGAGAAAGACTCCCAAAGCCTCCAACTCAGCCACACCTGCCAGGGTGGACCCATAGAAGGACACTCAAGTGCCTGTCCAGGTCTGGCAGGCCATGGGCAGCTGGAAGAAAGTGCTCCTCCTCTTCTTCCTCCTCTTCCTCCTCCTTGTTCTCCTCCTCTACCTTCTCCTCCTTCTCTTCCTAAATCCCAGCATCCACCCTCTCCTCCTAGTCCCCTCCTCACACAGCTCCTCTCCCCACCCACTCCCCTTCTCCTCTGAGCAGGGGGAGGCCTTCCCTGAGTATCACCTTTCTCTGGCAGGTCAAGTCACTAGAACTAGGTGCATCCTCTTCCACTGAGGCCAGACAAGGTTAGGCAGGTAACAGGTTCATAGAGAGCCTCAATCCAGTTGTTGGGGGCCCCACATGAAGACCAAACTACACACCTCTGGTATATACATGTGGGGCGCCAAGCCCAGTCCATGTATGTTCTTTGGTTGGTGGTATATACAGAGCTGTTGAGCAGAGGTATGCTGGCAGGGGGGCACTTCAATCAATGCTGCGCATATAGAATGGAAACATCCTAAGTGGTCAATCTCAGTGAGAGGAAGGTCTTCCCTGCCCCCGTTCAAGTCAGCAGGAACTTAACATTATCCTTGTAATGGCCTTGTTTACACATTCTACCAGGAGAGGGCATAAGCAGTAATCCTTGAGACTGGTTTCCCAGAGAACTGTTTCTCACCACACAGCAAATCTGTGGGCATCTTGACCCTGGATTTCTCAATCTATAAGACTGTACACTTGTTACTGTTGTAAGTTACTGAGGTTATGATTTTGTTTTGCTTCTGAGATATGGTTCTTGTTATCTTGCCTCAGATTTATGTAATCCTCCTATCTCAGCCCCCACACATCTGAGGCCACAGATACTCAGTCCTATTTGTAGTCAATGTTGTTTTAGGAACAGAGTTTTGAAGGAAAATAGACTTGGGGAAAGCAGACTTTCTAATGGAAATTATATATATGCTGAGAGAGGATACAGGATTTGATGTAGTCAGTCACTGCAGTCAACAGTCCTTGAAGCATTCACTTCATTAGAAGAGGGACTGGGACTTGGGGAAGAGAAGAGTGAGGATGGGGAGAGAGGAAGGAAGGAGGGAAGGAAGGGAGGGTGGGAGGAAGGAAGGAAAGAGGAGCCTAGTCTTAGTGAAGGGTTAAAGAAGATCAGGGTACTTTGGGGCTTACACATCCACATTGTTGTGGATTGCTGTCTTTATGCAGTTGAGGGCAGGCACAAGATAAGGTGAGAGCCTGTGGTTGGGTAGTGGAAAAAGAAGGTGGGCTGATAATTTTAGAGATGAGTACAGAGGAACAGAGAAGGAGGGAAGGAGAGGAAGAGATAAGAAGGAACCTATAGGAGAGGAAGAGGAGCCAGAACCACACAGCCCTGGGAGCCAAAAGTATTGGGGATTTCTTAGGTAGATGATGAAATAAGTTGGGTGCATCTGCTCCATCTAGGTGTGTAGCTTTTGTTTATTTCAATTGAGTTTTGAGTTCATTGTTCAGGTGTTTTGTGGGTTGAGAATTTACAAATATAAATATGACTGATAAATTACAAGCCTCTAGATTTTGATCTTACCGGATTACAGGGATTTGTGACTGCTAACCACAGGGGGCAGATGGCTGGGAATGTGAGCAGAATCCAAAGGAAGAAAACCATGAGATGGATGGTCCCTAAATGGGGCTAGCCATGGAGATGATGAGACTACCGGGGCCAGAGAGTAGCCGGCGTTGGTGTGGGGTGGTGCCTTCTTTTATATTTCACGTAATACATTGTTATAAGAGCTTTTATTGCCTCTAATGAATGCCCAGAATGATAAGGAACAACATGCAGAGTGGTTTCCATACATGTCTGAGAGGGCAAATGCTGAGGTTAGAAATGCTTATGTATTTTTTGGAACAAAGAAATATAAATAGATGGACATTGTAACCTCAGAATTATCCCATCTGCTTTCAACCTCACACACCTTTCCTGACACAGGACGCTACAGCTCTGCATGCTTGTCTTGAGAATACTTTAACTCCTGGATCTTCTGGGGCAGAGTCTTGGTCCAGAACTGTAGCCTTCTGGCCTTCAGGGCTCGACCCACAGCAGACTGGGTGTTCAGATGCAGATACTGCTCATCATGGTCCATCACAGGCCAGGAGGGTAGACCCTCGCTGTTGGGGTTCCTGTGGATATGCCAGCCAGCAGGGAAGAGTGACAGTCTCTCTGACCCAAAGCCTGATTTCTCATATTTTGTCAGGGCAGTGGATGAGCAGACCAAGGTTCTCAGGGGACAGATGGACTAGTTTACTGATATAAATACAAATGTCACCAGCAGTGTCTACTTCATGTGAAGCTAGGGGAGCTTGCTAGTTTTGTGTCTCTTCAGAGGCAAAATCTAAAGAATGCTACCAGAAAAAGTGTGACTCACCTACCTGGTCTCTGTAGTATAAACAGTAAGTGAAGGGTATAAGGTATCTGCCTGAGTGTGCCCTGAGTTGAAAACTATCACATAATTAAGGACACATGCATACTAGTGGAACACATCCACATTGATACCCTAGATGGAGACTTGACCATAAGGGGATTGAGGATGGGGTGTATTCTCACCCATTTCTCGAAAAGTTGGCCCAGTACTTCATCAACCCCCTCTTCAGCAGCTCTTCCTCCTCAGTGAGATCAACTGCAGACAGAAGGAGAACAAGAGATCAAGTCCTAGCCTCCCCATGCAGGTGCCACCTCATGCTCTCCTACAGAAACCAGAGCCTGACGGTGAACCCTAGGATTCCAAAGCACTACTTGAAGTTTCTCAGGTTCATTTCTCTAGCACAAACTAGACTAGGAAAGGTTCATATTCCAACCCTAGTGTATTTTAGGGGGAGCTTGGGGTTTTTTTGAAGCTCAGATATGGTGAACACTTTAGTTCCCTCCCAGTCTCTCAGTTTCCCCCAACTGGCCAGAGAGCTCAATAACCCCTCAGGAACTCATCTGATGTTCCATTCAGCTCTAGGAAAACATGAAAGACTCACATTTCATGCCCCAGAAATAGGAGCCAAAGACAAAGGCAACATCATCACCATGGTCTGCTTTCACATGTGATGGCCTGACATGCTTGATGAAGCTTGACAGATGCTGGAACTCATAGAAGTAGACAGGAGCCTGGGAACCTGGGGGTGACAACACAGGTTGACATCGTGATTTCTCATATGAAGATTGTCTGCCTAACAAGAAACCTTGCCCTAAAGTTATCTGGAATCACAGTTGAGTGGTGAGCTCCAGACTGGAGCATTGGATCTGGTAAACCTTTGTTAAACAGAGACCCTGTCATTCCCAGCTGAGGAGCTGCAAGACCCTGTGGGTAACTCACATGTTTCCTCCTCTAGACCTGGATAAAATGCCAGACTTTACATTAGACATAAAGATTTAATGAGGGAAAGCTGCCTGCTATCAGAGACCTGACCAAGACATGGGTCTGGCCTGGGCACTCCAGAGCTCACCTGGGTCCCACAGCTCTGAGCACTCCCTGTCCTTGCTCTTGTCCCAGATGTACTCACGCTGGAAATGTGCCACTAGGAGTACAGGGATCACAAACATGAAGTCCCCCAGCATCTCTCTGAACTGTGCTTGCAGGGTCTCTGGGTCCTCAGTGTCCCCCATATACTCCTCCACTAGCAGGTGACTACATTCTGGAGGCAACATCTACACCAATAGGAATCAGGAAGAATGATGACAGGAAGGAAGCAGTCTCTAAGTAAGGAATGCGGCCAGGAATGAAAAAGGGTCTAGGGGGAAAGGTAGAAGCTTTGTGGTGGCAAGAACGTGTGTGTGTGTGTATGTGTGTGTGACACACACACACACACACACACACACACACACACACACACACACACAGAGAGAGAGAGAGATTGAGAGAGAGAGAGAGAGAGAGAGAGAGAGAGAGAGAGAGAGAGAGAGAGAGAGAGAGAGAGAGAGATCTAGGAAAGTATATGGGACCATCTCTATCAATACAGAAGCCAAGGAATCTCTCACCATGTGTGGTTGTAACCCTCTTCAGAACAGCTGGCAGGGTCTCTCTGGTTATGTTCTCTATGATATGATAAAGGCCCATGATCTGGGAGGCAGGGAATAGTCTTAAGTATTGGATGGTTTGGAACTACATCAAAGTATCTCTGAGTTTCCACCACCCACCATTTGAGTTTACATTCTCAGGGGCTTAGAACTAGGTCTCACCGTAGGGACTCCCCAGCCACATTTGTCTGTGTTGACACCAATGATGCTGGGGACAGGGTGAAAATCCTTAGAGGCCAGCAGCTCCTGAGGATGCTTGGGTAGGAACTCCCCATCCACCACAGCAGGGATCATCTTGAAGACCTATACAGCATTGACAGTCAGTGCTGAAGAACAATCCTATAAATATTCTAATGCCCATGAATATTCAAAGAAATTCCCTATATCCTATCTCATCCAAGGGGTCTATGCACACTCTAGAAGAAACTTGAAATCACAACTAGCTTGTCTTGTTATTTCTGCACACTGTACTGAAAGGACACCAAACCGTGGAGATGAGTTAGCACATTGAGTAGTATGTGATTGATGGAAATCCCACACCCTCTTCATCAGGTCCTCCAAGACACACAATCCTCCCAACCTGGTTAATAGCCAGGATCTCTTGTTTACTCTTTGCTCTCAGGCAGTGGATCAGGGCTTCTGAGTCTGTGGCTTCACAACCAGATAGGTTGGCTACTGTCTGGAAATGGAACAGACAATGGTTAGCTCATCCCTCCCAGCAGGGAGCAGAGTTTCCTTGACTCTAGTAGATGTCATTACCACTTAATACCACATCCTAGTGTTTGTTGTGTATGAAAGGAGTGAGTGCAATTGTTCACATTTTCTGTCACTCAGAGGTGACAGGTAGGAAACACCATGCTACCTGCATATTGTTTTGTTGTTGTTTTGGTGTGTGTGTGTGTGTGTACATGTGCGCGCTCGAGAGCTACTCACGGGTAACAATAGGTATGAAAACACATTTTGTGTGTAATGGTCAGAGAAACATTCCCAGCTGTTACGTGTCCCCATATTCCTTATTCGAATTTTTCTACACCAGTGTAGCTGGCCTCCCAGGGAATGCTTTGTCTTTGATTCCTGTATCTTCATAGGAATAGTACATTTTCTGAAACATATGAAAATGATCAGCTTTGTATGGGTTCAGGGAATTTGAAGTTGGGATCTCACTTTTGCATAGCAAATAAGTTTACCCAATAACCCTTTCCCTCAGTTCATGTGTTCTTCTTAGATTTCCTTTTTATCAACTCAACACAAGCCAGGATCATCTGGGAAGAGGAACTTCACCTAAGACTATTGCCTCTATCAGAATGGTTCATCGGGAGGTCTGGGCATCTTCCTGAGAAATGACCAGTGCAGAAGAGCCCACCTCACTGTGGGCAGTGACCCACAGGGCAGTGTTCTGGGCTGTTTAATAAAGCTATCTGAGGAAGCCATGGGAAACAAGCCAGTAAGCATGTTGCTCCTTGGTCTCTGATTCAATTCTCCTTTCCAGGTACATGTCTGATTGTGTACTTCCCTTCCAGATAGATTATAAACTGTGAGCTGAAATAAACCTGCTCCTCGTGATGGAGTTGTTTTTTTTTTTTTTTTACAATGGTCATCATCACAACGATAAGCAACAAACTGGGAAACCATGCATAAGGGTTTTTTGCTAAAGACAAAAGCCACTGGATAGAGGTTTGCTGTCATAGAACATGCTCAGCATACATAAAATTCACTTAACTGAATACCAAAGCCCCAGAGGCAAAGACTGAAGTAGCAAAGTAGGGGCTGTTGTTCTTGAGGGCACTTACCTTGTAGACCACCTCAGAAGTGTCAGAGATGAGCCCAGGCAGTAGGGCCACTCCACTCTGCATAATGGCTCCATGAAAGAGTCCTTTGGACATAGGGGACAGAATATGGGAAGACACACTTGTGCCTCCTGCTGAGACTCCAAATATAGTGACCCTGTCACGGTTGCCTCCAAAGTAAGCGATATTTTTCTGTACCCAGCATAGGGAAGCCACTTGGTCCAGGTGTCCCCAGTTGCCTCTGGCATGCTGGTCTCCAGTGTTGTGAAGCAGCAGGAAGAAGAAAGTTTGGCTGCCCATGTTCTACTAAGTCCCTTTTACCCAGCCCAGTCCCAGGCTTACCTGAAGAAGCCAAGGATCCCCAAGCGATACTGGATGATGACAATTACTATTTCCTCAGTGGCTGCCAGTTCAGATACATCATTCATGGAAGCAGATCCTACAACCAGCGCACCACCGTAGATCCATACCATCACCTGGAGACAGAAACTCAGATGCCAGGAGGCCCACACACAGCCCAAGCTCATCTAGACTGCCCACTCAATTATCAACTGCTTTGCTCTGTTCAAGTTGACCTACAAACAGATCTCCTCAGGATCTCAGGGAGTGAGCCACAGATGGGGTGCTTTAGGCCTGCGAGCATATTTGCATCCCCACTTCCCCAAAAGGAAATCTCAGCATGGATTAATGAGTCTATGTCTAAATTAAGGTCATCCTTACCCTCAGACCCATCTAAGAAAAACAAGAAAGGAATATCTTCCTGAGGGGCTTTCCTGATTGCTAATCAGAATGGCCATCAGCTCCCATTGGCAGAACAGATAACTTGTAGCTAGAGATTTGGGTGATGTCAGTATTCAGCCCTTGTTACCATCCTGAGTGCGTCTGCCAAGTTGATAGAGGAATTCCTGGGTTAGTCAAATACCCTGACCCTCTTATCTTTCAGTGCCAGAACTCCGAGTCACACACACACAGGTTTAGGCATCTCAGCATGACTTTCTTGAACCTTAAAATGAAACACCACTCATCTTGTTCTAAACTACAGTGGAGCTCAAAGCTATTTGGACCCTTCCCATCTTCCAGGGAAAGAAAATGAACTCTTCCCCAGCTGACCACAGCCTGGCACTCCCAGGTGGGTTAGAGCCCTCCTGGGCATGGGCTGGTGTGTGGATGTTGAGATACAAGCAGTCCTCAGACATAGGAACCATGGTCAGCTTCATCTCCTCCATACCTTCTAAATTCATCATAGCTGTCTGCAGACACCTAGTGAAAATGGAAGAAAGGAAGTCCTGCTCATGGTAGGAGGCACCATTCCCTAGGAAGAGGCCTTCTGGATTTATATAAGAATAGAGGGAGTCAGTGAAGGTTAGTAGGCATGCATGTGTCCTTCAAACACTGTTACTGATTATTCATGTGATGTGATCAGTTCTCTGAAACTTCTGCCTCTGTGGGTTCCCACCTACGGTTGATTATAAGCTGGGATTGTGACCCACAGTAAAATCTTTCTTCACTAAGTTGCTTATGTAAGTATACTTTATCACAGCAATAGAAAGAGAACAAAGATACTTGGGTATTGGGGTACTGTGCCCACATAGCAGCTATAGGAATTAGTGGGCAGTACCACTCCATAGGGTAGTGAGACATTCTTCAGTTCACTCCCAAGTACCAATAAGGTACCTCCTTGTTCCACATAGTCTCCAGTTAGAAGCATGTGTGCTTGTTCCTTAGTCAATGGCACAAGGACAGTGAATGGTCACAGGGACCATGAAGAATGGGCTCAGTCAATGTTCCTTACTGTAGTTCCTACAACTAAGTCCCTACAGGTGCCAAGCTCTGACCCAGCAGCCTGGCCCAGTTGTTCTACTCTAATTCGTAGCACATTCATCAGGAACTCGCATGGGAGATGCCCCTCATCATAGGCAGAAAACTGCTATAGAGCTGAGGTGGAGGAAGCACTGCAGTGTGGCCCAGAGCACAGGCCTGAAGTCCCCTGAGTCCAGAACTTACATGGCTGGCTGTGAGGTCCCATCTCTCACACCACTCCATGGCTCAGGGTCCTCAGGAGGTGCAAAGCGCAGTGGTCCTACAGGAGGCTTGGCAAAAGCAATTCCCAGGAAGGTGTGGATACCAGATTTAGTGTCCTTCATGTGGACAAAGCTGCCTCTCACCTGGCCCATGTGGGTGTTCCTGATGGGGCTGGTTGAGTCCTGCCCTGTAAGTGGAGAGATGCCATCAGCTATCACCACACTTGGGACTTTCTACCTCATCATCACCATGGTACATGGTACACCATGGTAACCTGGGTCATCTCAGTTCAGCAGTAGGATGAGGAGATGAGAGCTTCTGGATTCCCTAGGGCCAGACACCTTGTCCACTGACCCTCTTCCAATCTGTCAGGACTCTTCCCTAGTCAACAAAGTGACAGGCTCAGAGCCACTTGGCATTAGGCAGGAATTATTGTCATTATCCATGTTCAGTAGGACTTCTAGCCACAAGCACATGCAGAGGAGGGACATGTCCTGCTTGTTGTTCTGTCCCTGTTGTCTCCTCAGTATGTGCTAACCTCAGACATCTCTGACCCCCGTGTGCCCTGGTGGGACATTAGAAAGCATGCAATCTGCATGCTGTCACCTGTCATTCTCCACCAGCTCCTTCTCCCTCCCTGGTTCCTTCCATCCTCAAACTCAGCCTCTGACTCTGAAAACCTGGAGCAGCTCTGACTCATGTCCCCTCTGGTCCTCTAGAGAGTCTCACCATGCACATGCTGGAGGATAAGCAGGAACCCATTGGCTACCACATACAGCCAATCACTAAGTCTAGTGAAAGGCATGGTTGAACCTCAGGCCTAAACCTGTGCTGCTGCAGATGAGAATCTTACAGCAGGAAACAGAATAGATTGGCCTGGCCCAGGCAGGAATTTGTACGTTTAGGAGTGTAGGTGTGGACATTTGATTGGATGGGGCAAAGTTCTTACTGTAGAAGACCCGATAAGGCAGGAGCCACAGGGAGCCAAGAGCCAGCAAGCAGGGCAAAGCCACCTCTGAATTTTTTGCTCCTTCCTTGATCTTTTGGACAGACACAACATAGCATCTGAAGTCCTTCTGGAATGCCAGGGTCCTTGACCTCCAATATGGAATCATTATGATCCCTGACTCTCTTACTCACCATCCCAATGTAGGTATTGATATGAAAACCAGGGAGCAGAAATCTGTAACAAGAGAAGCCATGGGGCTCCTGTCAATTGGTACACAGTCATGATGCCAAGCTGAAGAGAACAAGGGCAGGAGCTCCGAGTGTATCTTTCATCCTAAAGAGTCCTCTGTGCTGACAATACTCAGAGTAGTGAGTCCACACTGGAGGCCTTTGTCTGTTATGGTGACCTTAGAATCACAGATACACCCCCCCCCAATTAGGTTATAAAGGCACTGAAATTGTGACACTTCCGCCTCCACCTCCAATGTGGCCTCTCACATTGCCAGCTCATGTTTAGATCAACTTCACTGCCCACTGGCAAACATTTTACTCTTTCCTACCTTTTAGTTATGTATTGTGTACATGTATGTATGTGTATGGGCACTCAGGTTCCATTACATACATGCAGAGATCAGAAATCAATTTGAAGCAGTCAGTTCTATCTGTCCACCATATGGGTTCAGGGACTAAGATTAGATTGCTATTCTTGGCAGCAAACTCCCTAACCAGCTAAGCCCCTTGTCAGGGCCACCCCACTCCACTTCCACCACAATCTGACTTTGATGGGTTCTGGTATACATGTCCAGGATAGTAGTTTCAAATTAAAAGTCCTAGTAAGCTATATCAAAGAATATACAACCAGGAGTTTACAACTAGCCATACTTGACTTCCTGGAAGAAGTGGTATAGGAGTCAACATGGGGTAGTCTTTTTTTTTTTTTTTTTTTTCTGAGACAGGGTTTCTCTGTGTAGTCCTGGCTGTCCTGGAACTCACTCTGTTGACCAGGCTGGCCTCGAACTCAGAAATCCACCTGCCTCTGCCTCCCAGGTGCTGGGATTAAAGGCATGCTCCACCACTGCCCAGCCCTTGGGGTAGTCTTTTGTATCTGAGATTTGGCTTTGACTCTATGTTTTCATCCCAGAGAATATACACCCCCATAGCCTGGCACTGCTGGTTTCCTTTACAGCCCTGGTTTCTCCTGCCTCCCTGATACAGTGTTATGTCTCTAATATATGCTTGTCCAATCTGTGATCCCAGGCCTTCCTGGAAGATGCTCTACTTTGGGGATTGAAAGGTCTCCACCTCCTCCAATTTCTGGGCCAAGCAGTCAATTTCTTTATGTTCCTTGAAACTTCTTGTGCTTTTTTCTTAACTCCAAACTGTTTTGTAGCTCAGCTGGAGGAAAGTCCCATATCCTCTGCAAAGGTCATTTAATATCATTCAGAGGCCAGAGACATGGTAAAAATGTTGACTGGTTTTCTTTTGTTGATGGAGTCAGGGACAAAGTCTAATCAACAGGCAGGCAGACAAACAGACAGACAGACAGACAGACAGACAGACATTGAAACAGAGGTCTAAATGCAGAGGCTCAAAGTTCATGGAAATATCTGCATTGAGACACCACTCCACACCGATTTAGTATATTCATTGTTGGCAGAGACATGGAACACCTGGCACCCCCATACATGACTGGAGGAGATTTAAAATGGTGTAGTCATTTTGAAAGACAGGATGATATTTTTCTTTAAAAATTGAATACACCCTTGTCTTATGATTGAGAAATTCTTCTTTCAGGGCTTTAGCACAAGGAAGTGAAATTATTGATCAGAAAAATAACAAATAAAGAACAGTAGCAAAAAAAAAAATTCAAAGTGTTGATAAGAGCTTCATTAACAATAGGGAAAAACAACAGAAACCATATTCATATATGGACTGCTGCCCTTTGTCAAAGATGGCAGTTGAATGTCCAAGACTATTAATTAACCGATTAGTAACAGAATGAGTCACTAGTGATTTCTTTTCTATGATAGAGTAGCCAGGGCCCTGGTGTTTTTAAATCATTTCATCATTTCTAATCAGAGGGTCATGAACATAAATTAACATGGCTTCTTCCTCCTGAATAGGGGCAACAAGACATTCTGTAAAGGGGTGGGGAGGGGTAGGAAAGTTAGAAAACTTGCTTAGACTTAAGAAAGCTTTAACATCTGTTATCCAGTCTCTGTATGCCTAGAAGGGTCAGGGCTTGACTAAAGTTCTGGCTAGATCTGTCTGAAAGGCTAGTTAAACCGTCTCCATTTGAAATCAACAGCCATTCCTGAAGCTGTTCTGGAAGCAAGTTTCTGGACAGCATCAGAAAGCAGGGGGCTGGAGCAGCAAGTCACTCCAGCATCCCCGAGGGTGAATCTTGCCAATGCTGTACATTCTGCAGTACATAAAGTTCACAACCAACATTTTAGTACCATTAGGATATTCGTATAGATTGTGCAAAGATCAATTAAATTTTGCTCCTTGTTCGAGCAGGTGAACTACAACTGTCTTTTTATGAGTTAATTTGATCAATAACCAACTGTGATAAATCTTCATTTATGCCCTATGAAGGAGAGCATGAAGAATCTTAAGGATTTCATAGCCAACTTGCCTAATTTTAGCTGAAGTTTTGGCTAGAGACATTTTTATTTCCGAGCCAGTTACGGGGCTGTTCCCATGTCGAGAAATCAGCAGATCCAGTTACCTGTCCTGTTTGATTTTCTCAAAATTTTCTCTTCTGTAGCCAAGCGTCTCAGGGGGTCTGCCCTTGTCATATCTGATCCATATCACTCTGGAAGGAGTCCAAAGCCTTTTCTCCTTTCTTGTCAACACAAATACAGAGTCTCTCTTCCAAAATAGCACGTCCTTGCTCCAGTAACCAGAAATTATTAAAGGTATATCGTGACCTCTCTCCCAGAGGAATTTTAATACACCCACCAAACTCATCACCACATGTATTTTGATAATTAAAGCAAATCAAAGCAATTAAAGCAACCTAAACAAATATTATCTGTTGAGACAATGCTTTTTCACTGTTTCCTACCTTGTTCTACATGAGAGCACGGCCTAAGTTATTTATACATCTATGTAAACTCCCTTCTATGGAGGATATCTCCGTGGGTATATACTTCTTTTTCTTTGAATATAATTTGAATTAATATAAATTTCTATTATTTGCCTGAGGTAAGTTTTTTCTACCTAGCCCCTGCTCTTTTATCTGTAATTTAAGACCAAATGCCTCAACATATTTAACCATCTATGTATTTAACTTTAATTAAATTCCATTGTACTTACTGTATAAGTCTATTTCCAGGCTCTGATTTTTGTCACACCAGGCTAGACAATCCCAGAAATCCTGTGTAGACCATGTTAAAAGATCCTGAGACTTTGCCCTGGCGTAGACATTTGCAAATTTTTTTAAAGCATTTTTTTTTCATTCCTTCCATTGTCTCTCCTTGCCTTTATTTCTTACTTTTGAGACTAAATGCCTGGATTTCTTTATCCCATATATACTTAAAACCATTTAAACAATTACCACTATACTCCCTTCTACCCTTAAAAACAATTAAAACAAAATCTATAAATTATCCTTTATTTTTCTGGTGGCTGGAGGCAGGTAACTTTTATTGTTTGCTTTTCACTGCCTTCTTCCCAGGGCCCAGTCAGGGAACCAACCAGCCTCTTTGCACAGCAGGGGCTCCAAGCCTCTCTTAGCTGAGGCTCTCTGTGGTGGCTGTGTTCCTTTGTTCTAGTTTCACAGCTTGTGCTAGGCTTCAGCTCACTGAGAAACCAATTCTTCCCCCCCCCCCAGCCCTCACTCCTAAATTATATCATGGCATGTGTATATTCCATCGGACAATTTCTAAATAGTTTTAAAAAGTGAGTTCTTACCTACCATGTTGGAGCCATCTGTAGTGGTGAATTATTTAAACTGCCTGCTGCACCTGTCCAAGAGCTCTTTAGATTAACGAATGAATGAAAGATACACATACTTCTTAGTTTAATTTTCATATGCCACGACTATCTTAATGTTTGGGCGGTTCTAACCCTCCAGCCAGCTAACATACCTTTCCCTCTGGTACACCTTCTAAATCTACTTTTAACTTTGCTGCCCTGTTACCTGCTGGGCAGCCCCTCCCATGGGTCTACTTTCCCTTTCCACCTACATTTCAGGTAATTTTTCTTCCTCAGCTCTAAATCTGCTCCATTCTCCCTCTGAATCATGATGATTTCACTTTCTTCTCCCTTGGTTCCTTGCCCACGCAAATCTAAGGGTCCTGTTTCAGTCTACCTGCCCAGCCATTGGCTGTACAGCAATTCTTTATTGCCAATCAAATCCAGCTGGGGGCAGAGACACTCAGCATCTGGGACCTTGGCCTTTGGGAGCCGAATTGAATTGAGACAGCATTAGAACCAATTCCTAACACTCAATGAGAGGTGCTGCAACGCAGTCCTCAGAGGTTCCATCAGTCCTGTCTGGGTCTTCAGTGATAGAGGGCTTGATGGATTGGCCAAGAACCCAGATGGGTTTCTTAGCCCCTTCTGGGAAAATACAAAAGAACCCTTATCTCATGATTAGCAGAGGGGCCTGTCACACCCTCTCAGGTGTTGGTTGGATGATACTTCTAGTAGATCAAGGGTAGAGGGGTGATGCGGGGAGCATGGCGCCCCAGTGCTTATAGGAGGAGATAGGCCTTCTTTGTCAATGTTTTAAAATTAAGTGTAAATAAGGCATCTGTTAATTTGTCCTGAGGCTTAGCCCTTGGACCTCCTATGTCCTCTTCTTTAATTGTTTTTTGAGGGATAAGTAGGCTTGTTCTATTATGCCTTGTCCTTGGGGGTTGTGAGGTATTTCCAGTGGAGTGGCCTATTCCTGATCCTTTGTGCGGGCCCGTTGTCGATTTTTATAGCAAAGGGCACACCCATCATAACATTGCCATTTTCATGGATGCAATGACCATTTTTTGTATTTTCCTTGGGTTGTGCTGAGGCAAAGATGTAAGACGAATAGGTGTCACTACATGCATGTACACATTTGAGGTGGCAGAATTCTGGAATGTGTGTCATTGGCCTTAGGCAGTAGGAGTTCCCTACATTTGGCAGGAGGGGTCCCAAGGGCAGTAGTGGTCCATAGACAGTACAGATGCTTACACAAGGCTGATATCAATTGGGAAACAGCGTGTGTAGGACATGGCAGAATTATGGAATCAAGAATGTAGGGCTCAAGCCAGATCTAGTGGTGAAGCAGGAAAGGATGTCACTAGGTGATCTGTTTTCCTCATTGCCCTTGTGTGAGGCATCCAAGGAGGTTACGATGGGACCGAACATGTTGTATATAAAATGGCTCAGAGTACATTTTAATCAGAGTCTGTAGTTGAGTCATGGCTAGATATAAGGACCCCTAAGTGGGTTTGAGGGAAACTAAAGTAAGCGTTTAGTTAGTTAGTTGCATATTGATTATCACTAAATATGTCAATGGGGTCTGGCCAGTATCCGAACAGTGAGAGGACGGCTAGCAACTCTCCTAATTGCACAGACCTGTGAAAGTTTGCTTAAATATTATTGGCTTTTTGTTTCCTGGCGGGGCATGGGTGAATAACATACCCAAAGGCAGGCTTAGAGGTGTCTGTAAAGCCAATGGCTGCCTTAGGGATAGGCTGTTCTGACAGTTGGCTGGTACAGACACATCCATCGTGAGCGAAATGGGAAAGTTTATGACTTGGAAAATGATTAATTTTCCCTGGTAATTTGTTTAAAAACACATGGGCTGGTGGGTGGGAGCTTAGGTGCTAGGCCTTCTGGGAAAGCTGCAATACCCGTATTTGGGGAGATCTGTTAAGGATTGTAAGGGCCATTTGGAGCACCTTAAGAGCTGTAAGGAAAATGCCATCTATATATGGGATTATTGTGGGTGCAGAGGAGTGAGCAAGACGACTCCAATAGAGGATCCTGTCAGGAGGCTGAAAGACAGCTCTGGTAGGGAGGGCTTGCTGGGAAACCTATCCCTAGAGCTCTAGAGCAGGGTCAAATCTGCAGGCCTGTTGACCATCATTAACTATTTTGAGGACTTCTCTAGCCTCTGAGGTGACTGTGATGACATCTTCTGCCATTCTAGGTCTCCTTATGAACTGAAAGGTGGGAGACTAATTGCCCAGATGTGGTAGGTAAACTAGGTGGATCCAGGCCCAGTTTCCCAGAAAGGTTTGCATGAATGCTAGAGTAGTAAGTATGGGGAAAGTGAATGGAAGCTTTGGAGGTTTAATACTATCAGCTGCGATGGTATGACCTAGAAATAGGTAAGGCTCCTGTCTTTGTATCTTTCCTGGGCTGTGTACAATCCAGACGTCTGCAAGGCGGAAGAGGTGATTCACGGTCTCTTCCGTTTTCCAATTCATCCAGGAGAAGGGGAAAAGCCTCTTGGCTAAGCTGTTCCTTTACCAGGGCAGGAGAGGTGTTGTCAATGTTGGTTCATTTACAGACACAGCAGGAGACGCTCCCATCTCTATAGACATGGCTGGAGACTTTCCCAAAGCCTGGCTGTTATCTGTAGGCAAAGGGTGAGACTGTTCCAAAGAAGCCTTGATTTTGTTTACAGAAGGTCACCTCGCCTGAGTCATCATCTCCCTCTCCATTTGACAAGTGAGTTTCTGAAGCCATTATCAGGGTGGCAGCTGGGAGGGGTGGCAACACCTTCACAAATATCAGCCGAGGGGCAAAGATCCAAGACTTTGTCACAAAACTTGTTTAATTGCCTGTCAGAAAACAATCTAAGTTGCCTAGTCTCCGAGATTCCTTTTAACACTTTCAGCTGAGAGTTGGAGTTGCCCATAATGCCTGGAGAGGTCACTTTCCGGCTTGCAAAATGTGAGGGGTCTCCTGTTTAGGGGGTCCCCTGCTTAGGCATCTGCTGTGGAAACAGGGACCAGGAAGTGGGAGTCCATAACAATGCCCGGGATTCAGAGACCAGCATCAGAGGGCAAATTTAACTTTATTGTTTATTAGATGAGCTTATATATAGATTTTATTTTTATATATAGATGTTATTTTATATAAAGGGAAGCAGCGACCACTATGGCCTTGGGTCCTTTGTATTGTCTCCCCAGTGTGCCGGGTGGTGCCATGTCAGATCACATACTGTGCACAGGTCAGGACTCTTCAAGTCTCAGGAGCCTGTGGCAACTCGCTCTCCATCCCACTTCCTCCTCCACCAGGTTTATCTCCACACTGCCCTAAGTCTGTTACTCCATACCATATAGAACAGGGCTTTTCCAGACTGCCATTTGCACCAAGAGACTCTACTGTACAAGGAGCATGTGCCTGTATTTTGAGGAGGGAGGACAATCTGCCTTTGCTAACTAACACCCTCTGTCTAGAACCATCCACAAAGCACAGAGTGGTAATTTACTCCTAAAAGTAGCAAGGGTGCCACCATAAATGCTTACCAATGGTCGAGACTGTAGAAGCACACGGACCTATCACAACAGGGTCAGCAAAGCCAGGACCAAGAAATTATCAGACACATTAGATGGAAGAAGGGTGTGAATTGTACCTACATTCCATAATGAAGAAGGCACTTAGCGTGATGGAGAGGGCCTCTGCCATCTGATGTCTGATAACTCAGTATGTATGTCCGTTATCAGGTGATCAAGAATTACACATGGGGAGACTCATGGCTCCAGTAAAATATGTAGCAAAGGATGGCCTCGTGGGACATCAATGAGAGGAGAGGCCCTTGGTCCTGTTAAGGCCTGATGCCCCAGTATAGAGGAATGCCAGGCTGGGAAAGCAGGAGTGGGTGGGTGGGTCAGGGAATAGACTACAAATATAATGGGTAGAGACACTTTCAGTGGGTTTCAAATTTAGTGACTGAAATGAGAACCCCTAGGTGCTATGTTTTCAAAGTATCTATGAATCATATTTCTATATTGAAATCTCCAGTGGGTTATTAAGAGTTCAGCACATGTAGGGATAATCTCTGTGTCCTGTGTGGAAGCATCATCTGTCAATCAAAAGTTGATGGCCTATTAGCAAAAAGTAAGAAGTAGAAAATGGGAGTTCCGGTAGAGAGATAGGAACTCTGGGATAGAATCAGGCTTGGGAATAATTTCCAACAGTACTTGGTGGTAGTTGAGTGTGTGAAACTGAGGAGAGGTAAGCAGCCATTGGGCATACAAAGAATAGTTTAAATGGGTTACATGTTAATCAGAGAATAAATGATGTAGCAAAAAACTGTAAGCATTGTTAATAAATACAAAGCCTCTGAGTTGTTACTTGGAAACTTGGCTGTGGGTGGAAAAACCAATGGTAGAAGCACAGGTCTGCCCAGGGAATCATTGGGCCAGAGAGCTAGCCTTCTCCACACAGATTTGCTAGAACAACAACAACAAAAGCAGACTGAGCACAATTTGGCGTCTTTGTAAAGAACACAAAATACAAGAGACTTTGCACTAGTGGGCTTGAAAACATTAAGAGCAACAGAACAGTAAGAATGGAAATTAAGCACAAGGAAGACTGGAGTAGGGGTTTACCAAGGAGTCAGGAGTTTTCAGGGAGATATAGGAGAGGCGGAAAAGCAGCCAGTCGCAAATGATTCCTTTATGTATGATATGATATGATACGATATGATATGATATGATATGGCTACGGTGTTCTCAAACTGCATGTGGTTTACACACTACAGCAAAGTAAAGCTGTGTGTGAGGCATGATGGAATTTGGGGGTCAGAGAAGACCTCAGGGAGCCCAGGACAGGAATCTCTTCTGGTATAGATAAATGGACCTCTTATCTTTCTCACCTCATCCCAGGTCTCATGTCACAACCAAACATCTTCACAGATGTGTGTGACACTCCCTTCTCCCCTGGGGGCTGTTGGCCACGAGTCCACAAAGACAAAGGGAGTGGGGATGGGGGTAGGGTGCGGGGTTTGTATGGTGTGAGTACCAACAGAAGGATTGGCTTCTGGGATCAGCTTCAGTGAGACAGCTCAACTTTATTAGGGGTGAATAAGCACTATGTAAAGCTCTGGAAGTGGGTAGGGATTTCCAGGGTGAAAGTACATTATTTGTTAGGGTGGGAATATTTCATTTACACGAAGAGGGATATGCTGTGAACCTGCTGGACAAGTTTCTATCCAGAGAGAGGAAGTTGAACCTGTAATCTGGCCATTAGCTACGTGACTTTCCTCAGGATTTCTGGGGTTACAGGTGGGAAGGGCTGATTGGTCATAACACAGAACCTAATTATCATACAGTGGGAAGGACTGAGTGGGACTTATGTGCTGAACCATGCAGCCCTTGCAGAGAGCTTTGTACAGGGCCATCTTCTAGATAAGGCAAGCACCTGTGCGTGGTAGAACAGTCTCTGGATAAGACCGGGCAGAGGAAAGGGAGCCCTGCTGAGAACGGGAACCCTCCATTACACACCAGGACTGCCTTCATTGCAGGGCCATCCAACAAATATGATACATTCGTGCAAGCGTGGACTTCAGAGACTTCAGAAACTCTAGGAACAAGAACAACCTTGAGAAGGCAGGCAACTGAGAAACCCATTGAGACCTGACCTCTGGGACTGCCCTAACTATCGTCTCAGCTTGATTAGCCTAGGAACGGTCCTGTTTCCCAAGAAAGTGAAGAAATAGATGAGAGATCATATTTAAGGACAATATATACAGTATTCCTTGGGTAGTTGATATCCTCAGTTGTTGGCTCCAGAGAACTCTGATAGCTACTGTCTAAAGCTTATGCAGCTCAAATTGATTTTTCTGAAACCTACTCCCTAATGGGAGTATTTAGAGTTAAGACCGTTAGAAGATCCAGAGTGCCATTGTTTGTACATTTATCTAGAGCAATGGTTTTCAACCTCTGGGTTGTGACCCTCTTGAGGGTGGACTCCTTTTCATGGGTGTTGCCTAAGACCATCTCATATCAGATATTTACGTTATGATTCATAACAATAGCATAATTGAGGCTGGAGAGATGGCTCAGCAGTTAAGAGCACTGGCTGCTTGCTCTTGCAGAGGTCCTGAGTTCAATTCCCATCAACCACGTGGTGGCTCACAACCATCTGTAATGGGATCCGATGCCCTCTTTTGGTGTGTCTGAAGACAGCTACAATGTACTCATATAAATGAAATAAATAAAATCTTTAAAAAAATAGCAAAATTACAGTCATAAAGTAGTAACAAAAATAATTTTATGGTTCAGGGTCAGTAGACTATGTGGAGCTGTATTAAAATGTCTCAGAATTAGGAAGGTTGAGAAACACTGATTTAGAGAGTACACAGGGTGTGATCATTAGGTAACTAACCAACTCTTGCCTCATAGCAAATCTGATGGCATTTGACTATATATGTATGTGTATATGTATCATATATCATATATATGTTGTATATATGTGTACATGTATCATATATATGTTGTTTATAAGTTACTCAACTTATACGACTTTGAGGATCATGCTATATTGTTTACACTAGACTGGAACTCTTAAGCTAATGTAATTCTCCTATCTCACTCTCTGAATATCTGAGGCCAAAATATCTGTCACAAAACCCAGCTTGCAGTTTACACTCTATTTGAAAGAGCAGCCTGAATTTGAAAAGGCAATGAGACTCTAGATAATTAGCTCTATTATTGGCCACTTGTAAGCATGAGAAAACATGAACTTGTTAAGAGAGGATGTGAAATTTGCATGGCCCACTACACGGAGTCAGTAGTCCCTAAAGCTTCTGATTCATTTGCAGAGGGTCTCAGCTTTGAGTAGAGGAGAGGAGAAAAGAAGCCCTGGCCCAGTGGACTGTGAAAGGAGATGGGGAATTTGGGGGCTCATACTTCTACAATGTTATCAAAGCACTTATCGAGTGGGTCTAGTAAAGATGGCCTAGCAGCTTGAGTAAAAAGTAACATGCAGAGGGTTTGTCATGAATGTTAGTTTATGGAGAAACACAGAAGCTTGGAACTCAGGCTCCTCAATGGTATTTAGGAATCTCAAGCTTACTTTACCTGTACTCAAGTCTACACACCTCTCCTGATGCAGGATGCTACAGCTCTGCATGCTTGTCCTGAGAACTCTTTAGCTCCTGGATCTTCTGGGGCAGAGTCTTGGTCCAGAACTGCAGCCTTCTGGCCTTCAGGGCTTGACCCACAGCAGGCTGGGTGTCCAGCTGCAGGTACTGCTCATCATGGTCCATCACAGGCCAGTAGGGTAGCCCCTCGCTGTTGGGGTTCCTGTGGATATGTCACCCAGTAAAGAAGAGTGAATTTCTCTGTGATTCAAAGCCTGATCCCCTCATTTGGTCAGCGCAGTGGTCCAAGCAGACTAGAGGGTTAAGAGGACTGATGTGAGTCAGAGCAGATGTCCTTCTATAAGGACGTAGGTGTCACCCAGTAGTGCTTGCTCCGTGTATGGTAAGGTTACCAGACTTGTTTTGTGTTTCCTTGTGTGACAGTTTGTATATTCTTGGCCCAGGGGGTAGCACTGTTAGGAGATGTGGCATTGTTGAAGTAGGCAAGGCCTTGTTGGAGTAGGTGTGTCACTGTGGGTGTGGGCTTTAAGACTTTCATCCTAGCTGCCTAGAAGTCAGTCTTCCACTAGCAGCCTTTAGATGAAGATGTAGAACTCTCCACTGTGCCTGCACTATGCCTGCCTAGATGCTGCCATACTGCCACCTTGATGATAATGGACTAAACCTCTGAGCCTGTAGGCCAGCTCCAATTAAATGTTGTCCTTTATAAGACTTGCTTAGGTCATGGTGTCTGTTCACAGCAGGAAAACCCTAAATAAGATATCCTGTAAGAGGCAATATCTAAAGTTCTATAAACTGTGGCCTACCCACCAGATCACAGTGATAGGAACAGTAGCCAGCATATATAAAGTGTCTATCTAAATGTATCTTGTGTAGGAGAGATTCGATCAGGTAATGAAGGATATGTGCATGGTAATGAGGCCATCACAAAGGGAGACCTGGATGGGGACTCATTTTTGAGGAGGTTGAGGGAGGGATATCCTCTCACCCTTGTCGTGCAAAATTAGCCCAGTACTTCATTATCTTCTTGCTTAGCAGCTTTTCCTCCTCAGTGAGCTCAACTGCAGACAGAGAGAAAACAAGGTCTTTGCAACCCGCTGCAGCTGTCCACCCAAGCTTACAATCACCATCCCAACTGTAACCTGACCCTGAACTCAAAGCCTGGTTCCTCCTTCCAATACCATCCAGGATCCAAGATCCATCCAAGCCTCTAATTGAATCTTCCAAGGTTCATTTTTGCTCAAGTGTGTCTTTGCTCTTTCTTTTTTTTTTGTCTCCCACATTTTTTATTAGATATTTTCTTCATTTACATTTCAAATGCTATCCCAAAAGTCCCCTATACCCTCCCCCTACCTGCTCCCCTATCCACTCACTCCCACTTCTTGGCCCCCGGCGTTCCCCTGTACTGAGGCATATAAAGTTTGCTAGACTAAGGGGCCTCTCTTCCCAATGATGGCAGACTAGGCCATCTTCTGCTACATATGCTGCTAGAGACATGAGCTCTGGGGGTACTGATGAGTTCATATTGTTGTTCCACCTATAGGGTTGCAGATCCCTTCAGCTCTTGGATACTTTCTCTAGCTCCTCCATTGGGGGCCCTGTGTTCCATTCTATAGATGACTGTGAGCATCCACTTCTGTATTTGCCAGGCACTGGCAAAGCCTTACAGGAGACAGCTATATCAGGGTCCCTTCAGCAAAATCTTGCTGGTTTATGCAATAGTGTCTGCGTTTGGTGGCTGATTTCTAGAACAGGCTAGACTGGGAAGGATCCAGGTTCTAACTCTAGTATAGCATTGTGAACTGTGTGTGCACTTGATCCTGTCCTCTCCCAGAGCCTTGATTTCCTTAGCTGGACTGAGAACTTATTCTTTTGGGAACTCTTTTAGGGCTGTCTGAGGTTCACGAAAAGTAAATAAAGACGACTTACATTCCATGTCCCAGAAGAAGGATCCAATCACATAAGGAAGTTCATCTCCATGGTCAGCCTTCACATGAGGTGGCCTCATATCCTTGAGGAAGCTGGACTGATGCTGGAACTCATAAAAATAGACAGGAGCACGGGAACCTGGGAGTGAAGATACATTGTGACGCAGTGGCTTTTCCCCTGGAGACATTCTGCTTCATCTTTTATGCAAAGATGGCTTGGTGTAAAATTATCTGGAATTATGTCAGTTGAGTTGGGAGCTCCAGGCTAGGTTACAGCCAATGGGAAAACCCTGTTAACTGTTAACTCAGCCTTCCCACATTGTTTAGGCAAGTTGGTGCACAGCACTAGCATGTTTCCTCACATGTACATAGATAAAATCCTACTGTTTTACACTAGACATAAGGATTTACTTTGGTAAGGGTCCTCCTCAAGTGCCTGGTATAAAGCCCTGATCAAGACATGATTCAGGCCTGGACACTACAGAGCTCACCTAGAACCCACAATTCAGAGCTTCTCCCCTGGCCTTGTTATATAAATGTACTCACGCTGAAAGTGTGCTACTTGGAGAGCAGGTATCACAAATGTGAAGTCCCCCATCATCTCATTGAACTGTATTTGGAGGGTCTTGGAGTCCTCAATGTCTTCCATGTACTCCTCCAACAACAGATCACTACACTCAGGAGGCAGCATCTATACCAGAGACATCAGAAAGACTGAAGTTAGGCAGACCACTGGGTAGGGGAATAACAGTCTTGAGATGGAGAGATGGAGCCCTGAATGAGATAGGATACAGGAGCATAGCTGCAAGCTCTGGAATGAGCCTACCCAGAAACACACACATATAGCAATCTTTATTTCAGGGGTTGTTGTCTGAGCGGAGCAAATGGAAGGCCCTCTTTATTGGGGGAGAACCTATACAATCTCACCATCTGTACTGCTGTGCTCTTCAGAAAAGCCCGCATGGTCTCTCTGTTTATTTCCTTCATGGTGCTCTCAGGGTTGAACTGGGATACGAGGGTAGTCATAAGTGTAAAATACTGTAAAATACTGATTCTACAAATCTCTGAGTTTCTGCCACCCACAATATGAGCCCCAGTCTTCCCAGAGTTTGCAACTGTGTCTCACCATGGGAATTATCCAACCATACTCATCACTGTTGATACCAATGATGCTGGGGACAGGGTGAAAATCCACAGAGGCCAACAACTCCAAGGGGTGCCTGGGTAAGAACTCCCCGTCTACCACACCAGGGATGCTCCTGAACACCTACGAGGTTTTAAAGGTCAATGCTGAACGTCAGACCCATAGGTATCCAGTGCCTACTGAGCTACCCAAACCATTTTTCCAGTTTCTTAAATTTATCTCAGGATGCATATCCACCTCCCACTCCCACCCTAGACGAGATCTTACACCTAGATTAGCCTATCTTGCTGTTCATTTTGCACCCAGAACTAAAAAGACACAAAGGTGTAAAGGTGAGTTTGTTTAGAATGGTGTGAACTGGCTCTCCCACACTGTCCTCTCTCCCATCCTCTAAGGACATAATTCTTCCCACATTGTTAATAGCCAGCATCTGCTCTTCACTCTTGTCTCGTAGGCAGCGCATCAAGGCTTCCTTCTCCACAGGCTCACATCCAGAAAGGTTGGCTACCATCTGTAAAGGGAGCAGGCAGGAGTTGTCTCATCCTTTAAGGCATATACTAGAGTCTTCCCAATTGACCATCTAGATGCCATTGAGGAAGTGGGCTATGTGTGAACTGGAACAAGTATGAAATTGTTACTACATTTCTGCTGCTCAGAGGTGATAGTCAGAAAGACTGTTCTATCCACATGGTATTTGTTTTCTTTCCCTTTCTCATCTGTATGGATGTATGTGTTCCTGTGTGCATGGATGTGTGTGGCTACCACAACTTGTGTGTGTGTGTGAATCCTCTCCTTCCACCTTGCTTGAGACAATGTCTCTTGGTTTGAAACAGCCTATACCATGGTACTTGACCTGGGACACTCCAGGAATTCTCCTGTCTCTGCTCTCTATCAAGCCATAGAAGCACTGGGACTATAGACCCATATTACTATATTAACCCTTCTATGAGTTCTGAGTATTTAAACTTAGATCATCATGTTTGCATTCCAAGCAGTTTTACCCATTGAACCATCTTTCCAGCCCACACATTTTTTTTAAAACTAATAATGGAAGCCACTGAGTATATTCTTGCTGGCCACATAGTACACACAGTATGAATAAAGCAGACAGGAGTGGATTCCAGCCTTTAAGCCTCTCAGAAAATAATGGGGAAAAGCTATTTCCTGTGTTTTATGCTTTTTTTTCTAATGAAAAGAATGCTAGAGTTCTGCTGTGTGAGGGATGTGTTGCTCAGGGCTGGGATGGTAGAGGGTACTCACGTTGTAGACCATCTCAGAGGTGTTGGAGATAAGGTTAGGCAGCAGGGCCACCCCACTCTCCATGATGGCACCATGGAAGAGCCCTTGGGACATGGGGGACACAACATGTGAAGACACACTTGTGCCACCTGCAGACTCGCCAAAAATAGTGACCCGGTCAGGATTGCCTCCAAAGTGGGCGATGTTCTGCTGGACCCAGTGTAGGGCAGCCACTTGGTCCAGGTATCCCCAGTTGCCTCTGGCATGGTCATCTCCTGTGCTGAGAAGTGGAAGGGACATGGATCACAGAGCTGTCCTATTTATGTTTAATGTAAAGCCCCCATTGCCTTATCCAGCCCCAGGCTCACCTGAAGAAGCCCAGGATACCCAGGCGGTACTGGATAGTGACCACCACCACATCTTCAGTGGCTGCCAGCATGGACCCATCATACGTGGAAGCCATGCCCCAACATAGCCCACCGCCATGGATCCACACCATCACCTGGAGAAATCAGGATAATGCCCAAAGACTCCTTCACATCCCAAGCTTCACTGGACCACCTATTAGATAATCAAATGCTCTGTCTCTGTGCAGGTGCACACACAGACAGAATTCTGAACCTGGGCCACAGAGGGATTATTCTGGTCCATTCAGAATTTTTCCAGCCCTTCTCTCCTCACTGGAGGATCTTATTAGGGATTTGTAGCTCTAGATACAAAGTAGTGCCATCATCTCAGAACCTTCAAAAGTGGGATTAAAAGAGGTGTCTTTATGAATGTCACTTCCTGGATATTATTCAAAAGCATCATCAAATCTCATTGGTGCAACAGATATTCCAAAGCTAGGAATTGGAGTGCCCTTGGTGTTCTGCCCTTGAGTGCCTGAATGGGGCTGTGGGCTCAAGTTGGTAGAATGAGTCCCTGGTAGATCAACGATCTAAGCCTCTGACATCTCAGAACTCAAATTCTCTGTGCCCCACATCCAGGGTTCAGCTGCCTACTATGTCTGAAAAGCCCTTCTTGGACCTATAGGGGACTACTCTAATCTGAGTCCACACTGATGAGAGGCTCAGTTTATTGTTTCCTTTCTACTCTGCCTCAGAAAGAAATCCTCTCCTTCTACCCAGTTGACCATGGCTTAAACTCACAGGCAGGTTAGAGTCCTCATGGGCATGGGCTGGTGTATAGATGCTGAGATATAGGCAGTCTTCAGACATAGAGACAGGAGACCTGTTCATCTTAATTTTCCGATTTTCTGAATTCAGTCCATCAATATCCTGCAGACACCTGATGGCAGTGACAGATCTTTATTCTAAGAGATATGCATTGGGTGAAAAACCACACTCTTAATCTGGATTTGTTTGCAGTCAATTCTGTTGTTACTTTTCATGAGGCTAAGACTTACATGGCAGGGTGGGATGTCCCATCTCTCACACCACTCCATGGTTCAGGGGCCTCAGGAGGTGCAAAGCGCAGTGGTCCTACAGGAGGCTTGGCAAAGGGGATTCCCAGGAAGGTGTGGACACCAACTTCTGTATCTTTCACATGGACAAGGCTGCCTCTCACCTGGCCTGTGTGTGTGTTTCTGATGGGGCTGGCTGAGTCTTGGCCTGTGGGTGGAAAGATGCCATCAGGATTGGTTCTTCCCAGGTAGCTGCTACTACACTGTTACCAGAGTAGGTGAGGAAGAGCTCTTAAGGCCTCTCAGTTCCAATGTGGAATGTAGGGGTGGGGTTTTCCCTAACTTCTACATCAGGGGACCTCTCCCAGGGTCCTTTTGAAGAGTACCAGGACACTTCTCAGAGTGTTCACCAAAGAGGTAACACATCGAGAGCATAGCAGCACAAATGTATCACCATTGTCATTATCATCCAAGGTCAGTGATAAAGCTAGCTACAGCTATGGGAACACACAGGAGGGAACAGGAGGAAACCACCCCTCCTATTCTCTTCCTCCTGACCTGCATCCCAGGCAGGACTCTTTAGAGCCTCTTTTGTGGGGCATTGAGAGGCATGTGTTTTATACACTTTCCTATTTCATCTCTACCCTATCATCTCTTCCTTACCTGGTGTCTTCCATCTTGCAAGCTCAGCCTCCATCCAGCTCAGCAGAATTGGGCAACTCTGATCCTGGTCCCCATTTCCCACTTAGGGAGTCTTACCCTGTACATGGTAGAAGAGAAGCAGGAGTCCACAGACCACAGCATTCAACTGGTGGGGAAGTCTATCTGGTAGCATGATAGACTTCTAGACCTGAGTCTGTGCTGTTACAAGTGACAGGGTTTCAACAACAGGAAACAGATTATATAGGCCTTACCCAGACAGGAAATTAACCTAGTGGGACACAGGTAGAAGTTTTATTGGGTGGAACAAAGTTCTTATTGAAAGGGAGCTTCACTGACTAGTCCTAAATGACAGAAGCAAATGGCCAGAAGGCAGAGCAAAGCCACCTCTGAAGTTTCTGTTCTTTCCTTGGCCCCCTAGAAAGGTATAGTGCTAGACAAGCTAGAGTCATCAGAGAGGAGGGAGCCTCAATTGAGAAAATGTCTCAGAGAATAGCCAAGATTTGGCTATAGGCAAGCTTACAGAGCATTTTCTTAATCAATGATTGATGGAGGAGGACCCAGCCCATTGTGGATAATATCACTCCAGGATGGTGGTCCTACCTTCTGTAAGAAAACAGGCTGAGCAAGCCACGAGGAAGAAGCCAGTGAACAACATTCTTCCCTGACCTCTGCATCAGCTCCTGCTTCTGGGTTCCTGCCCTACTTAAGTTCCTGCTTGCTCTAACTGCTTTTCACAATGAACTGTCATATGGAATTGTGAGCAAAATAAACCCTTTCCTCCTCAAGTTGCTTTTGGTCATGGTGTCTCATCATGGCAATGGCGATCCTAACAAAGACTTGTAGGGTGGCTTCTGAAGCCCCTCTGGGATACCAAGAGCCCTGTCCTCACCTGAAGTCACCATGATCCCTGTCATATTCATCAACCCAATGCAAATACTGGAATGAAGATCAGGGAGCATAAAGCTGCTGTAACAGGAGAAGCCATGGGGTTCCTGTGAGTAGGTACACAGTCAAGATACCACAGACAGAGAGGTGTGTAAAGCCAGAAGCTCTGAGTTTGACCTCCATCCTCAAGCTCCTGTGTACTGTCAAGACTCAGAGGCCCTTGCCCCTTATAGTGATTTTAGTATTTATACATACCCTCCCTGTTAAGTCATGGTAGCCTTAATCAAAACACGGTAATTCTGCATGAAAGTCCTCATTTCCTATTCTATCCACTTCTATACTGTGGCTACTTTCATGGCCAAATCCTTATAAGAAAACTTCAATCATCTATCTACTTTGCAAATATTGTTTAATTTTTCATATTTACTTATCATTGTGTGTATATGTGTGCATGTATGTGCACATTCACATGCATACATGGGCATTCATGTGCCATGACACATATGTAGAAGTAAAGGGACACTTGTAGTCAGTTGTCTCCTTTTACCATGTGGGTCCTGGAGATTAAATTCAGGTTGTGAGTCAGAGTTGGCAGTCCTTCCCACTGAGCAATCTTCCCAGGCCACACTCGATGGACATTTCATGGGCATTGCTGGGGGGCAAGTAAGGGATGAATGGAGAATGAAAGATAGTAGATCTTGACAGGTGGGGAACCTGTGTGCTGGAGTTAGGTTATGGCTGGGGCTGTTGTGTTTACTGCTCTTGCTATTGCTGGGTTGTTGTTTTCTGGATTGCTGGATTGCTGGATTGCTGGATTGCTGGATTGCTGGATTGTTGGATTGCTGGATTGCTGGATTGCTGGATTGCTGGATTGCTGGATTGCTGGATTGCTGGATTGCTGGATTGCTGGATTGCTGGATTGCTGGATTGCTGGATTGCTGGATTGCTGGATAGAGATATCCTGATGATGAAGATTGGACTTGCCCCTAGGCACTCTATAACCCTAATCAGGAGGAAGTGGTCTAAAAAGATCTATGTTCCTCATTTCCTTCTAACCTTTCTCTCTGACTTAGTGTTGGAGGGGGATTGGAAGGGATTATGGTGGAATAAGGGTGGAGAAGGATGGCAAATAATAGAATGCAATGAAGTCCCTCCGCCAAATATGCTTACAGGTTGGGACATTGTGGAGAATACAGTCCTTTGTAGACTACTACCTCAGTATTTACAAGTCTTCCACCTCTGCCATTAAACTCAGGGGCTCTGTCAGAGACAAATAACATAGCCTGGATCTCAAGACAAGTGTACTTCTGCTCCTATCTCAGTACACAAGGCTAGTTCCCCTTGGGTGCCAAGCACTGAACCCAGAGACGGGCATTGGTTTTTCCATTTTTGAATCTCAGCAAGGCCTTTGGAAAATATATATGGAAATCCATAAGGAAGGGAAACTGGATGTAGGATTGAGAAGTAGGAGCCACTGCAGACTGGGCCAGAGTTCAGAATACTAGCCCATCCCAGGGCCTGAAGTCCTCTGGCCCTAGAGCTTACATGGCCAGAGGAGAAGTCCTACCCCTCATACTACTCCGCCATGGTTCAGGGGCCTCAGGGGGTGCAAACTGCAGAGGTCTTGCAGTGGCTTGGCAAAGGGAGTTCCCAGGAAGGTGTGGACGTCCATGTTGATGCCCTCCAAGTAGACAAATCTACCCTGTACCTGTCCAGTGTGGGTGGTCCTGATGGGTCTGGATGAGTTCCAGCCTGTAAATAAAGAGGTGATAGGTTAGTCAGCTTGGTTAGCCATTTTTGCTGCTCCATCCTTTCTACCCTCTTCTCACCACTTTACTTTAGAAATCATGTATAAGATAACATTGATGAATGAAAACTTTCCCAACAATAAAATTTTATATGGCTGCACATATGTCATTGGAAGTAGGTTTTGGTATATTGTTTAAGAAAGCCTTAAATAAAAAGAATATAAAACAGTTCAAATTTATGCTTTGAAGATTTACAGAAAAACAGGAACTAGATGTTAAACAGTAACTGATCATAAAATTTCATTAACTTGTTCTTGGAAGTTTGCCACTAGCCATAGATGATTTTTGTATCTTGCTGTAGCAGATGATTATAATAATATCCGTTCTACCTGGCTGCTTTATTGAATACACCTGTTTTGAAGTTGTAATATTTGGATAATTCTGTAGTTTACTGTGCCAAATGATTATTACAATATCCATTCTATTTCACCACTTCACTGAACACAGGTTTTCAGAGTTGTAATACCTGTTTCTTTATGTATAAAAACCCTTGTTTGGGAGCTGCAAAATACACTCAGATTCAAACTGCCTCTGTGCTTGTTTCTGTTTGTTATCGCTGACAAAACTTGTTTGTCCTTACCCACCTAGCCTTAAGAACCCACATCCCAGGGACTCCCATATTCGACTGGGGTGGTCAGTGGCAGATGGAGCTGCAACGTGGGACTTGAAGCAGGTAAGATTTCTTTCTCCTTTTTCTAAAAAATACTTTTTCAGGTAAGGATAGGACCTCATCAGAGTGTTGCAGATTCCTTGATAGAGAGACCAGACATTGCATGAAGACGGCAAGAAGGTAAGAATATGTGACATTCATAGTCCACGAACAGAGGCTTGTTCCTGGCAGTCTTCAGTTATGTGTTAGAAAGTAGAGGTGTTAAAACCTCAAAGAAGAGTTTTGGCAGCATTTTATGACTTTGTACTGATTGTCAGTTCATGGTTCCCAGAGAAAGGAAGCCTTTCTTAAGAAGACTTTATTGCTAGATTGGAAGAAGCACTAGGCAGGATGCTTCCTCCCTCTGAGGGCCCAGACATATTATTAAAACAACTTGCATGGGAAACGCCAATACTCTCTGTCAGGAACTAATTAGACCAATCAGAAAAATAGGGACTGTGCAAGATTCCATCAAAGCATGTATACATGCCTCATCAGCAGTGGTCCAGGGTATGGCCTAAGCTGCAGTAATGCAAGAGCAACATTTTTGCCCCTATGTTCAGAACTTAAAAGAAGGAAGAAACCAAAATGTTTCATGCTTTTCTTGTAGCCAACAAGGACATACAAGCTGTGACTGTAAAAAAGAAGAGCAGACTTCAAAGAATAAAAATAAGAAAAACCAACCTCTAGGTCCTCGGAGTAAGGAGGGAAAGAAAGCATTGAAGGAATGAATGTAAATCGAAATTTCATGAGGATGGAAACCCTCTGAAAGATGAGGAGATAAAAAATGGGGTGAGGGCATGCCTTCCACCCTGAAATTTAAAAAGGGCAAAAAAGGGAACAGAGGAAGATGCAAGTAAACTGAATTCTCTGGCCCCTGAGTTTAACATTTTAAGCTTACCCAGAGCAACACCAGGAAGTGCAGGATTAGATCTTGCAGTAGAAGAAGATTGCATATTTTCTCTTTATAAGGAAGTGCAATTAGAAGATATAGGATTTAAAGGGTCACTCTAATCTGGCACCTTTGGTCTTATAATATCGAGAAGTTCAAATTATAAGAAAAAAATTGGAGTACTTCCTGGAGTAATTGATTCAGATTTCCAGGGAGAGGCAAAAATTATGATGGGCCATTAAAAGAAACAATACAATTATATAAGAACCAACAGGTAGCTCAGATAATACTACTTCCCTAAATACACGTCCTAAATCCAATATC
This sequence comes from Mus caroli, assembly GCF_978045245.1. Taxonomy (NCBI): domain Eukaryota; kingdom Metazoa; phylum Chordata; class Mammalia; order Rodentia; family Muridae; genus Mus; species Mus caroli. The sequence goes on along the minus strand of NW_028227265.1, from coordinate 24,874,575 downwards.
AAAACAAACTAGAGGGGATGAAGGGTTTGGCTCCACAGAAGTGATAGCTTGGGCCCAGGAAATTTCTGTACAAAGACCCTTAAAAAGTATAAAAGTAGAAAGAAAAAATATCAAAGGATTATTGGACACAGAAACAGATAGGTCTTGAATTGCAGGAAAGGACTGGCCTGGGACATGGCCTGTAGTTCATACCATCTCTACTTTGGTGGGATTGGGACTAGCTGTTAATGTAGCTCAAAGTTCAAAAATCCTGACATGGGAATGTGGAGACAAAGTGGGTACTTTTCAACCTTACATTGTTTCCTCTTTGCCATTCTCCTAATGGGGAAGAAATATCTTGGGGAAGATGAAAGTAAAATTAATCATGGATGGAAAATGGAATGGGCAGCATTTTTATATAGGCCGCTGATGAATTATATGCAGATAAAATTTCATGGATCCGTGATGAGCCTGTGTGGCTGAATCAGTGGTCTCTAACTCAGGAAAAGATACAGGCTTTAGAACAATTAGTAGAAGAAGTAGAAGAACAACTGCAATTAGGACATATTGGAGAATCTAACAGTCCATGGAATACTCCTGTGTTTGTCATTAAGAAAAAATCAGGCAAATGGAGACTCTTACATGATCTTAGGGCTCTTAATAAGACAATACATGATATGGGAGTTTTACAGCCAGGACTTCCATCCCCAGTAGCTATTCCAGACAATTATTATGTTATAGTTATAGATTTAAAGGATTTTTTTTTTACTATAAAATTACAACCAGAAGATACCCAAAGATTTGCTTTTAGCATTCCCTCTGTTAATTTTCAAAGGCCATTTCAAAGGTATCAATGGAAGGTTCTCCCCCAGGGTATGAAAAATAGTCACACTCTTTGTAGATCAAGCATCAAGATCCATTAGGGCTAAGCATAAAAAGTCTTTTATTTTACATTATATGGATGATATTCTTATAGCAGAAAAAACCCAAAGGATTTAACTGAATTAATTCTGAAAAATATGATTGAGGTATTGATCCAACATGAACTAATTGTCGCCTCTCATAAAATTCAACATACCAAGCCAACAAATTATTTGGGGGAAAACAATTCATAGTGAATATATTATAGCTCAAAAATTACAATTTAGAATTGATAAATTAAAGACAATAATTTTCAGAAACTGTTGGGAAATATTAACTGGATTATGCCTTTTTTAAAAAGATAAAACAAATGTATTTAATAATAATAAAGAATACATTCTATGCATCAAATAACACACCTCCTGGTCAAATGTAGCCCATAAACCTTGCTTTAGTGACCCATAGACTGGCAAGCATGAAAGGTCCCTTCCTGCTGTGAGACAGGTTGTCTCTGCCAGTATCCTGTGCACTGTTTGTTTGTAAGAGATGCAAGGCAGCTTCATAAGTATTCCAATCTGGTTTTCACACACAGATGTGAGCTGTGTCCTCAAGCAAAATCCTAACTTGCTGAGGGCAGGCACCAGGTCCCTGGTTTTCACTGGGACTGATCCCCCAGCATAAGGCGAAGCCCCTCTGAGTAAGGGCTCCTTGTAGCTGGGGGCAGAAAGCCAGGCAGAATGACTGTCCCCAGTCAGTGTCTTGGGAGAGCTGGGAACATTTTATCACTCAGAGGTCTGAGCTCTGCACCTTGGGAAAGCAGCTTCCATCACTCCAGGTGTTCCAGGGATCTGAGGGGAGAGAATCAAGGTAAATGACTTTCACTTACAGACGGTGTGCCAGGCTTATAAATGAGGCCTCACTTTCCCCTTTGGGAGCCTGCCTGCTGCAGGGCAGATGTGGTTGCTTATGCAAGAGGCTACATGCTTCCTTCAAATTATCTCCATTGAACAGGTACGTCTCTGGGTGTCCTCCCTGTGGAGACTCCATCCTGCCAAAACTGTGTTCTGGAGCTGATGACCTTCTGGGGTTCAAATTCCACTTACAAATTGGCAAAATTGAGACAGGGATAATTGGATTAGATCTTATTTAAAAATCACAACAGGACAGTTGCCTCATTTATTTGAAATTCTTTTTTTTAATTTTTAATATTTTTATTACATATTTTCCTCAATTACATTTCCAATGCTATCCCAAAAGTCCCCCATAGCGCCCCCCACTTCCCTACCCACCCATTCCCATTCTTTTGGGCCTGGCATTCCCCTGTATTGGGGCATATAAAGTTTGCAAGTCCAATGGGCCTCTCTTTCCAATGATGGCCGACTAGGCCATCTTTCGATACATATGCAGCTAGAGACAAGAGCTCCGGGGTTCTGGTTAGTACATCATGTTGTTCCAACAATAGGGTTGCAGATCCCTTTAGCTCCTTGGGTACTTTCTCTAGCTTCTCCATTGGGAGCCCTGTGATACATCCAATAGCTGACTGTGAACATCCACTCCTGTGTTTGCTAGGCCCCGGCATCGTCTCACAAGAGACAGCTATATTTGGGTCCTTTCAGCAAAATCTTGCTAGTGTATGCAATGGTGTCAGCGTTTAGAAGCTGATTATGGGATGGATCCCTGGATACGGCAGTCTCTAAATGGTCCATCCTTTTGTCTAGCTACGAACTTTGTCTCTGTAACTCCTTCCCTGGGTGTTTTGTTCCCAATTCTAAGAAGGTGCACAGTGTCCACACTTTGGTCTTCATTCTTCTTGAGTTTCATGCGTTTAGCAAATTGTATCTTATATCTTGGGTATCCTAAGTTTTGGGCTAATATCCACTTATCAGTGAATACATATTGTGTGAGTTCTTTTGTGATTGTGTTACTTCACTCAAGATGATGCCCTCCAGGTCCATCCATTTGGCTAGGAATTTCATAAATTCATTCTTTTTAATAGCTGAGTAGTACTCCATTGTGTAAATGTACCATAATTTCTGTATCCATTCCTCTGTTGAGGGACATCTGGGTTCTTTCCAGCTTCTGGCTATTATAAATAGGGCTGCTATGCACATAGTGGAGCATGTGTCCTTTTTACCGGTTGGGACATCTTCTGGATATATGCCCAGGAGAGGTATTGCTGGATCCTCCGGTAGTACTATGTCAAATTTTCTGAGGAACCGCCAGACTGATTTCCAGAGTGGTTGTACCAGCTTGCAATCCCACCAACAATGGAGGAGTGTTCCTCTTTCTCCACATCCTCGCCAGCATCTGCTGTCACCTGAATTTTAGATCTTAGCCATTCTGACTGGTGTGAGGTGGAATCTCAGGGTTGTTTTGATTTGCATTTCCCTGATGATTAAGGATGTTGAACATTTTTTCAGGTGTTTCTCTGCCATTCGGTATTCCTCAGGTGAGAATTCTTTGTTCAGTTCTGAGCCCCATTATTTAATGGTGTTATTTGACTTTCTGGAGTCCACCTTCTTGAGTTCTTTATATATATTGGATATTAGTCCCTTATCTGATTTAGGATAGGTGAAGATCCTTTCCCAATCTGTTGGTGGTTTTTTTGTCTTATTGATGGTGTCTTTTGCCTTGCAGAAGCTTTGCAGTTTCATGAGGTCCCACTTGTCAATTCTCGATCTTACAGCACAAGCCATTGCTGTTCTATTCAAGAATTTTTCCCCTGTGCCCATATCTTCAAGGCTTTTCCCCACTTTCTCCTCTATAAGTTTCAGTGTCTCTGGTTTTATGTGAAGTTCCTTGATCCACTTAGACTTGACCTTAGTACAAGGAGATAGGAATGGATCGATTCGCATTCTTCTACATGTTAACAACCAGTTGTGCCAGCACCATTTGTTGAAAATGCTGTCTTTCTTCCACTGGATGTTTTTAGCTCCCTTGTCGAAGATCAAGTGACCGTAGGTGTGTGGGTTCATTTCTGGGTCTTCAATTCTATTCCATTGGTCTATTTGTCTGTCACTATACCAGTACCATGCAGTTTTTATCACAATTGCTCTGTAGTAGAGCTTTAGGTCCGGCATGGTGATTCCACCAGAGGTTCTTTTATCCTTGAGAAGAGTTTTTGCTATCCTAGGTTTTTTGTTATTCCAGATGAATTTGCAGATTGCACTTTCTAATTCGTTGAAGAATTGATTTGGAATTTTGATGGGGATTGCATTGAATCTGTAGATTGCTTTTGGTAAGATAGCCATTTTTACAATGTTGATCCTGCCAATCCATGAGCATGGGAGATCTTTCCATCTTCTGAGATCTTCTATAATTTCTTTCTTCAGAGACTTGAAGTTTTTATTATACAGATCTTTCACTTCCTTAGTTAGAGTCACGCCAAGATATTTTATATTATTTGTGACTATTGAGAAGGGTGTTGTTTCCCTAATTTCTTTCTCAGCCTGTTTATTCTTTGTGTAGAGAAAGGCCATTGATTTGTTTGAGTTAATTTTATATCCAGCTACTTCACCGAAGCTGTTTATCAGGCTTAGGAGTTCTCTGGTGGAATTTTTAGGGTCACTTATATATACTATCATATCATCTGCAAAGAGTGATATTTTGACTTCATCTTTTCCAATTTGTATCTCTTTGATCTCCTTTTGTTGTCGAATTGCTCTGGCTAGGACTTCAAGTACAATGTTGAATAGGTATGGAGAAAGTGGACAGCCTTGTCTAGTCCCTGATTTTAGAGGGATTGCTTCAAGCTTCTCACCATTTACTTTGATGTTGGCTACTGGTTTGCTGTAGATTGCTTTTATCATGATTAGGTATGGGCCTTGAATTCCTGATCTTTCCAAGACTTTTATCATGAATGGGTGTTGGATCTTGTCAAATGCTTTTTCCGCATCTAACGAGATGACCATGTGGTTTTTGTCTTTGAGTTTGTTTATATACTGGATTACGTTGATGGATTTCCGTATATTGAACCATCCCTGCATCCCTGGGATGAAACCTACTTGGTCAGGATGGATGATTGTTTTGATGTGTTCTTGGATTCGGTTAGCAAGAACTTTATTGAGGATTTTTGCATCAATATTCATAAGGGATATTGGTCTGAAGTTTTCTATCTTTGTTGGGTCTTTTTGTGGTTTAGGTATCAGAGTAATTGTGGCTTCATAGAATGAGTTGGGTAGAGTACCTTCTGTTTCTATTTTGTGGAATAGTTTGTGAAGAACTGGGATTAGATCTTCTTTGAAGGTCTGATAGAACTCTGCACTAAACCCATCTGGTCCTGGGCTTTTTTTAGTTGGGAGACTATTAATGACAGCTTCTATTTCTTTGGGGGATATAGGGCTGTTTAGATCATTAACCTGATCTTGATTCAACTTTGGTACCTGGTATCTGTCTAGGAACTTCTCCATTTCATCCAGATTCTCCAGTTTTGTTGAGTATAGCCTTTGGTAGAAGGATCTGATGGTGTTTTGGATGTCTTCAGGATCTGTTGTTATGTCTCCTTTTTCATTTCTGATTTTGTTAATTAGGATGCTTTCCCTGTGCCCTCTAGTGAGTCTGGCTAAGGGTTTATCTATCTTGTTGATTCTCTCAAAGAACCAGCTCCTTGATTGGTTGATTCTTTGAATAGTTTTTCTTGTTTCCACTTGGTTGATTTCGCCCCTGAGTTTGATTATTTCCTGCCGTCTACTCCTCTTGGGTGAATTTGCTTCCTTTTGTTCTAGTGCTTTTAGGTATGTTGTCAAGCTGCTAATGTGTGCTCTCTCTAGTTTCCTTTTGGAGGCACTCAGAGCTATGAGTTTTCCTCTTAGAAATGCTTTCATTGCGTCCCATAAGTTTGGGTATGTTGTGGTTTCATTTTCATTGAACTCTAAAAAGTCCTTAATTTCTTTCTTTATTCCTTCCTTGACCAAGGTATCATAGAGAAGAGTGTTGTTCAGTTTCCACGTGAAGGTTGGCTTTCTATTATTTATTTTGTTATTGAAGATCAGCCTTAGTCCATGGTGATCTGATAGGATGCATGGGACAATTTCAATATTTTTGTATCTGTTGAGGCCTGTTTTATGACCAATTATGTGGTCAATTTTGGAGAAGGTACCATGAGGTGCTGAGAAGAAGGTATATCCTTTTGTTTTAGGATAGAATGTTCTGTAGATATCTGCCAGATCCATTTGATTCATAATTTCTCTTAGTTTCTCTGTGTCCCTGTTTAGTTTCTGTTTCCATGATCTGTCCATTGGTGAAAGTGGTGTGTTGAAGTCTCCCACTATTATTGTATGAGGTGCAATGTGTGCTTTGAGATTTACTAAAGTTTCTTTAATGAATGTGGCTGCCTTTGTATTTGGAGCATAGATATTCAGGATTGATAGTTCCTCTTGGAGGATTTTACCTTTGATGAGTATGAAGTGTCCCTCCCTGTCTTTTTTAATGACTTTGGGTTGGAAGTCAATCTTATCAGATATTAGAATGGCTACTCCAGCTTGTTTCTTCATACCATTTGCTTGGAAAATTGTTTTCCAGCCTTTCATTCTGAGGTAGTGTCTATCTTTTTCTCTGAGATGAGTTTCCTGTAAGCAGCAAAATGTTGGGTCTTATTTGTGTAGGCAGTTTGTTAGTCTATGTCTTTTTATCGGGGAGTTGAGTCCATTGATATTAAGAGATATTAAGGAAAAGTAATTGTTGTTTCCTGTTATTTTTGTTGTTAAAGTTGGCATTCTGTTCTTGTGGCTTCTTTTAGGTTTGTTGAGGGATTACCTTCTTGTTGTTTCTAGGGCATGGTTCATGTCCTTGTATTGGTTTTTTTCTGTTATTATCCTTTGAAGGGCTGGATTCGTGGAGAGATAATGTGTGGATTTGGTTTTGTCGTGGAATACTTTGGTTTCTCCATCTATGTTAATTGAGAGTTTGGCTGGGTATAGTAGCCTGGGCTGGAATTTGTGTTCTTTTAGTGTCTGTATAACTTCCGTCCAGGATCTTCTGGCTTTCATAGTCTCTGGTGAAAAATCTGGTGTAATTCTGATAGACTTGCCTTCATATGTTACTTGGCCTTTTTCTCTTACTGCTTTTAGTATTCTATCTTTATTTAGAGCATTTGTTGTTCTGATTATTATGTGTTGGGAGGTATTTCTTTTCTGGTCCAGTCTATTTGGAGTTCTGTAGGCTTCTTGTATGTTCATGGGCATCTCTTTCTTTAGATTTGGGAAGTTTTCTTCTATAATTTTGTTGAAGATGTTTGCTGGTCCTTTGAGTTGAAAATCTTCATTCTCATCCACTCCTATTATCCGTAGGTTTGGTCTTCTCATTGTGTCCTGTATTTCTTGGATGTTTTGAGTTAGGATCTTTTTGCATTTTACATTTTCCTTGATTGTTGTGCTGATGTTCTCTATGGAATCTTCTGCACCTGAGATTCTCTCTTCCATCTCTTGTATTCTGTTGCTGATGCTCGTATCTATGGTTCCAGATTTCTTTCCTAGGGTTTCTATCTCCAGTGTTGCCTCATTTTGGGTTTTCTTTATTGTGTCTACTTCCCTTTTTAGGTCTAGTATGGTTTTGTTCATTTCCATCATCTGTTTGGATGTGTTTTCCTGTTTTTCATTAAGGACTTCTACCTGTTTGATTAGGTTATCCTGTTTTTCTTTAAGGATTTGAAACTCTTTAGCTGTGTTCTCCTGCAATTCTTTAAGGGATTTTTGTGCTTCCTCTTTAATGTCTTCTACTTGTTTACCAGTGTTCCTTTGTATTTCTTTAAGTGTGTTATTAAAGTCCTTCTTGAAGTCCTCTACCATCATCAGGAGATATGCTTTTAGATCCGTGTCTAGCTTTTCCGGTGTGTTGGGGTGCCCTGGACTGGGCGAAGTGGGAGTGCTGGGTTCTGATGATGGTGAGTGGTCTTGGTTTCTGTTACTAAGATTATTACGTTTACCTTTCGCCATCTGGTAATCTCTGGGGTTAGTTGTTGTCGTTGTCACTGTTTAAAGATTGGAGCAGAAGCTGTGTTCCACTCACCAGCAGTCTCAAAATCCTGTGGCGGGGGTTGTGGGTAGCTGGCAGTACCCCGGTGCTGGTCCAGCCGGAAGAGGCCTGTGGTCCTACTCAGGCCGGTTTTCTGCTTCCCTAACTAATGCAGTCTCAGGTCCCGCGCGCAATTGGATTGGAGCAGAAGCTGTGTTCCACTCTCCAGAAGTCTTAAGATCCTGTGGCGGGTGTTGTGGGTAGCTGGCGAGTGTCAGCAGACCCTGCGCTTTAGCTACCCTGGTGCTTTTCGGACCGGAAGAGGCTTGTGGCCCTATGTAGGCCGGATTTCTCCCTCCCCAACCAAAGCAGTCTCAGGTCCCGCGTGATTGGACTGGAGCAGAAGCTGTGTTCCACTCACCAGCAGTCTCAAAATCCTGTGGCGGGGGTCGTGGGTAGCTGGCGGGTGTCAGCAGACCCTGCGCTCTAGCTACCCCGGTGCTGATCCGGCCGGATGAGGCCTTTGGCCCTACTCAGGCCGGTTTCTGCTTCCCTAACTAATGCAGTCTCAGGTCCCTCGCGCAATTGGATTGGAGCAGAAGCTGTGTTCCACTCACCAGAAGTCTTAAGATCCTGTGGCGGGTGTTGTGGGTAACTGGCGAGTGTCAGCAGACCCTGTGCCCTTGCTACCCCAGTGCTTTTCTGACCGGAAGAGGCTTGTGGCCCTATGTAGGCCGGATTTCTCTCTCCCCAACCAGAGCAGTCTCAGGTCCTGTGTGATTGGACTGGAGCAGAAGCTGTGTTCCACTCACCAGCAGTCTCAAAATCCTGTGGCGGGGGTCGTGGGTAGCTGGCAGGTGTCAGCAGACCCTGCACTCTAGCTACCCCGATGCTGATCCAGCCGGATGAGGCCTGTGGCCCTACTCAGGCCGGTTTCTGCTTCCCTAACTAATGCAGTCTCAGGTCCTGCGCGCAATTGGATTGGAGCAGAAGCTGTGTTCCACTCACCAGAAGTCTTAAGATCCTGTGGCGGGTGTTGTGGGTAGCTGGCGAGTGTCAGCTGACCCTGCGCCCTAGGTACCCTGGTGCTTTTCGGACCGGAAGAGGCTTGTGGCCCTATGTAGTTATTTGAAATTCTTAAAGGAGATCCTGATCCCAAGTCTAAGAGACAGCTTACAAAAGAACAATTAGAATTTATAGAACAAAAGATGCAAGATGCAAAAGTAAAACAAATAAATTATCTAAAAACATGGTCTCTTATTATACCTAAAACATCTTACAAGTCGGCCGCATGTTTATGGCAAGAAGGTGTATTAGAATGGACTTATCTCCCTCATAATCAAGTAAAAATGTTATCTTCTCATCCTTTCAGGTATAGTCAATTAATTGTTAAAGGGAGGAAATTAATTGTTAAGATTTAGGAAGTTATTTGGCAAAGAAATGCAAGAAATTATCATTCCCTATAATAAGGAACATGTGGAGTATTTACTTTTATTTACTGTGGATGATTGGGGAATAGCATTGGCTTATTATATCGGACAACTTAAATGCCATGTACCGCAACACCCTAGAGTAAAGTTTGTAGAAGAAACAGAGATAATCTTTCCTTCTAAAATAGCATCAGAACCTATTTCCAAAGCCCTCTTGGTATTTACAAACAGGTTATCCAATGGAACTTCAGCTGTCTATATAAAAGATAGACCCGTAATTATTGAAAGGTCAAAAAAAGTTCTCTGCAGCAGGCAGAAATTATTGCAGTTATTATTGTCCATGAACAGATACCTGAAGAGTTTAATCTTTATACAGATTCAAAAGATGTAGTTTGATTATTTCCTGATAATAGAGACAGCTTTTATATATGGGAGTTCCAAAATTATATTACTCTTGCTTCAGTTGCAAAATATAATTCAATCAAGAAAAAGAAAAAAATTTAAAGGACATATCAGAGGACATACTGGTCTGCCAGGTGCATTGGCTTTAGGAAATGCTATGGCAGATTTATTAATGAAGGAACACGTGATTGCTAGTATGGTTGAACAGGCATTAGAAAGTCATGCTTTACATCATCAGAATGCATTGGCCTTGAGAAGGATGTTCAGATTGACTCGAGAACAGGGTAGGCAAATTGTGAAGGACTGTAAACATTGTCCTGATGTATATCATTCATCAAAAATGGGAGTTAACCCAAGGGGCCTTAAGGCTCAAGTTTTGTGGCAAATGGATGTAACTCATATTCCAGAATTTGGAAAGTTGGCCTATGTACATATTACTGTAGATACCTACTCTCATGTGGTCATGGCCACTGCAAGAACTGGGGAGGCTGTGAAAGATGTCATACAACATCTTATTATATGCTTCTACTTAGGTGTGCCAAAAAGAATTAAAACTGATAATGCTACAGCTTATACCTCTCAAGCTTTTGCAAAGTTTTGCATTCAATGGGGTATAGAACATATAATGGGATTCCATATAACCCCCAAGATCAGGCTATCGTAGGAAGGACTCATCAAAATCTTAAGGCACAACTTCACAGATTAGAATCTAGTGGTCATTAATTTTCACCTCGTCAATTATTAAACCATGCTTTATTTACCATGATAAAAGTTTTACTCCTATGCAAAAACATTGGGCCCCCCTACAGCAGACTGCTACTCTTTTAATAATGTGGAAGGATCTTTTAACAGGCACGTGGAAAAGGCCATGTGTGTTAATCCTCGGGAAAAGGATATAAGATATGAGTGTGTTTTTCCACAGAATGTAGAAACCCCAATCTGGATCCCAGACAGACTTATTTCCCCAAAAAACCTCTATTGAGAAACCAGAAAAGAAAAAAGCAAAAGAAGGCGAAAGAAATAATATGGAAAACGAAGAAGCTTGCTCTCTCTCCTTCACATATTTCTAATGTTTTTCCAGGGTTATTTGGATTTTTTACTGCATCTAACATGGATTTTGCTTGTTTGTTTTTGCTTTTGTTTTTTAAAGTCTAAGGAACCTAAGAACACTCCTTTGGCAATTAGATCTTGCCTAGGCTATCCTTATGGCATACTCACTGGATAGCCTTCAGATTTAAAAATTATTAAAGTAAAACAATCTTATCAGGTCAGCTGTTCCAAATGTATGGTAACTAATTGTGTTGATCCTATCTTAATTAAAAGATATTCAGTTATTTTACTGATACAAAGATCTTCTTATGTTATGCTTCCTGTAGATGTAAAAGATGATGTTTGGTTTGAATGTAGCCTTACAAATACTTAAAAGAGTTAATGAGCTAATTAGACCAAAGCATTTTGTTGCAGATTTAACTTTAGGCATTAGTGCTTTAATAGCCATCCTTACTTCACTTACAGTCTCAACAGTTGCTCTAGTTTCAGAAATGAAGGCTGCATATTTTGTTAATGACTTAAATAAACATGTCTCATTAACACTTGCAAGGCAACAAATTATAGATAAAAATTAGAAGTAAAACTTGATGTTTTAGAGGATGTAGTTTTAGCATTAGGACAGGAGATAGAAAATATTAAAGTTCAGCTTTCTATCAGGTGCCATGCCAGCTTTTGGTACATACATGTAATGCCATCTTATAATGAAAGTCATAATTGGAATTTTACTAAAAATCATTTGTTGAGAATTTGTAAAGACAATGATATTACTCATGACATGGCTCAATTAAAGGCCCAAGTTTCTGCTATGAGCAATGCCCATGTTGAATCTACTGGCATAGAGGATTTGGTTCAGTCTACTAGCTCTGGTTTATGGTCATTAAATCCTGTAAGTTGGCTACATTGGATCATTGTTATCACCATGGCTACAGAAATTCTCCTCCTTCTCCTCCTCCTGCTCCTCCTCCTCCTCCCCCTCCTCTTTCTTCTTCTTCTTCTTCTTCTTCTTCTTCTTCTTCTTCTTCTTCTTCTTCTTCTTCTTCTTCTTCTTCTTCTTCTTCTTCTTCTTCTTCTTCATCTTCCTCCTCCTCCTCCTTCTTCCTCCTCCTCCTCTTCTTCTTCCTCTTCCTCTTCCTCCTCCTCTTCCTCCTCCTCCTTCTCCTCCTCCTCCTCCTCCTCTTCTTCTTCTTCTTCTTCTTCTTCTTCTTCTTCTTCTTCTTCTTCTTCTTCTTCTTCTTCCTCCTCCTCATCCTCCTCCTCCTCCTCCTCCTTGTTCTTCTCATCCTCCAACTAGTCCTTTCCTTCATGTTTATAGCCAAAAGAGATATTTACAAGCTTCAATTAAAAAATAATAAAGAGAGAGATGCCACACCAACTCCAGTAGGCTCTCTGTGACAAGTTCCAGAGACTGAAGATAGACTTCAAAAGAAGGAGGCCTCCTGGAACCGGTCGTGGAACTCTTGGCCAAAGATAAGTTTTTGAGCCATAGTTCTCTTAGCAACTTATCTGTTTTATCTTTTCTATTCCTTTTCCTATTTACAAGATGTTCCTGATAGCCTAGGCTAAGATCTTAAGTGGGAACAATGGGTATGAAACCATCCCTTGAGATGGAGTCACTAACCATGCCCTTCTCCATGAAAACAGCGCTTCACTTTATAAATCAACTATAAGATGGTATTGATAAATATAAAATTTTCCAACAACAAAATTTTATATGGCTGCACGTGTGTCATTGGAAGTAGGTTTTGGTATATTGTTTAAGAAAGTTCAAATTTATGCTTTGAAGATTTACAGAAAAACAGGAACTAGATGTTAAACAGTAACTGATCATAAAATTTCATTAACTTGTTCTTGGAAGTCTGCCACTAGTCATAGACGATTTTTGTATCTTGCTGTAGCAGATGATTATAATAATATCCGTTCGACCTGGCTGCTTTATTGAATACACCTGTTTTGAAGTTGTAATATTTGGTTGATCCTGTAGTTTACTGTGCCAAATGATTATTACAATATCCATTCTATTTCACTGCTTCACTGGACACAGCTTTTCAGAGTTATAATACCTCCTTCTTTATGCATAAAACCCATCAGATTGAAACTGCCTCTGTGTTTGTTTCTGTTTGTCACCGCTGAATCCTTACCCACCTAGCCTTGAGAACCCACATCCCAGGGACCCCCATACCCAACTGGGGTGGTCTGTGGCAGTGAAGCCCTCCTTTCCTGCTGTGCTGTCATCTCCACCACATACAGAGACTCAAGAAAATTGGCCAACATCTTGCCAGATCCAAAGACACGCCTCTGCCTCCCATGGTTTGCTCTCTATATACAAGAAACTGCCACATGCTATTTCTGCCACATGCTATCACTGCTCACTGAGCCCACTAGCCACGGATATCTGACACTGTTACAGCAACAGATAAAAGCCACTGAAATGGTCCTGCTTAAGGCCTGACACGATGTCTCATCTTCACAGAAAAGGTCTCTATAAACTTCATATGCAATCTGGTAAACTGTCCTTTCTACCAGAAGCTGTAAGCTATATCCCAGAACAGAACAAACAGTAAAATCAAAAATTCCTGAAGAAATTTCATTTTCTGCTTTCCTTTGTTTGCTTGTTTTATTTTCTTGACATAGGGTCAAGAACTTGCCTCACCCTTGGTCTCTTGCCCACTGTTGCCAAGGATCTGGGAGGCCATCAGCACCTTCTAGGCAGGGATATCTGCAAGATTCACTCATGGCCTGTTGTTCTAAATGTTATCAACTTGACACAAGCTGGAGTTATCACAGAGAAAGGAGCTTCCTTTGAGGAAATGCCTCCCTGAGATCCAGCTGTAAGGCATTTTCTTTATTAGTGATCAAGGCACTCTCGGGGGGGTGGGGTGGGTGGGGAGGCATTGTGGGTGGTTCCATCCCTTGGCTGTCTGTCCTAGGTTCTATAAGAAAGCAAGGTGAGCAAGCCAAGGGAAGCAAGACGGTAAGCAGCATTCCCATGGCCTCTTCATCAGCTCCTGCTTGTCGGTTCCTGCTCTGTGTAAGTTCCAGTCCTGACTTCCTTTGGTGATGAACAGCAATGTGGAAGTGTACGATGGATAAACTTTTCCTCCCCAACTTGCTTCTTGGTCATGATGTTCTGTGCAGTAATACAAACCCTGACTAAGACAGTGTGTTTCCATATGAAGGTGGAAAATTTCCTTTCCAGTTCTGAGAAGAATTGCACTGTGAATATTTGGGGGGGGGGGGGTTACATTGAATCTATAGAATCCTTTTAATAGGACTTTATTGCTATGCTAATGTTAGCAATTCATGAGTGTGGGAGATCTTTGCATCTTTTGATATGTTCTTCAATTTCTTTCTTTAATGACTCGAAGTTTTTATATAGAGTTACCTCAGATATTGTATATTATTTTCAGCTATTGTGAAAGGTATTTCCCTGATTTCTTTAAAAGTCACTTGTCTTTGTATATAGGAGGGTGATTGATTTTTGTGAGCTAATTTTGTATCCAGCTACTTTGATGAAAGTGTTTATCAGCTATAGAAATTTACTGGTGGAATTTTTTCAGGTCACTTACACATACTCTCCTCATATCATCTGAAATTACAGGTGCTTTGATTTCTTCCCTTCCAGTCTGTATCCCCTTGATCTCTTTCAGTTGTCTTGTTGCTTTAGCTTAAAATTCAAGTACTATAATGAACGGGCATGGAGAGAGTGGACAAATTTGTCTTGTTCCTAGTTTTGGTGGAATATTTCTTTTCAGTTTCTCTCCATTTAAGTAGGCGTTACTTATAGCCTCACTCTAACCTGGCTTTATTATATTGAGATGCATCTGTAATCTCTTCAGAAATTTTATCATGAACATGCATTGGACGATGTCAAAGGCCTTTTCTGCATCTAAGGTGATGACCATGCAGGGGTGTTTTTTTTTTTTCCAGTTTGTTTGTATGGTACATTATACTTATCAATTATTCTGTGTCGAGCCATACCTGCATCTCTGGGACAGAGTCTACTTGATCATGGAGGATGATCTTTTGATGTATTCTTGAATTCAGATTGCAAGTATTTGATTATTTTTGTACCTACGGTTATGAGGAAAATTATGGTTTGGGTGCCAGAGTAACTGGGGTTTCATAAAACAAATTGGCCAAGGTTCCTTCTGTTTTTATTTTGAGGAATACTTTGAGGAGCAATGGCATTAAATGTTATTTGAAATTCTTATAGAATTCTCCACTAAAACCATCTGGCCTTGGGCTTCATTCGGTTAGGAGGGTTTTAATGACTGCTTCTATTTAACTAAGGGTTATAAATATTTTTAAATTGCTTATCTTATTTAATTTAACTTTGGTACCTGGTATGTACTGGGAAAATTATCTTTTTTCTTTTAGCTTTCCTGATCTGGTGGAGTGCAGGTCATTAAAGTATGTTCTTATGATTCTCTGGATTTCCTCAGTGTCCGTTTTTATGTCCCTTTTTTCATTTCTAGTTGTGTTAATTTCAATCTTCTCTCCCCACCTTTTAATTTTTAGGTAAGGGTTTGTTGTACTTCCTGATTTAAAAAAAATAACCATCTTTGTTTTATTGATTTTTTTGTGGGGGGATTTCTTCTTGTGTGCTTCTGTATTATTGATGTTATCCCTGGGTTTGATTCTGCCATCCCAAGGAACCCAAGGAAAATACGAAAATGTCATTGCATCCATGAAAATGGCAGTTATGATGGATGTGCCCTTTGCTTTAAAAACAGACAACCAGCCTGCACAAAGAATGGGGAATAGGCCACTCCATTGGAAATACCTCACAACCCCCAAGGACAAGGCATCATAGAACAAACCCACTCATGCCTCAAATGACAATTAAAGGAGGGGATACAGGAGATCCAAGGGCTAAGCCTCAGGACCAATTAACAGATGTCTTATTTACACTTAACTTTTAAAACTTTGGTAAATAAAGCCTATAAGCATTGGGGCACCATGCTCCCCCACATTGCTCCTGTACCCTTGGTTAACTGGAAGGATTCCCTAACCAACATCTGGGAGAGCTGACCTCACAGATAATCCTCGGATGAAGGTTTGCTTGTCCCCCCCCCCAAAAGAGCTAAAACACCCATCTGGGTTCCTGGCTGGTCCTTAAGCCCTGTACCACCCAAGACCTAGAAGGAACAGATGGAAACTCTGAGGACCGCATTACAGATCCTCTCACAAAGGGAGTCTGGTAGGGAAGAGGGACTACTGGCAGCTATGCAGCAGCACTCTCCTGACCACTGACCAACAGGGGGAGGCCCACAGAGAACATGGTGGAGGAGAGGATGCTCTCAACAAGCCCTCGGCCAGGTGACTTGGGGGAGCCTCAAAACCCTCATAAACCAACCCTAAATGGATGCTCACAGTCAGCTATTAGATGGAACAAAGGGCCCCCAATGGAGGAGCTAGAGAAAGCACCCAAGGAGCTGAAGGGGTTTGCAACCCTATAGGTGGAACAACAATATGAACTAACCAGTACCCCCAGAGCTCATATCTCTAGCTACATATGAATCAGAAGATGGTGTAGTTAGCCATCACTGGAAAGAAAGGCCCCTTGGTCTTACAAACTTTATATGTCTCAGTACAGGGGACCACCAGAGCCAAGAAGTGGGAGTGGATGGGTAGGGGAGTGGGGAGGGAGGGTATGGGGGACTTTTAGGATAGCATTTGAAATGTAAATGAAGAAAATACCTAATAAACAAAAAAATATTAAAAAAAAAACCAACCCTAGAGAATTTTCCCTGAAGGTAAAGAGAAAAGACCCTACCCTATTCTTGCTCATGTGTGCAATTATAGCATCCAATTTGCAGACACACGCTGCTCCCTTTTTATGGGCAGTAATGAGAAAGTCACCAATTCTACTCCCTGTGAGTTGGGATTCCAGACTCCCTATAATGTGTAGCAATGACCTGAGGGTGGAAGAAAACTCCCAGTTAATTCTACCTTAAAAGTAGCCTTTAATGGCTACTCTCTTATGGAGGGCCTGGTGGGATTCTGTCCTCCTATGGAACTGCTTTCAGGGCCTGCCTATGGAACTGCTTGCCCACTGGACTTTGTTGCTCTAGCCAAAGTAGTTACAAGTGATTTTTATAATTGGACCCATTGTGGATGTGGATCCCAGAGATGTTGGGCTGTTCCCAATTATGCCCCTTCTATAGGTCATGACCCCATGACTCATTTCCAGAACACATTTATAAATGGTTCTATGGTAGGCATTAATGGAACTTTTTCAGTAAACCCCCAAACTCCTCTCTTTTAGCTAACTCTACCTTTTGCTCACCTGGAGGTCTCCTCATTATGTGACTCTTGGAATTTGTATGGGGGTGGGGAGGTTGGTACCTTTGTCCAGAATGGAAGCCTCCTTACATGGGATGCCTCTCAACTGACTTGCCAGTATCAGTGGCTCCCGAGTGGCATTCTGGGGGCAAGAATTTTGCAATGTATCTGACCAATCACTGACTTACTTTTTCCAGTGAGACCCACAACCATATGATCGCTGGACTATCTGATCACTCTGAAGCCAGCCCTACTTCTGTGGCCCCTGGTTCTATATAAATTATAGACCATTCATCCCTATTAAGAATGGCTTCTTTTATGGCTCCCTCTTTGAAGGAAATTGAACCAGACCTTTCTCAGAAGTCCATTGGACTATCAACTACACCTTTCCAGCTCCCAATTTGACATATACTGGACATCCCTGGGTGAGATCTCCCTTTTTCTTTTTTGCCTGGTTCCAAAGTGGCACTCTCAATGCCAAGTTAAACTGTTCAGAGATGAACTGCATTCTCTCCCCTAGCGGGGATCCAGTGAATGGGGATACTGCCATACTTCACCGAGAACCACCACTGTCTTAATTCCTGCACAAACATCATGACCAAGAAGCAAGTTGGGGAGGAAAGGGTTTATTCAGCTTACTCTTCCATACTGCTGTTCATCACCAAAGGAAGTCAGGACTGGAACTCAATCAGGTCAGGAAGAAGGAGCTGATACAGAGGCCATGGAGGGATGTTACTTACTGGCTTGCTTCCCCTGGCTTGCTCAGCATGCTTTCTTATAGAACCCAAGACTACCAGCCCAGAGATGGTCCCACCCACAAGGGGCCCTCCCCCCTTGATCACTAATTGAGAAAAATGCCTTACAGCTGGATCTCACGGAGGCATTTCCTCAAAGGAAGCTCCTATCTCTGTGATAACTCCAGCCTGTGTCAAGTTGACACAAAACCAGCCAGTACAACCACCAGTCCCAGTAAATGCCACTGATGGCTGGACTGAGGAACCTGTCATCTCTGATCATGTCCCATCCCTGCATCATTCAAAAAGAGATTTTGGCATATTTGGCATCATTGCTGCCACAGTGGTGGGGCTCTTAGCTGCAGCAGCTACAGCCACTGAGATTGTAGCCTTGCAAAACTCTGTGCAGACAGCTAGGGCACTCAATATATGGTGCTCTCCGTCATTCCACTTTGGATAAACAGTTCCAGGTAAACCAGCTCTTCCAATTAGGTAAATTTACACCATCAAGTGGAACTTTTACGGGATAATTTTAGTCATCTGTGGGATCTTGCCCAAGTTAATTGTGACCCACACTCTCCTGCTAGCTGCTTAACATAGTATCAGACACACTTCAACAGCACTAAATTTACAGCACAGCTCTATCTAGAAAAGTACACAGAATTCTTCATTCCTTTCTCTCTTATATCAGCTGCATCAAGATATTGCTTACATTAATGCTACTTCTGTAGATGTTATTACCTTGGGCCAAATGGCTAGATTCTTTAAGGACATAGGGTCAAAACTGCTCCAACTAGTTTCCCCAGCAAACCTTTTCATTTATGCTATTATTCTTGCTGGAGGTGAAGTTGTTTGTTTTTTCATAATCTGAGGGTGATGCCATGGCTGTATCTTGCCAGTGTAAACACTCAGAAGAGCTAAGGGGGAGCTCATGCTGTGCCAGGCTGCAGATGCTTGTGAGACTATTAGGAGCTGGACATAAAGAACCATGGTGAGTTCTTAGCTGACATTAAAACTTTGTGAGGTTGAGCCTCATTATTTCCTCTAGGAAGTCTGGCTGGGCTAGGTGGAAGCTCCCAATCCTGTACATCTTGATATATCCTTGCAGGGTTTTCTGTGATTCCTAAACTCCTCCTTATACGCCTCCATCTTCAGCTTTATCATAGGCTCGAGAGCCTAGATTGTCTTCAGTGTTCAAACCAGCAAGGGCCCCCTACTGTTTCTGAAGTGGATATTATTGTCTATGAACTCGTTTTCAGTAAGAACTTGCCACCAACATAGCGACAGTATAGACGTGGGATGAGTAGGGAGTGGCTATGTAAGAAGTACCACTCAACAACAGAGAATCACTGTAATTAAACGATAGTGTAGATAGAATGGGCTCATCATACGCCTACAGAACATTTTGTCCACACATTTTAGAACATTCTTTTCAGCAGCATCTGAGATTTTCTATTAAGAAGTGTGTATATTCAGACACAAAACAAAATGGAAGAAATGCAGCATGTTGAAATCATCCTGTTCATTTAATTGCAACGAAATAAAACTGCAAAAGCAAGAGAAATAATGGAACATATACAATCTCGTAGGATTAAACAACATGCTGTTGAATGAAAAGGTCATTCAAGACATCAAGAATGAAATAAATATTGTGAAAATGACCATCTTACCAAAAACAATCTACAGATTCAATGCACAATAAAGAACTTTCAAGATAATTCTTTCGCATATAGAGAAAAAGCAATCTTAAAATTTTCATGAAACAAAGAAGACTGGATATCCAAATAACTTTTGAATAGAAAGAACACGGTTGGAGGGATTGCCTCAGTGAGTTTTAAGTTTTACTACAGAGCAATAGTAGTTTGACCAGCATACTGTGGCACAAAACAGACACTGAGGCTAATGGAATAGAATATGGGAGCCAGATACAAGTCTATAGCCATCTGATTTTTTTTTACTGAAGGAAAAATTTTCGGATTATAACTGAAGGAAGGACAGCATCTTCTACAAGTTATATTAGGAAACCTGGATATAAACACACAGAATAATGAAGCTAGATTTCTGTCTCTTTGCACAAAACTCAACAGCAAAGGGACCATAGACCTTAACATAAAACCTGTACTCTAAATTGCCAGAGGAAAGGTAGAGTATACAGGCATAGGTCATGGTTTTCTGAATAAGACTCAAAGCATAGGACCTCAAAGCCTGCCCCTCAGTGATGTATTTCCTTCAACAAGGCCACACCCACTCCAAGAAGGCCATACCTCCTAATAATAGCACTTCCCATTGGCCAAGCCTATTCAAACCTTCACAGGCTTTACTATATAAATATGAGGCATAGAAACGTTTGGAACAAGCACCTAAAGGTCCTGAATAAGCTAATAGAGTTGCCAACAACTAAAAAGTGTCTCCACCTACTGTATCTGTTAATTAAATGTCACTAATGATTGACATTCAAAACAATCCATCGACTTCTGTTCCATAATTGTTTCTTATTTTTAAGAAATGACAAACATTAGCATTTAAGTGGTGAAGGGTGGCAGGAGTTGCAGAAGAACTATTTGGTTTCTTGGTGTTGACTGAGTATACCTGTATATGGAAAGTTTCACAACCATCCCCTCACACCGAAATGCACCAAGGAACTTTATTTTTAATTAGGTATTTTCTTCATTTACATTTCAAATGCTATCCCAAAAGTCCCCCCATACCCTCCCCCCGCCCCCACTCTCCTACCCACCCACTCCCACTTCTTGGCCTTGGTGTTCCCCTGTACTGAGGCATATAAAGTTTGCAAGACCAAGGGACCTCTCTTCCCAATGACAGCCGACTAGGCCATCTTCTGCTACATATGCAGCTAGAGACACGAGCTCTGGGGGTACTGATTAGTTCATATTGTTGTTCCACCTATAGGGTTGCAGACCCCTTTAGCTCCTTGGGTACTTTTTCTAGCACCTCCATTGGGGGCCCTGTATTCCAACCTTTGGAAAATCATCAATGAACATCCTTTGAGCGATATTCTATAAATGGTGGATACATTTCCACTAGATGTGGCGCCAGAGTCCAGCCTTGAAAAAAAGCACCAGGATATCCAGAAAGTGAAGGAGCTGGCTCCTTGGGTGAGAGATTGAAGCAATGGGGTTTTTTCTCAGCCCCACAGTTCATGAATTCCCTGGTTGCTCCGCACACTCCAGTGAAGTCTGCTTGGCAGGTCGAGAGGCCTGGAAGCACTCAGAGTTTTCAAAGAGTTTCAAGGAAACTCAACCTCCTGGAACCTTGGCATTCTCATAACCCGTATACTCATACCCTATCCCTGTGTTAGTCTGGTGTATGGATGCATGTGCTCTCTTTTAGTATTATTTTATTATAAGTGCCTTTAAAGATTGAATTCTGACATAGCTAAGCCTTCCCCAGTGTTCCAATGTCCCAGAAAATCCTTGAAGCCAACAAACTTGGAATTCAGTAGGAATTCAGTAAGAATGTTACCTATTCAGTAACATTCAAATTTACTTCTAGTAGAGATGGTGAAACTAATTAGGCTTTACAAAGAACAGAGCCAGAATAGCTCAGGGCTGGTCTGCAGAGTGTTTACTTGGGACAATAGCAAGTCTTACCCAGACAAGGGAATTCACATTTCATGGGTTTACCATGAAAGAGTTAGGGAATCCCTCTGAGACAGGTTTCTTCACTAGGCCCAAAGAAACGGTATAAATCAGGCATTTACTAAGAACCCCTGGTGGTGGGCTTAACAATAGACTAGCATTACACCTGGCTCCCTTCTTAGTGGCAGCTGCCTGGTCCCCACCTTCATTTGATGTATGCATTTCTTTTGTATTGTGTCACTGTAACTCCGCAGATGTATCTCACCTGGTTTCTTGTTGCTCTTCTGTATAAAAAGTATGATGCTTGACTTGAAAAATTACATTCAGGTTTTACACAATCTCTTGTGTGATTCTGTCTGTCATTCATTCACCGACTCCTTGTCCACCTGCAACCAGAGATCTGTTCTATGCAGACAGGGACCAAAAGGGTCTGCGGCACCTGGTCGGATAATAATTTAGAGTAGAGTGAACATCTGCCAAGAAGGGCTGGAATCACACACTGGACAAAGCATGTTATGGTGGTTTGAATAGGAATCGTCCCCATAGACTCACATAATTGAATGTTTGGCCCATAGACAGTGACACTATTATGAGATGTGGCCTTGCTGGAGGAAGTGTGTCACTGTGAGGGCAGGCTTAGAAATTCTCTATGCCCAAGCTACGCCCAGTGTGGCACACATCTCTCCTTGCACCCTGGGTATCAAGATGGAGAACTCTCAGGTCCTTTTCCGGCACCATGTCTGCTAGCATTTCCCACCATGACAATAGCAGACTCTGAACCCGTAAGCCAGTCCCAATTAAATGTTGTCCTTTATAAGAGTTGCCATGGTCATGGTATTTCTTTTTAATATTTTTTATTAGGTATTTTCCTCATTTACATTTCCAATGCTATCCCAAAAGTCCCCCATACCCTCCCCCCAGTCCCCTACCCACCCACTCCCACTTTTTGGCCGTGGCGTTCCCCTGTACTGGGGCATACAAAGTTTGCATGTCCAATGGGCCTCTCGTTCCAGTGATGGCCAACTAGGCCATCTTTTGATACATGTGCAGCCAGAGACAAGAGCTCCTGGGGTAATGGTTAGTTCATATTGTTGTTCCACCTATAGGATTGCAGATCCCTTTAGCTCCTTGGGTACTTTCTCTAGCTCCTCCATTGGAGGCCCTGTGATTCATCCAATACGGTGAGCATCCACTTATGTGTTTGCTAGGCCCCAGCCTAGTCTCACAAAAGACAGCTATATCTGGATCTTTTCAGCAAAATCTTGCTAGTGTATGCAATGGTGTCAGCGATTGGAGGCTGATTATGGGATGGATCCCCAGATATGGCAGTCTCTAGATGGTCCATCCTTTTGTCTAGCTCCAAACTTTGTCTCTGTAACTCCTTCCATGGGTGTTTTGTTCCCAATTCTAAGGAGGGGCAAAGTGTCCACACTTTGGTCTTCGTTCTTCTTGGGTTTCATGTGTTTTGCAAATTGTATCTTATATCTTGGGTATTCTAAGTTTCTGGGCTAATATCCACTTATCAGTGAGTACATATAATTTGAGTTCTTTTGTGATTGTGTTACCTCACTCAGGATGATGCTCTCCAGGTCCAACCATTTGCCTAGGAATTTCATAAATTCATTCCTTTTAATAGCTGAGTAGTACTGCATTGTGTAAATGTACCACATTTTTGTATCCATTCCTTGGTTGAGGGGCATCTGGGTTCTTTCCAGCTTCTGGCTATTATAAATAAGGCTGCTATGAACATAGTGGAGCATGTGTCTCTCTTACCAGTGGGAACATCTTCTGGATATATGCCCAGGAGAGGTATTGCAGGATCTTCCGGTAGTACTATGTCCAATTTTCTGAGGAACCACCAGACTGATTTCCAGAGTCGTTGTACAAGCTTGCAATCTCACCAACAATGGAGGAGTGTTCCTCTTTCTCCACATCCTCGCCAGCATCTGCTGTCACCTGAATTTTTGATCTCAGCCATTCTGACTGGTTTGAGATGGAATCTCAGGAATGTTTTGATTTGCATTACCCTGATGATTAAGGATGCTGAACATTTTTTCAGGTGCTTCTCTGCCATTCGGTATTCCTCAGATGAGAATTCTTTGTTTAACTCTGAGCCCCATTTTTTAATGGGGTTATTTGATTTTCTGGAGTCTACCTTCTTGAGTTCTTTATATATATTGGATATTAATCCCCTATCTGATTTAGGATAGGTAAAGATCCTTTCCCAATCTGTTGGTGGCCTTTTTGTCTTATTGACGGTGTCTTTTGCCTTGCAGAAGCTTTGCAGTTTCATGAGGTCCCATTCGTCAATTCTCGATCTTACAGCACAAGCCATTGCTGTTCTATTCAGGAATTTTTCCCCTGTGCCCATATCTTCGAGGCTTTTCCCCACTTTCTCCTCTATAAGTTTCAGTGTCTCTGGTTTTATGTGGAGTTCCTTGATCCACTCAGATTTGACCTTAGTACAAGGAGATAGGAATGGATCAATTTGCATTCTTCTACATGATAACCAACAGTTGTGCCAGCACCATTTGTTGAAAATGCTGTCTTTCTTCCACTGGATGGTTTTTGCTCCTTTGTCAAAGATCAAGTGACCATAGGTGTTTGGGTTCATTTCTGGGTCTTCAATTCTGTTCCATTGGTCTATTTGTCTGTCACTATACCAGTACCATGCAGTTTTTACCAAAATTGCTCTGTAGTACAGCTTTAGGTCAGGCATGGTGATTCCACCAGAGGTTCTTTTATCCTTGAGAAGAGTTTTTGCTTTCCTAGGTTTTTTGTTATTCCAGATGAATTTGCAGATTGCTCTTTCTAATTCGTTGAAGAATTGAGTTGGAATTTTGATGGGGATTGCATTGAATCTGTAGATTGCTTTTGGCAAGATAGCCATTTTTACAATGTTGATCCTGCCAGTCCATGAGCATGGGAGATCTTTCCATCTTCTTAGATATTTTTTTTAAACTTGCTTTTTTTAATTATTATTATTACTTTTTATTTTTAATATTTTTTATTACGTATTTTTCTCAATTACATTTCCAATGCTATTCCAAAAGTCCCCAATACCCTCCCCCCAACTTCCCTACCCACCCATTCCCATTTTTTTGGCTCTGGCGTTCCCCTGTACTGGGGCATATAAAGTTTGTGTGTCCAATGGGCCTCTCTTTCCAGTGATGGCCAACTAGGCCATCTTTTGATACATATGCAGCTAGAGTCAAGAGCTCCGGGGTACTGGTTAGTTCATAATGTTGTTCCACCTATAGGGTTGCAGATCCCTTTAGCTCCTTCTGTAATTTCTCTAACACCCCCATTGGGAGCCCTGTGATCCATCCACTAGCTGACTGTGAGCATCCACTTCTGTGTTTGCTAGGCCCCGGCATAGTCTCACAAGAGACACCTATATCTGGGTCCTTTCAGCAAAATCTTGCTAGTGTATGCAATGGTGTCAGGGCTTGGAAGCTGATTATGGGGTGGATCCCTGAATATGGCAGTCTCTAGATGGTCCATCCTGTCATTACAGCTTCAAACTTTTTCTCTGTAACTCCTTCCATGGGTGTTTTGTTCCCAATTCTAAGGAGGGGTACAGTGTCCATACTTTGGTCTTCATTCTTCTTGAGTTTCATGTGTTTAGCAAATTGTATCTTATATCTTGGGTATCCTAAGTTTTGGGCTAATATCCACTTATCAGTGAGTACGTAATGTGTGAGTTCCTTTGTGATTGTGTTACCTCACTCAGGATGATGCCCTCCAGGTCCAACCATTTCCTAGTAATTTCATAAATTCATTCCTTTTAATAGCTGAGTAGTACTGCATTGTGTAAATGTACCACATTTTTGTATCCATTCCTTGGTTGAGGGGCATCTGGGTTCTTTCCAGCTTCTGGCTATTATAAGTAAGGCTGCTATGAACATAGTGGAGCATGTGTCTTTCTTACCGGTTGGGACATCTTCTGGATATATGTCCAGGATAGGTATTGCAGGATCCTCCGGTAGTAATATGTCCAATTTTCTGAGGAACCGCCAGACTGATTTCCAGAGTGGTTGTATAAGCCTGAAATTCCACCAAGAATGGAGGAGTGTTCCTCTATCTCCACATCCTCGACAGCATCTGCTGTCACCTGAATTTTTGATCTTAGCCATTCTGACTGGTGTGAGATGGAATCTCAGGGTTCTTTTGATTTGCATTTCTCTGATGATTAAGGATGCTGAACATTTTTTCAGGTGCTTCTCCCCTATTCGGTATTCCTCAGGTGAGAACTCTTTGTTTAGCTCTGAGCCCCATTTTTTAATGGGGTTATTTGATTTTCTGGAGTCTACCTTCTTGAGTTCTTTATATATATTGGATATTAATCCCCTATCTGATTTAGGATAGGTAAAGATCCTTTCCCAAACGGTTGGTGGCCTTTTTGTCTTATTGATGGTGTCTTTTGCCTTGCAGAAGCTTTGCAGTTTTATGAGGTCCCACTTGTCAATTCTCGATCTTACAGCACAAGCCATTGCTGTTCTATTCAGGAATTTTCCCCCTGTGCCCATATCTTCAAGGCTTTTCTCCACTTTCTCCTCTATAAGTTTCAGTGTTTCTGTTTTTATGTGGAGTTTCTTGATCCACTCAGATTTGACCTTAGTACAAGGAGATAGGAATGGATTGATTCACATTCTTCTATATGATAACCACCAGTTGTGCCAGCACCATTTGTTGAAAATGCTGTCTTTCTTCCACTGGATGGTTTTAGGTCCCCTGTCGAAGATCAAGTGACCATAGGTGTGTGGGTTCTTTTCTGGGTCTTCAATTCTATTCCATTGGTCTACTTGTCTGTCACTATACCAGTACCATGCAGTTTTTATCACAATTGCTCTGTAGTAAAGCTTTAGATCAGGCATAGTGATTCCCCAGAGGTTCTTTTATCCTTGAGAAGAGTTTTTGCTATCCTAGGTTTTTTGTTATTCTAGATGAATTTGCATATTGCCCTTTCTCATTCGTTGAAGAATTGAGTTGGAATTTTGATGGGGATTGCATTGAATCTGTAGATTGCTTTTGGCAAGATAGCCATTTTTAGAATGTTGATCCTGCCAGTCCATGAGCAGGGGAGATCTTTCCATCTTTTGAGATCTTCTTTAATTTCTTTCTTCAGAGACTTGTAGTTCTTATCATACAGATCTTTCACTTCCTTAGTTTGAGCCAAGCCAAGATATTTTATATTATTTGTGACTATTGAGAAGGGTGTTGTTTCCCTAATTTCTTTCTCAGCCTGTTTATTCTTTGTGTATAGAAAGGCCATTGACTTGTTTGAGTTAATTTTATATCCAGCTACTTCACCGAAGTTGTTTATCAGGTTTAGGGATTCTCTGGTGGAATTTTTAGGGTCACTTATATACACTATCATATCATCTGCAAAAAGTGATATTTTGACTTCATCATTTCCAATTTGTATCCCCTTGATCTCCTTTTGTTGTCAAATTGCTCTGGCTAGGACTTCAAGTACTATGTTGAAAAGGTAGGGATAAAGTGGGCAGCCTTGTCTAGTCCCTCATTTTAGTGGGATTGCTTCCGGCTTCTCACCATTTACTTTGATGTTGGCTACTGGTTTGCTGTAGATTTCTTTTATCATGTTTAGGTATGGGCCTTGAATTCCTGATCTTTCTAAGACTTTTATCATGAATGGGTGTTAGATTTTGTCAAATGCTTTCTCTGCGTCTAAGGAGATGATCATGTGTTTTTTGTCTTTGAGTTTGTTTATATAATGGAATACATTGATGGATTTCCGTATATTAAACCATCCGTGCATACCTGGAATAAAACCTACTTGGTCAGGATGGATGATTGCTTTAATGTGTTCTTGGATTCGGTTAGCGAGAATTTTATTGAGTATTTTTGCATCGATATTCATAAGGGAAATTGGTCTGAATTTCTCTATGTTTGTTGGATCTTTCTGTGCTTTAGGTATCAGAGTAATTGTGGCTCATAGAATGAGTTCGGTAGAGTACCTTCTACTTCTATTTTGTGGAATAGTTTGGAAATAGATCTTCTTTGAAGGTCTGATAGAACTCTGCACTAAGGCCATCTGGTCCTGGGCTTTTTTTGGTTGGGAGACTATTAATGACTGCTTCTATTTCTTTAGGGGATATGGGACTCTTTAGATCATTAACCTGATCCTGATTTAACTTTGGTACCTGGTATCTGTCTAGAAATTTGTCCATTTTTTCCAGGTTTTCCAGTTTTGTTGAGTATAGACTTTTGTAGAAGGATCTGATGGTGTTTTGGATTTCTTCAGGATCTGTTGTTATGTCTCCCTTTTCATTTCTGATTTTATTAATTAGGTTGCTGTCCCTGTGCCCTCTAGTGAGTTTGGCTAAGGGTTTATCTATCTTGTTGATTTTCTCAAAGAACCAGCTCCTCGTTTGGTCGATTCTTTGAATAGTACTTCTTGTTTCCACTTGGTTGATTTCGCCCCTGGGATTGATTATTTCCTGCAGTCTACTCCTCTTGGGTGAATTTGTTTCCTATTTTTCTAGAGGTTTAGGTGTGTTGTCCAGCTGCTAATGTGTGCTCTCTCTAGTTTCTTTTTGGAGGCAGTCAGACCTATGAGTTTTCCTCTTAGAAATGCTTTCATTGTGTCCCATAAGTTTGGGTATGTTATGTCTTCATTTTCATTAAACTCCAAAAAGTCCTTAATTTCTTTCTTTATCCCTTCCTTGACCAAGGTACCATTAAGAAGAGTGTTGTTCATTTTCCACGTGAATGTTGACTTTCCATTATTTATGTTGTTTTCGAAGATCAGCCTTAGTCTGATAGGATGCATGGGACAATTTCAATATTTTTGTATCTGTTGAGGCCTGTTTTGTGACCAATTATATGGTCAATTTTGGAGAAGTACCATGAGGTGCTGAGAAGACGATATATCCTTTTGTTTTAGGATAAAATGTTCTGTAGATATCTGATATGTCCATTTGTTTCACAACTTCTGTTAGTTTCACTGTGTCCCTGTTTAGTTTCTGTTTCCATGATCTGTCCATTGATGAAAGTGGTGTGTTGAAGTCTCCCACTATTATTGTGTGAGGTGCAATGTGTGCTTTGAGCTTTACTGAAGTTTCTTTAATGAATGTGGCTGCCCTTGCATTTGGAGCATAGATATTCAGAATTGAGAGTTCCTCTTTGAGGATTTTACCTTTGATGAGTATGAAGTGTCCCTCCTTGTCTTTTTTGATAACTTTGGGTTGGAAGTCGATTTTATTCGATATTAGAATGGCTACTCCAGCTTGTTCCTTCAGACCATTTGCTTGGAAAATTGTTTACCAGCCTTTCACTCTGAGGTAGTGTCTGTCTTTTTCCCTGAGATGGGTTTCCTGTAAGCAGCAGAATGTTGGGTCCTGTTTGTGTAGCCAGTCTGTTAGTCTATGTCTTTATTGGGGAATTGAGTCCATTGATATTAAGAGATATAAAGGAAAAGTAATTGTTGCTTCCTATTATTTTTGTTGTTAGAGTTGGCATTCTGTTCTTGTGGCTGTCTTCTTTTTGGTTTGTTGAAGGATTACTTTCTTGCTTTTTCTAGGGTGTGGTTTCCGTCCTTGTATTTTTTTTTTTTTTTAATCCTTTGAAGGGCTGGATTCGTGGAATTTGGAATGTGTGAATTTGGTTTTGTCCTGGAATACTTTGGTTTCTTCATCTATGTTAATTGAGAGTTTGACTGGGTATAGTAGCCTGGGCTGGCATTTGTTTTCTCTTAGTGTCTGTATAACATCTGTCCAGAATCTTCTGGCTTTCATAGTCTCTGGTGAAAAGTCTGGTGTATCCAAGGTTTTTTGTTATTCCAGATGAATTTGCAGATTGCACTTTCTAATTCATTGAAGAATTGAGTTGGAATTTTGATGGGGATTGCATTGAATCTGTAGATTGCTTTTGGCAAGATAGCCATTTTTACAATATTGATCCTGCCAATCCATGAGCATGTGAGATCTTTCCATCTTCTGAGAACTTCTATAATTTCTTTCTTCAGAGACTTGAAGTTTTTATTATACAGATCTTTCACTTCCTTAGTTAGAGTCACGCCAAGATATTTTATATTATTTGTGACTATTGAGAAAGGTGTTGTTTCCCTAATTTCTTTCTCAGCCTGTTTATTCTTTATGTAGAGAAAGGCCATTGATTTGTTTGAGTTAATTTTATATCCAGCTACTTCACCGAAGCTGTTTATCAGGTTTAGGAGTTCTCTGGTGGAATTTTTAGGGTCACTTATATATACTATCATATCATCTGCAAAAAGTGATATTTTGACTTCATCTTTTCCAACTCTTCTCAAGGATAAAAGAACCTCTGGTGGAATCACCATGCTGGACCTAAAGCTTTACTACAGAGCAATTGTGATAAAAACTGCATGGTACTAGTATAGTGACAGACAAATAGACCAATGGAATAGAATTGAAGACCCAGAAATGAACCCACACACCTACGGTCACTTGATCTTCGACAAGGGAGCTAAAAACATCCAGTGGAAGAAAGACAGCATTTTTAACAAATGGTGCTGGCACAACTGGTTGTTAACATGTAGAAGAATGCGAATCGATCCATTCCTATCTCCTTGTACTAAGGTCAAGTCTAAGTGGATCAAGGAACTTCACATAAAACTAGAGACACTGAAACTTATAGAGGAGAAAGTGGGGAAAAGCCTTGAAGATATGGGCACAGGGGAAAAATTCCTGAATAGAACAGCAATGGCTTGTGCTGTAAGATCAAGAATTGACAAGTGGGACCTCATGAAACTGCAAAGCTTCTGCAAGGCAAAAGACACCGTCAATAAGACAAAAAGGCCACCAACCGTTTGGGAAAGGATCTTTACCTATCCTAAATCAGATAGGGGATTAATATCCAATATATATAAAGAACTCAAGAAGGTAGACTCCAGAAAATCAAATAACCCCATTAAAAAATGGGGCTCAGAGCTAAACAAAGAGTTCTCACCTGAGGAATACCGAATAGGGGAGAAGCACCTGAAAAAATGTTCAGCATCCTTAATCATGAGAGAAATGCAAATCAAAAGAACCCTGAGATTCCATCTCACACCAGTCAGAATGGCTAAGATGAAAAATTCAGGTGACAGCAGATGCTGGCGAGGATGTGGAGAAAGAGGAACACTCCTCCATTGTTGGTGGGATTGCAAGCTTGTACAACCACTCTGGAAATCAGTCTGGCGGTTCCTCAGAAAATTGGACATAGTACTACCGGAGGATCCAGCAATACCTCTCCTGGGCATATATCCAGAAGATGTCCCAACCGGTAAGAAGGATACATGCTCCACTATGTTCATATCAGCCTTATTTATAATATCCAGAAGCTGGAAAGAACCCAGATGTCCCTCAACAGAGGAATGGATACAGAAAATGTGGTACATTTACACAATTGAGTACTTCTCAGCTATTAAAAAGAATGAATTTATGAAATTCCTAGGCAAATGGATGGACCTGGAGGGCATCATCCTGAGTGAGGTAACCCAATCACAAAAGAACTCACACAATATGTATTCACTGATAAGTGGATATTAGCCCAAAACTTAGGATACCCAAGATATAAGATACAATTTGCTAAACGCATGAAACTCAAGAAGAATGAAGACCAAAGTGTGGACACTGTGCCCCTTCTTAGAATTGGAAACAAAACACCCAGGGAAGGAGTTACAGAGACAAAGTTCATAGCTGTGATGAAAGGATGGACCATTTAGAGACTGCTGTATCCAGGGATCCATCCCATAATCAGCTTCTAAACGCTGACACCATTGCATACACTAGCAAGATCTTGCTGAAAGGACCCAAATATAGCTGTCTCTTGTGACACGATGCCGGGGCCTAGCAAACACAGGAGTGGATGCTCATAGTCAGCTATTGGATGTATCACAGGGCTCCCAATGGAGAAGCTAGAGAAAGTACCCAAGGAGCTAAAGGGATCTGCAACCCTATTGTTGGAACAACATGATGTACTAACCAGAACCCTGGAGCTCTTGTCTCTAGTTGCATATGTATCGTAAGATGACCTAGTCGGCCATCACTGGAAAGAGAGGCCCATTGGACTTGAAAACTTTATATGCCCCAATATAGGGGAATGCCAGGGCCAAAAGAATGGGAATGGGTGGGTAGGGAAGTGGGGGGCGCTATGGGGGACTTTTGGGATAGCATTGGAAATGTAATTGAGGAAAATATGTAATAAAAATATTAAAAATTAACAAAAGAAAAGAAAAGAAAAGAAAAGTCTGGTGTAATTCTGATAGGTCTGCCTTTATATGTTACTTGACCTTTTTCCCTTACTGCTTTTAATATTCTCTCTTTATTTAGTGCATTTGTTGTTCTGATTATTATGTGTCAGGAGGAATTTCTTTTCTGGTCCAGTCTATTTGGAGTTCTGTAGGCTTCTTTTATGTTCATGGGCATCTCTTTCTTTAGGTTTGGGAAGTTTTCTTATATAATTTTGTTGAAGATATTTGCTGGCCCTTTGAGTTGAAAATCTTCATTCTCATCTACTCCTATTATCTGTACGTTTGGTCTTCTCATTGTGTCCTGGATTCCTGGATGTTTTGAGTTAGGATCTTTTTGCATTTTGTATTTTCTTTGATTGTTGTGCCAATCTTCTCTATGGAATCTTCTGCACCTGAGATTCTCTCTTCCATCTCTTGTATTCTGTTGCTGATGCTTGCATCTATGGTTCCAGATTTCTTTCCTAGGGTTTCTATCTCCAGCGTTGCCTCACTTTGGGTTTTCTTTATTGTGTCTTCTTCCCTTTTTAGGTCTTGGATGGTTTTATTCAATTCCATCACCTGTTTGGTTGTGTTTTCCTGTAATTCTTTAAGGGATTTTTGTGATTCCTCTTTAAGGTTTTCTACCTGTTTAGCAGTGTTCTCCTGTAATTCTTTAAGTGAGTTATTAATGTCCTTCTTGATGTCCTCTACCATCATCATCAGATATGCTTTTTAATGTGGTACTATCATTTTGGGTGTGTTGGGGTGCCCAGGACTGGGTGGAGTGGGAGTGCTGCCTTCTGATGACGGTGAGTGGTCTTGGTTTCTGTTAGTAAGATTTTTACATTTGCCTTTCGCCATCTGGTAATCTCTGCAATTAGTTATAGTTGTCTCTGGTTAGAGCTTGTTCCTCGGGTGATTATGTTAGCCTCTATCAGCAGACCTGTGAGACTAGCTCTCTCCTGAGTTTCAGTGGTCAGAGTACTCTCTGCAGTCAAGCTCTCCTCTTGCAGGGAAGGTGCCCAGATATCTGGTGTTCGAACCTGCCTCCTGACAGAAGTTGTGATCCACTCACCAGAGGTCCTAAGATTCCGTGGAGGGTCCTGTGGGGACCTTGGGGGTTTCCACAGGCTCTGCGCCCAAGGTGCCCCGGTGCTGGCGCGGACCGGAAGGGACTTGTCTGTCATGGTATTTCTTCACAGTAATCAAACCCAAACTAAGATGGTGGTACTGGAGGAGCCACAGTGAAAGGCATCAAACCTTGCCGTTTGGAGGGGGCAAGAGCAGCCATGGCCGTGCCTTTCTAGAAGAAACAGAAAACACCAAGTAGGAACTTCTTTAGTGCCAGAGAATGGGTGCCCAAGACTTCTGGGGACTGGAACAATGGAAACAAGATCAATCCTCAGATGGTACTACAGGCTGTCTAATGCTGGTCCCTGCATACCCTTCAATAACTCAGGCTGGGCTAGGTGGAAGCTTCTTCTGATCCAGGATTCTTTAATGTATTCTGCCAGGTCTCTTTGTGATTCTGAAGCTTCTACCTACAGATCTTTATCATAGGCTCTGAGATCCTAGCTAGTCCCAGACACTGGAACCATAATGTCCCCTATTAAACTTGTTGAGTAGGTAAAGGAACTTAATCTCTGTAAGAGCTAGCCATGAGAGTAAGGCAGGAGGGAGATGGACAGGGGGATAAGTCACGTTCTTCAGAGGAGCCATGTTCGCAGTGCCTTTCAATGAAACAGCTATGTTTTTACAGGGAGGTGGATGTAGACGTAAAATCATGACTGTAATGGATGGGGAACCTAAATGTAGACTCAGGAAACTCTAAGTCCTAATAGCAGGTTTTCAGGGTGCAGGGCATGCTCATTTTATCCATGTCACGGTTTTCAGAGCTGCATCATATTCTCCTCCTGAGATATCCTCTGCATACATCTACTTAGAGGAGACTGCCGATATTTCTAGTTTTGGCTTTCCGCAGCCTCCTGCCCACACTGACACTTGCTCTGGGCTCATTACTGAAAGGACTGTGAACACAGTGACTCTGGGTTTGAAGAGAGGATTGCTGGTACCCTAGAAGGACCGTGGGAGTCCTGTTGTGCCTTCTATGGGTGCTAAAGTTGAAACACGAATGGTGGAGGTGCCTTGGCCCTATCTGTTCCCTTCTAGCTCTTGCAACCTCTGCCTAGAGAGTTCAAGTTCTATGACTTTGCCCCGTCTCAGCAAACTGCCCATCTACTCCACATTGGATTAAAATTCCTGGCTGAGAAAGATCCCAATGTTGTTTCCTGTCAATAACACAGGACTTGGGTCTACAGGTCCATGATACCACTGGACTAACTTCATCCTAACTGGTTAAATGCTGTAGCCTATGGGCTCCTGCTTCTCCCTCTCCTCAAGCATGGGACGACTCTTAAGGGGGACATAGGGAACCTTAGTTAAAAGTGGTAAGTTCTGTTTACTCAGAGGCTGGGACTACAGAGAGGGAGTAGCTCACAGGGATGTCAGAAGAGCTTGTTAGAAGTGTGTGTCTCCAAATTCCCTCACCAGGGCCTGTGAAAAGACTTGGCAAGTAAGGGTGCCTACCTCCAAACTGGTGGCCAGAGTTCAACCCCAAGAACCCACACTAGAAAAAGATAACTGACTCCAAATGCCCCAGCCAAAGGGCACAGGTCAAAGTACACAACCAAAGACACAGAGTAGCCATCTATCTACCAAGCAAAAGATACCAGAGGAGGTCACCCAGACTGAGCCAGCCCAGAGTGAGGGGATCTGAGTTATGCTGGACCTGCAAGTCAGAGGATAGAGGAGCAGGTGGATCTTTCCCCTTAGTGCTTTTGTAGCTGTAGCTGCTACTGGACTTTTGGATAATAATAATATAATATATTCATGGTGCCAAGTATCTCTGAGTGTGCCAAGCCCTAGGATAGAACAGACTGGCATCCTTCAACAGGGCACTGTACAGAGTTATTGTGGTATACAGAAGTTCTTGGTGTACCCACCATGCCTCAGTTGACCTTAGCAGTCTCTGGGTTCACTTCACTCTGCACATAACCTGGGAAAGGGCAGGTTGGATTTCAGTGCAAATGGCATGTGTGTTCTGAGTCAGAATGGCATTATGCCCAGATTGTGTGTGCTGCAACTGAAGGTCCCTGCCCACACCTCCTCCCAGACCTCTCCAAACCGATAGTATAAACTTTGTTGACCTCTTCCTAAGCCTCCCCAGTCTGATCCACTGAACTCATCTCACCTGTGACCCCCTGCTGTGGGCCACCAGGCTCTGAAAGGTCACCAGGGTTCTCCATGTAGCAAGATCTGCCCGACTCACTGGTGACCACTGTTTGGGACATTCTTCGTTTGGATTCCTGGGCTTAGAATTAGTGTCAACTGGAAGAAGGATGGAGTTGCATCTTATCCCCTCCCCCATCTCACCCCATTCTGCAACATACTTGGGAACATCAGATTGTCAGAGCCTTGTGGGGGGTGCCCAGGATTACTTAGGGCAGATGTATTAGGTAAATGCTTTGTAAACCCAGAACCCGAGAAGCTGAGGTAGCAGGCCAGTCTGGACTACAGATAATATCCTGTCTCCAGCACAGAGTAGCTGAAAATGAAGAAGAAACGTGTTCACCTAATTTGAGTTCCACCAATGGCTCTTGTTCTAGAGTATGGCCTTTTAGCTTACAGCCAGACGGGCATTTTGCCTGACCACACAGAATTTCATAGCTTTTTCTTAGAAGAGAAAGCTTTGTGGGCATAGCTGGGCTCTAAGCAGAAACATTTCAGTATTTATTGTCTGTTACAATAATGGTCAGGCATCAGTGACTGGTGCCATGTGTATGTGTGTCTGTGGCTATGGCTGTGTGTTTGTGTCTGTGTATATGTGTGGATCTGTGTATGTGTGTGTTTGGAGTGCTTGTGTCTATGTGTATCTCTCTGTCTATATGTCTCTCTCTCTCTCTCTCTCTCTCTCTCTGTGTGTGTGTGTGTGTGTGTGTGGCTCTGCTGAAGTTTCTTTCCAGCCCCCAGAACCTGGAAATACTGTGAGGTTAATGTTCATGTGCTCAGAACATCTGTGAATATGTTTGACTGTGAGGTGTGTATCCTATCCCTGTCTCCCTGAGTACCTACCCTTGCACAGACACTTATTTCTAACTTTTACAGGCCCTCTGAGATTCTTTGGTTGCTTGTGATACAATCACTCACCTTCAGATTCCATATTATTAATTTATTGATGTCCCTAAATATTCTCTGGGCCCTCTATTAAAAACATTATATACTTATGCCATCATACAATGGAAATGAATGTTGCTCTATCTGCCTCTGTGTCTCCTAAGCAGTTTCTCTCTGTCATTACGGGGTTCTATCTCTCCTCTAATCCCCATGTTCCAAGTCACCCTAAATATGACAAATCTGTGTCTTCCCAACGTGCTAGCTTTTGCAGGATTCATGCAGTAACTTGAAGGCCAATCCCAGGAAATTACTAAAATGATGATTCTTGTAATGTCAATCTTCCACAACAGGAAGTATCCTGACTGTGTACCTATTGACAGGAGCCCTGTGACTTCTCCTGTTGCAGCTTTCTGCTCCCTGACCTTCATACCAACACCTACATTGGGATGGTGAGGAAGAGAGTCAGGAATCATGATTCCATATTGGAGGTCAGGGATCCTGGCATTGCAGAAGGACTTCAGATGCCCTGCTGTGTCTGTCCAAGAGACCAGGGAAGGAAGAGAAACTGCAGAGGTGGCTTTGCCTGCTTGTTGGCTCTTGTCTCCCTGTGGCTTCTGCCTTATCAGTTTTTCTGCAATAAGAACTTTGCCCCATCCAATCAAATGTCCACACCTACACCCCTAAAAGTACAAATTCTTGCTTGGACCAGGCCAATCTGTTTTTGTTTCCTGCTGTAAGACTCATGTGCAGCAGCACAGGTTTAGGCCTGAGATTCAACCATGCCATTGGCTAGACTTCCTGGTTGGCTGTGTGTTGTAGCCAGTGGGCTCCTGCTTCTCCTCCAGCATGTGCATGGTAAGACTATCTAAATGAGCCCAGGGGACTTGGGTCAGAGCTGTCCCAGTTCTGCAAAGTCAGAGGCTGAGCTTGTGGGATGGAAGGCACCAGGAAGGGAAAAGGAGCTGGTGGAGAATGGCAGGTGACTATGTGGGGAATGTGTGCTTTCTAATGTCCCACCAGGGTACACGGTGGTGGTGATGGGGTCAGAGATGTCTGAGGTTAGCACATACTGAGGAGACAACAGGAACAGAACAACAAGCAGGACATGTCCCTCCTCTGCATGTGGTTGTGGCTAGAAATCCTACAACATCAATAATAATAATTCCTTCCTAATGCCAAGTGGCTCTGAGCCTGTCACTTTGTTGACTAGGGAAGAGTCCTGACAGATTGGAAGAGGGTCAGTGGACAAGGTGTCTGGCCCTAGGGAATCCAGAAGCTCTCATCTCCTCATCCTACTGCTGAACTGAGATGACCCAGGTTACCATGGTGTACCATGTACCATGGTGATGATGAGGTAGAAAGTCCCAAGTGTGGTGATAGCTGATGGCATCTCTCCACTTACAGGCCAGAACTCAGCCAGCCCCATCAGGAACACCCACATGGGCCAGGTGAGAGGCAGCTTTGTCTACGTGAAGGACACTAAATCTGGTGTCCTTGCCTTCCTGGGAATCCCCTTTGCCAAGCCTCCTGTAGGACCACTGCGCTTTGCACCTCCTGAGGACCCTGAGCCATGGAGTGGTGTGAGAGATGGGACCTCACAGCCGGCCATGTAAGTTCTGGACCCAGGGGACTTCAGGTCTGTACTCTGGGCCACACTGCAGTGCTTCCTCCACCTCAGCTCTATAGCAGTTTTCTGCCTATGATGAGGGGCATCTCCCATGCACGTTCCTGATGAATGTGCTAAGAATTAGAGTAGAACAGCTGTGCCAGGCTGCTGGGTCAGAGCTCATCACCTGTAGGGACTTAGTTGTAGGAACTGCAGTAAGGAACATAGACTGAGCCCATTCTTCACAGTTCCTGTGACCATTCACTGTCCTTGTGCCATTGATTAAGGAACAAGCACACATGCTTCTAACTGGAGACTATGTGGAACAAGGAGGTACCTTATTGGTACTTGAGAGTGAACTGAAGAATGTCTCACTACCCTAGGAAGTGGTATTGCCCACTAATTCCTATAGCTGCTATGTGAGCACAGTACCCCAATACCCAAGTATCTTAGTTCTCTTTCTATTGCTGTGATAAAGTATCCTTACATAAGCAACTTAGTGAAGAAAGATTTTATTATGGGTCACAATCCCAGCTTATAATCAATCATAGGTGGGAAACCACAGAGGCAGATGTTTAAGAGAGCTGATTGTATTACATCCATAATCAGGAACAGAGTTCAAAGGACACATGCATGCCTACTAATCTTCACTTACTCTCTCGATTCTTATACAATCCAGAAGCCCCTTCCTAGGGAATGGTGCCTCCTACCATGGGCAGGTATTCATATTGCAAAGAACATGATTGAGATAACTTGTTACTTGCATGCTGACCAGCCACCAGGATCTAGACAATCCCTCAGTAAGATTCTTTTCCCAGGTGATTATACAGTGTGCCAAGTCAACAGTCAAAACTAACCACCATATCAGGATTTTAATTTTACAAACAGGATTGAATGTGGGAACACAAATTATTTTCACTGAAGCTGTTGGAAGTCTCCATATACTAGAATATTACTATATATGGAGAGTCCTCCCTGAAAAAAATCTGACTCCATTTCCATATGGCTGGTGGCCTTTATTGTGGTAGGGACTTTAGAGAAGAATCATAATGTTAACAGGCCATCATGGAAAGCAGATGCTGTAGGTGACTGAAAGTTCATACTAAGACATAGATTTGACTACCTTGGATTTCCTGCCTTCTGTTTTCACTAGGTGTCTGCAGAGTGATCTAATGAATTTTGAGGGTGTGAAGGGAATAAATCTGACCATGGCTCCCATCCCTATGTCTGAGGACTGTCTGTATCTCAACATCTACACACCAGCCCATGCCCAGGAGGGCTCTAACCTGCCTGTGAGTGTCAGGCTAGCGCCATTGGGAACAGGTCATTTATTTCTCTGGAAGATGGAAAGGAACAAAAGAATTCTGAGCTCCACTGTAGTTTAGACCCTGATTAGTAGTTTTACCTTATTGAGTTCAAGAAGGTCATGTCAGCTGATGGTGAGCTGCCTAAACGTGTGTGTGTGTGTGTGTGTGTGTGTGATTAAACCAGGAATTCTTTTATCACTTGGAAGACCCACTAAGAATGGTGCACAAGGGCTGAGTATTGACATCACCCAAATTTCTAGGTGCAAGTTATGTGTTCTGCCAATGGGAACTGATGGCCATTTTGATTAGCAATCAGAAAAGCCCCGCAGGAGGACCTTCCTTCCTTCCTTCCTTCCTTCCTTCCTTCCTTCCTTCCTTCCTTCCTTCCTTCCTTCCTTCCTCCCTCCCTCCCTCCTCCTCCTTTTTTCTTTCTTTCTTTTTTCTTTCTTTCTTTCTTTCTTTCTTTCTTTCTTTCTTTCTTTCTTTCTTTCTTTCTTTCTTTCTTTCTTTCTTTCTTTCTTTCTTTCCTTCCTTCCTTCCTTCCTTCCTCCCTCCCTCCCTCCCTCCCTCTCTTCCTTCTTTCTTTCTTTCTTTCTTTCTTTCTTTCTTTCTTTCTTTCTTTCTTTCTTTCTTTCTTTCTTTCCTTCCTTCCTCCCTCCCTCCCCCTCCCTCTCTTCCTCCTTTCTTTCTTTCTTTCTTTCTTTCTTTCTTTCTTTCTTTCTTTCTTTCTTTCTTTCTTTCTTTCTTTCTTTCCTTCCTCCCTCCCTCCCTCCCTCCCTCCCTCCCTCTCTTCTTTCTTTCTTTCTTTCTTTCTTTCTTTCTTTCTTTCTTTCTTTCTTTCTTTCTTTCTTTCTTCTTCTTTTTTTGGTTTGTTTTACTTATATGGGTCTGAGAGTAATGATGACTTTAATTTAGACATAGACTCATTAATCCATGCTGAGATTTCCTTTGGGGCAAGTGGGGATGCAAATATGCTCCCAGGCCTAAAGCACCCCATCTGTGGCTCACTCCCTGAGATCCCGAGGAGATCTGCTTGTAGGTCAACCTGCACAGAGCAAAGCAGTTGATAACTGAGTGGGCAACTAGATGAGCTTGGGCTGTGTGTGGGCCTTCTGGCATTTGAGTTGCTGTCTCCAGGTGATGGTATGGATCCACGGTGGTGGACTGATTATAGGATCAGCTTCCATGAATGATGTATCTGAACTGGCAGCCACTGAGGAAATAGTAATTGTCGCAATCCAGTATCGTTTGGGGATCCTTGGCTTCTTCAGGTAAGCCTGGGACTGGGCTGGGTAAAAGGGACTTAGTAGAACATGGGCAGCCATGCATTCTTCTTTCTGCTGCTTCACAGCACTGGAGACCAGCATGCCAGAGGCAACTGGGGATACCTGGACCAAGTGGCTGCCCTACGCTGGGTGCAGAACAATATCGCTTACTTTGGAGGCAACCGTGACAGGGTCACTATATTTGGAGTTTCAGCAGGAGGCACAAGTGTGTCTTCCCATATTCTGTCCCCTATGTCCAAAGGACTCTTTCATGGAGCCATTATGCAGAGTGGAGTGGCCCTACTGCCTGGGCTCATCTCTGACACTTCTGAGGTGGTCTACAAGGTAAGTGCCCTCAAGAACAACAGCCCCTACTTTGCTACCTCAGTCTTTGACTCTGGGGCTCTGGTATTCAGTTAAGTGAATTTTATGTATACTGAGCATGTTCTATGACAGCAAACCTCTATCCAGTGGCTTCTGTCATTAGCAAAATCCCATGGTTTCCCAGTTGGTTTATTATTGTTGTGATAAAGATCATTGCCACAAGCTCCTTGGGAAGAAACAGGTTTGTTTCAGCTCACAGTTTATAATCTGTCTTGTTGGGAAGTATGCACTTAGGCATGTATCTGGAGGCCAGAACTGAATCAGAGACCAAGGAGCAGCATGCTTAATGGCCTATTGCCTATGGTTTCCTCAGTTCGATTTCTCCTACAACCCAGAACATTTGCCCACAAGTGACACTGCCCACAGTGAGGTGGGCTCTTCTCCATCAGTCATATCTCAGGAAAATGCCCAGACTTGCCTAAGGGCCAATCTGATAGAGTCAATATTCTCAGCTGAAGTTCCTCTTTCCAGATCATCCTGGCATGTGTTGAGCTGATGAAAAGGAAATCTATCAAGAACACATGATTGAGGAAAAAGTTCAGCTAGTAAAAATATCTGCTGTGTAAGCATGAGGTCCCAAGTTCAAATCCTCTGAACCCATACAAAGTTGGTGTGGCAATATGTATCAGAAAATGCAGTGTTCCTGCGGAAGTAAAGAAAACAAAGATAGAAGGCTCCCTGGAAGGTCATAGGCCAGCTAAGCTGTGTAGACAAATATGAACAAGGGATATCATGATAAATAACACCTGAGATTGTTCCCTGATGTTTATAGACAAAATGTGCTTTCATACCTATTGTCCCCTGTGAGTAGCACACACACACACACACACACACACACACACACACCCCAAAGCAAGAACAAAAGAATATACAGTTAGAAGGTCCTTTTCTAGCTGTTACCTCTGAGTGACAAAAAATATGAACAATTCTACTCACTCCTTTCATACACAACGAACACTAGGATGTGGTATTAAGTGGTAATGCCATCTACTAGAGTCAAGGAAACTGCTCCCTGCTGGGAGGGATGAGCTAACCATTGTCTGTTCCATTTACAGACAGTAGCCAACCTATCTGGTTGTGAAGCCACAGACTCAGAAGCCCTGATCCACTGCCTGAGAGCAAAGAGTAAACAAGAGATCCTGGCTATTAACCAGGTTGGGAGGATTGTGTGTCTTGGAGGACCTGATGAACGGGGTGTGGGATTTCCATCAATCACATACTACTCAAATGTGCTAAATAATCTCCACGGTTTGGTGTCCTTTCAGTACAGTGTGCAGAAATAACAAGACAAGCTAGTTGTGATTTCAAGTTTCTTCTAGAGTGTGCATAGACCCCTTG
The DNA here is from genome assembly GCF_978045245.1 of Mus caroli. Lineage (NCBI taxonomy): Eukaryota > Metazoa > Chordata > Mammalia > Rodentia > Muridae > Mus > Mus caroli. The sequence goes on along the minus strand of NW_028227265.1, from coordinate 24,832,995 downwards.
GATGAGATAGGATATAGGGAATTTCTTTGAATATTCATGGGCATTAGAATATTTATAGGATTGTTCTTCAGCACTGACTGTCAATGCTGTATAGGTCTTCAAGATGATCCCTGCTGTGGTGGATGGGGAGTTCCTACCCAAGCATCCTCAGGAGCTGCTGGCCTCTAAGGATTTTCACCCTGTCCCCAGCATCATTGGTGTCAACACAGATGAATGTGGCTGGGGAGTCCCCATGGTGAGACCTAGTTCTAAGCCCCTGAGAATGTAAACTCAAATGGTGGGTGGTGGGAACTCAGAGATACTTTGATGTAGTTCCAAACCATCCAAAATTTAAGACTTATCTTCTGCCTCCCAGTTCATGGGCCTTGACCATATCATAAAGAACATAACCAGAGAGACCCTGCCAGCTGTTCTGAAGAGCAGAGCAGCACGGATGGTGAGAGACACCTTGCCTCCTGTCCAGACAGAGAGGGTCCCCATATTTTTTTCCCAGATAACATGCCCAGAAATAAAGTGTGTGTGTGTGTGTGTGTGTGTGTGTGTGTGTGTGTGTGTGTTCCTGAATGGGATCACTGCAAAGCTTCTACCTTTCCCCTAGACCCTCTTTCATCCCTGGCCGCATTCCTTACTTAGAGGTTGTTTCCTGCCTCTCATCATTCTTCCTGATTCCTATTGGTGTAGATGTTGCCTCCAGAATGTAGTCACCTGCTAATGGAGGAGTATATGGGGGACACTGAGGACCCAGAGACCCTGCAAGCACAGTTCAGAGAGATGCTGGGGGACTTCATGTTTGTGATCCCTGTACTCCAAGTGGCACATTTCCAGCGTGAGTACATCTGCGATAAGAGCAAGGGCAGGGGGTGCTCAGAGCTGTGGGACCCAGGTGAGCTCTGGAGTGTCCAGGCCAGACCCATGTCTTAGTCAGGTCTCTGATAGCAGGCAGCTTTCCCTCATTAAATATTTATGTCTAATGTAAAGGCTGGCATTCTATCCAGGTCTAGAGGAGGAAACATGTGAGTTACACTCAGGGTCTTGTCAGCTCCTCAGCTGGGAATGCCAGGGTCTCTGTTTAACAAAGGTTTACCAGATCCAATTCCCCAGTCTGGAGCTCACCACTCAACTGTGATTCCAGATAACTTTAGGGCAAGGTTTCTTGTTAGGCAGACAATCTTCATATGAGAAATCACGATGTTAACCTGTGTCGTCACCCCCAGGTTCCCAGGCTCCTGTCTACTTCTATGAGTTCCAGCATCTGTCCAGCTTCGTCAAGCATGTCAGGCCATCACATGTGAAGGCAGACCATGGTGATGACGTTGCCTTTGTCTTTGGCTCCTATTTGTGGGACATGAATTGTAAGTCTTCCTTGTTTCCTTGAGCCGAATGGAACATCAGATGAGTTCCTGAGGGGTTATTGAGCTCTATTTTCAGTTTGGGAAACTGAGAGTCTGGGAGACGACTGGATAAAGTGTTCACCATAGCTGAGTTTAAAAAAACAAACAAACAAAAAACAAAACAAAACAAAAAAACAAAACCAAAGCTTTTTCCCCCAAATATACTAGGGTTAGAATATGAACCTTTCCTAGTCTAGCTTGTGCTAGAAGGAATGAGAGCTCGCTGGTGTAGAAATGAACCTGAGAAACTTCAAGTAGTGCTTTGGATGGATCCTGGATTCTGAATGTGGAAGAAAGACGGCATAAACCAGGCTTAGGGTTCGCCATCTGGCTGTGGTTTCTGTAGGAGAGTATGAGATGGCACCTGAATGAGGAGGCTAAGATTTGGACTCTTGTTATCCTTATGTCTGCAGTGGACTTCACTGAGGAGGAGGAGATGCTGAAGAGGATGATGATGAAGTACTGGGCCAATTTTGCAAGAAATGGGTGAGAATTCACCTCATTCTCAACATATTTATGGTCGGGTCTAAGGTGTTCCCCATTAGTATGCATGTGTCTTTAATTACATGACAGTCTTCAACCCAGGGCACATTCAGGAAGATGCCTTCTAGCTTTTACTTACAGTTCATCCCACGGAAACCGGGTGGGTGAGTCACATTATTGTGATACTGCTCTTTAGATTGTGCTTGTGAGAGAGAGGGACACAAAACCAGCCAGCTGCCCTTGCTTCACATGGAGTAGACACTGGTGGTGACACTTGTATTTATATCAGTACACCAGGCCATCTGTTCCCTCAGGCCCTTGGTCTGCACATCTACTGCCCTAACCAAATAAGGGGATCAAGCTTTGGGTCAGAGAGACCTTCACTCTTCCCTGCTGGCTGTCATATCCACAGGAACCCCAACAGCGAGGGTCTACCCTCCTGGCCTGTGATGGACCATGATGCGCAGTACCTGCAGCTGGACACCCAGCCTGCTGTGGGTCGAGCCCTGAAGGCCAGAAGGCTGCAGTTCTGGACCAAGACTCTGCCCCAGAAGATCCAGGAGCTCAAGGGTTCTCAGGACAAGCATGAAGAGCTGTAGTGTCCTGTGTCAGGAATGGTGTGTGAGATTAAAAGCAGATGGGGTAATTCTGAGGTTACAAAGTCCATTTATTTATTTTTATTTGTTCCAACACTTATGTAAGCATTTCTAATATCAGCATTTGCCCTTCCAGACATGTATGAAGAGCAGTCAGTGCTATTTCTTATCATTCTGGGCAAACATTCATTAGAATCAATAAAAGCTCTCATAACAGTGTGGATGTGTGAGCCCCAAAGTAACCCCCCATCTTCTTTAACCCTTCAGTGAGACTAGGCTCCCCTTTCCTTCCTTCCTTCCTTCCTTCCTTCCTTCCTTCCTTCCTTCCTTCCTTCCTTCCTTCCTTCCTTCCTCCCTCCCTCCCTCCCTCCCTCCCTTCCTTCCTTCGTTCCTTCTGTTCTTCCATTATCTTCTCCCCATCTTCACTCTTTTCTCAAGTCCCAGATCCTCTTCAAATGAAGTGGATGCTTCAGGTACTGTTGACTGTGGAGGACTGCCTGCATCAAATCCTGTCTCCTTTCTCAGCAAATTCATGTTTTCCCATATTTATGATTACCATTAGGAAATCTGCTTTCCCTAAGTCCTTTTGCCTTCAGAATTCTGTTTCTAAAAGACCTTTAACTACCAGTAGGACTCATAGTATCCGTGGCCTCAGATGTGTGTGGGCTGAGATAGGAGAACTACATAAATCCAAGGCAAGATAATAAAAACCATATCTCAGAAGCAAAACAAAAATTATAACCTCAGTAACTTACAACAGTAACAAGTGTACAGTCTTATAGATTGAGAAATCCAGGGTCAAGATGCCCACAGATTTGCTGTGTGGTGAGAAACAGTTCTCTTGGGAATCCAGTCTCAAGGATCACTGCGTGTGCCCTCTCCTGGTAGGATGTGTAAACAAGGCCATTACAAGGATAATATCAAGTCCCTGCTGACTTGAACTGGGGGCAGGGAAGACCTTCCTGTCAGTGAGACTGACCATGTAGGATGCTTCCATTCTATATGTACAGCATTGTTTGAAGTCACCACTGCCAGCATGTCTCTGCTCATCAGCTCTGTATATACACACTAAGCTTAAGGGTGTCAGTTAGGTTTGAGACTGTTAATAATTATCTCATTTTTGATAGCTTGATTCTGGATTGTTTTTATGAGTGAGTTCTATGCTTCCCTCGGGCCCTTTTCCTGCCATTCAGTGTCTTTAACTCTGATTCAAAGTACACATGACAAAACTTCATCTTACTCTACTAAGACTTGTCTCAAATCCCATATAAATAGAATGTCTTGTGACTGGCTAGGTCACTTCACATAATGTTTGTTTCCCCTTACTGTGGAATGCCATCCAAGTGTGCACACAACACATTTTATCCACTTACCAGTCAATGAAAATCTGTTGTCTTTGTTAATTAGCACTTCTTTCTGGAGACAGAATGTCTTTAGAGCCCAGTAGGGGCCAGAACGCATCATCTCACTGTATCGCCTTTCTGAGTGCTTGGATTATAGAATTATAGGCCCAACTATCCCAGGTTTAGGTTTTGATAAGCTGTATGGATATTTTTTTACACATGATGTCATGTGATCACATGTATTAAAAGTTTGAATATACAACCTGGAGCAGAATTGCTAAGTCATGAAACATGAAACATGAGTTAAACATTTAAAGCAGCTGTAAGGGTAGGGATATAGCAGTGGTAGACAGCTTCCAAAGCTGTATAGAGTCCTGGTTACCGTAAAAATGAAATAAAGCTAGATCAGACAAAATAGGTTTCCAATCCTATTTACTCAGAGAGCTGAGATGCTAGGCATCACAAGTGAAGACCTGCCTGAGCTATACAGTACCTCCAGGCAAAACTGGAAATTTTAGCTGTTGCCTGTCTCTCCATAAGGAGCTAGAGGAAGTACCCAAGGAGCTGAAGGGGTCTACAACCCTATAGGAGGACCAGCAATATGAACTAACCAGTACCCCCAGAGCTCGTGTCTCTAGCTGCATATGTAACAGAGGATGGCCTAGTCGGCCATCAATGGGAGGAGAGACCCTTGGTCTTGCAAAGATTATATGCTCCAGTACAGGGGAATGCCAGGGCCAGGAAGTGGGAGTGGGTGGGTTGGGGAGCGGGGGTAGGAGGGTATAGGGGACTTTTGGAGAGGAAACTGGGAAAGGGGATAGCATTTGAAATGTAAATGAAGGAAATATCTAATAAAAAAAGAAAAAAAAAAGAAAAAAGAAAAATGAAAAAAACTTTTTTTTAAAGTACAAAAATGGCCAGTAGGTGGCGACTGGACACACCATTTTTTAAAATTATTACATTTATTTACATTGCAAATGCCCCCCTTCCTGGTTCCCCCTCCATGAGACCCCACCCCATTCCCCCCTCTTCCTCATCTCTAAGAATGTGCTCCTCCATCCACCCACCCACTCCCTCTACACCCCACTAGCATCCTTCTTCTCTGGAGATCAGGTCTCCAAAGGAGAAAGCACAACCCCTCCCACTGAGGCCAGACCAGGAGTTCTCTGCTACCTGTGTAGCAGGGGCCACAGACCAGCCCGTGTATGCTCTTTGGTTGATGGCTTAGTCTCTGGGAGCTCTGAGGGGGTTCAGTTAGTTGACACTCTTGTTCTTCCTGTGGGTTTGCAATCCCCTTTGGTTCCTTCAGTCCTTCCTCTAACTCTTCCACCAGGCTTGGTCTAATGGTTGGCTGTAAGTATCTTCATCTGCCTCAGTTAAGTGCTGGCAGAGCCTCTCAGAGGGCAGCCATGCAAGGTTCCTGTTTGCAAGCACATCTTGGCATCACCAATAGTGTTGGGGTTTGGATGGATCCCAAGGTGGGGCAGTCTCTGGATGTCCTTTCCTTCAGCCTCTGCTCCATTTTCCCCCCTTGCATTTCTTTTTGGAACAATTCTGGGTAAAAAAATTTGAGATGGCTGGGTGGCCCCATCCCTCAACTGGGGGCCATGTCTGTATACTGGAGGTGGTCTCTTTAGTTTTTATCTCTCAGATGCTGGGAATTTCAGCTAATGTCATCCCCATTGGGTCCTGGGAGTGGCTGAGCACACCTTTAATCCAGCATTTGGGAAGTAAAAGCAGGTACATCTCTGAGTTCTGGGCTAGCCTGGTCTACAGAAGGAGTTCCTGGATGGCCAGCGCTACACAGAGAAACCCTTTCTTGAAAAAAAAAGTACAAAACATTCTAAAAATGTAATTTTATTTAATGGCTTAAAAAAAGAAGGGGTGTAGAAAAAGGAAGAGTTGAAATGAAGAAAGAGGAGGAGAAAAAAGAGGAGGAGGAAGAAGAGGAGGAAGAAGAAGAGGAGGAGGAGGAAGAGGAGGAAGAGGAGGAAGAGGAGGAAGAGGAAGAGGAGGAGGAGGAAGAGGAAGAGGAGGAGAAAACAGCAGCTTACATACAGACTGGGAAAAGATCTTCACCAACCCTACATCTGACAGAGGTTCAATATCCAAAATATATAAGGAACTTGAGAAGCTAGACACCAACAACCCAAATAACCCAATTTTTAAAAGGGGTATAGAGCTAAACAGAGAATTCTCAACAGAGGAACACTTAAAGAAATGTTCAACATCCTTAGTCATCAGGGAATTGCAAATCTAAACGACTTTGAGATTCCACCTTATACCCATCAGAATGGCTAAGATCAAAATCTCAAGGGACAGCACATGCTGGTTGGGATGTAGAGTAAGAGGAACACTCCCCCACTTCTGGTGGGAGTGAAAACTTGTACAACCACCCTGGAAATCAATTGGGCCTTTTCTCAAGACCCAGCTATACCACTCCTGGGTATACCCAAAGATGCTCCACCACCTCACAAGGACACTTGCTCAACTATGTTCAGTCAGCTTTATTTGTAATAGCTGGAAACTAGAAGGAACCTCGATGTCTCTCAACTGAAGAATAGGTCAAGAAAATGTGGTTCATTTACACAGTGGAATACTACTCAGCTATTAAAAACAAGGACATCATGAATTTTGCAGGCAAATGGGTGGAACTAGAAAATACCATTCTGAGTGAGGTAACCCAGAACTAAAAGAACATGCATGATATGTACTCATCTGTAAGTGGATATTAGCCAAAAAGTATAGGATAACCGTGCTACATTCCATTGAGCCAAAGAAATCAAAATAACAAGGAGGGCCCAAAGGAGATGCTTGGATCTTCCTCAGAAGGGGAAATAAAACAGATATCAAGGTAGATGGATAGAGAGAGCTAGGCAGGAGAAAGAAAGGGAGGGGAGCCGGGATGAGGGGTGATGTAGGGAGAGCAGGGGAGAGAAAAGGGGCATCTCTAGGATATGCCAGGGACCTGGGAGGGGAGGAGGCCCCAGAGAGTGTTTGGTGGTGACTCTAGCTGAGACTCCTAGCAGTGGAGAATGTGGCATCTGAAGTGGCCACTTCTTGTTGCCAGGCAGGACTCCCAGTGGAGGGATAAGGACAGCGACCCACCCACCAAACTTCCCAAAATGTTTCCTACTTTCAAGATGTGCAGGGACAAAGATAGAGCAGAGACAGAGAAAATGTCCAACCAATGACTAGCCCTAATTGAGAACCAGCCTATGGCCAAGAACCAACCCCTGACCCTATTAATGATGCTGTGTTATCCTAGCAGCCTAGCATAGCTGTCCTCTGAGAGGTTTAACACAGGAAATGGAAATGGATACTGAGGCCCATAGCCAAACATTAGATGGAGCTTGGGAAGTCTCACAGAAGAGTTGGGGGAAGGCCTGAGGAAACTGAGGGGACAGGGACTTTACAGGACGACCATCAAGGTTAACTTACATGGTACTCCCAGAGACTGAACCACCAAAGAGCATACATGGGCTGGATCTAGGCTCCCTGCAGGTATGTACCAGAGGTGTAGTTTGGTCTTCATGTGGGGCCTCCAACAACTGGAGTGGAGGCTCTCCATGAACGTGTTACCTGCCTAATCTTGTCTGGCCTCAGTGGGAGAGGATGCACCTAGTTCTAGTGACTTGACCTGCCAGAGAAAGGTGATACTCAGGGAAGGCCTCCCCCTGCTCAGAGGAGAAGGGGAGTGGGTGGGGAGAGGAGCGAGCGGTGTGAGGAGGGGACTAGGAGGAGGGGACTGGATGTTGGGATTTAGGAACAGGAGGAGGGGAAGGAGAAGGAATTGAAGGGAGAGGAGGAGGAACACTTTCTTCCAGCTGCCCAGGGCCTGTGAGACCTGGTAAGGCACTTGAGTGTGTCTGTCTGTGGGCCCATCCTGGCATTTGTGGCTGGGATAGAGGCTTGGGAGTCTTTCTTCCAGGCACTGAAGCAACAGCAGGGCAGGCACTTGAGTGTCTTTGTCAGGGCCAACCCATAGGCTAGCCTGAGTCTTAATTTTTTAGTCTTTTAATCAAGCTATTATAAACATTTCAAGCATGAGTTTCTATAACACACTTTCACATCCTAGGGCTAAAACATGAAAGTAGATTTGCTGAGTCAAAGCGTAGTGTGTCTAATTTTGAAGAAAATGGCAATCTGTCTTTCTAATTGACTGCACACTTAGCCTTTGTTCCAGCCGTCTGTGAGCATGCCAGTGACTCCAGGTCTTTGCCAACACTGATTATCTGAGAATGAAGTAATTGTGTCCATTTGCAACTGATCTGTGGATGTGTTTTCTCCTCCTCCCATATAGAAAGTTTTTGGGTTTTTTTTTTTTTTTTGAGGTGCTATTTTCAAACTTTTAACTCTTCTCTTTAAATTTGTTTCTTATTCTTTAAATAATTTTATTTCTTTTTATTGAGAATATATTTTTCTCTCACTTAAAATATTTTTTCTCACATAAATTACCCTGATTACCATTTCTTCTCCTTCAACTCTTTCCAGTTCTTCCTTACCTCATCCCTATCCAGATTCACGCCCTTTCGATCTCTCATTAAAAGAGAACGGACTTCTAAGAGATGATATGATATAGAAAATATCCACACACTCAGGAATTGAGTAAAAGCACTAAGCCACAATACATATTGGAAAACCTGGTACAGAGCTGTGCAGGCTACCCCAGTCTCTGGAGTTCTGTGTGCTTTGCTCCTGTTGATTTAGAGGCCTTGTTTTCTTGGTGTCCTCTGTCCCCTCTAGTCTCACAGTCTTTCTGTATCCTCTTCTGCAGGGTACTCTGATCGCTGAGGGGAGGGATATGAGGAACACATCCCATTTAGGGCTGAGTGCCCCAAGATCTCTCACTGTCTGTGTAGTGTCTGGCTTTGTTTCTATTTTTTTTTTTCTCATCTGCAACAGGAAGATGATTCTCTGATGATGGCTGAGCAAGACATAGGTCTATGAGTATAATAGAATATCATTAGGAGTCATTTGTCTTAGTCAGGGTTTCTATTCTTGAACAAACATCATGACCAAGAAGCAGTTGGGGAGGAAAGGGTTTATTCAGCTTACACTTTCCACATTGCTGTTGATCACCCAAGGAAGTCAGGACTGGAACTCAAGCAGGTCAGAAAGCAGGAGCTGATGCAGAGGCCATGGAGGGATGTTACTTACTGGCTTGCTTCCCCTGGCTTGCTCAACTTGCTTTCTTATAGAACCCAAGACTACCCACAAGGGGCCCTCCCTCTTGATCACTAATTGAGAAAATGCCTTACAGCTGGATCTCATGGAGGCATTTCCCCAACTGAAGATCCTTTCTCTGTGATAACTCGAGCCTGTGCCAAGTTGACACACAAACCAGCCAGTACAGTCATTTAATTACTCCTCTTTTTCTTTAGACCAGGAAGATTTTTGTTTTACCCTAGGTCCTTGGGATGTCTCTGTTTCTTGGGCACCAACCAGTGTTGAGTATGGGTTCCATCTCATGGAATGGACCTTAAGTCAAACTTAAGTTATTGGTTGGTCACCTCTACAACTAGGTACCACGAATGCCCTAGCATAACTTCTTGGCCTGGCAAGAAGTAGATCACAGGGTTTGTGGCTTGGTTTGATATTTGTCCCTCTTTGGAACTATGCAAGAGTACCATTTTGTACCAAAAGAATTTGGGGGAGAATGTGCTATGCAGGCACCAGTTGGACTTCTCTGTGTTCAAGGACCAGTTTAGGTGTTGTCTTCAGCAGTGAGACCTTGCTATCAATTTGTGGAGAGCAACCTATGATGTTAGGAGTACCCTCGCTTGTTTGGGGATTCCCATGGGGCTTTTTTGACTAACAACACAATTACAACTGAATTAGATGTAACTTAATTTTGACACTTGAAGCTTCGTGTGCTGACAAAAGATGGCCAGTTGGTACTCTGTCTCCCCCATTATTTGGCAAGTTGATTTAGATCACCATCATATATGTACATATTTTAGACTGTATTTACTGTTTTAAGTTTCTATACTACCCTTTAAATACACTTTAGTTTTGTCTGTCTCTCTCCATATTTCCTCCTTCAACATCCCTGCTTACCCTTTACCCTTTTTTTCAATCACTTTAACCTTCAATTCCTTCTCTGCTTCCATCCATAATTATTTATTACATTGCCCTTTCCTAATGAGATCACTCCATTCCATCCAGTCTCTTGCTCTATTCCTGTGTCTGTGGGTCTATGGATCATAGTTTGCTTATTATTGACCACACAGCTAATTTCTACCTATAAGCAAATTACATATAATTTCTGACTTTCTGGATGTAGGTTGCATACTTCACCAGGATGATTGATTCTAGTTCCATCTAGTTGCCTGCAAATTTCAGGATGCCATACTTCTTTACAGCTGAGTAATACTCCATTGTGCAAATGTACCACTTTTCTTTATCCAGTCATCTGTTAAGGGACATCTGGGTTGGTTCCAATTTCATGCTATTATAAATAGAGTAGCAGCGAGCATGGTTGCTCAAGTAAGGTCTCTGTGGCAGAATGAATCACCTTTGGGTATATGCCCTAGAGTAGTATAGCTGGATCTTGATGTAGATTAATTTCCATCTCCCCTAGGAACCGCCACGCTGATTTAATAAGGCTGGTTCAGGGTTCACTCTTATCAGCAACTCTTACTCCACATCCTCCCCAGCATGAGCTGTCACTTGTTTTGTTAATCTTCGCCATTGCCACAGGTGTAAGATGAAATCTCAAAATACTTCTGATTTGCATTTCCCTGATAGCTAAGGATGTTGAAGATTGCTTAAGTGTTTCTCCGACATTTGAATTTCCTCTATTGTGAATTATTGGTTTAGATCTGTATCCCATTTTTAATTGGGTTAATTGCTTTCTTAATATCTAGTTTCTTGAGTTCTTTATATATTTTGGATGTTAACCCTCTGCCCGACGTGTAATTTGTAAACATTTCATCCCACTCTGTTGGCTGTTTCTCTGTCTGAATTACAATGTCTTCTGCCATGCGAAGCTTCCCAGATCCATGAGCTCCCAGTTATTAATTGTTGATCTTAGTGTTAATGATGTTCTGTTCAAAATCTCCGTTCCTTTGCCAATTAGTTCAAGGCTACTCTCCACTTTCTTTTCTATCAGATTTAGTGTATCTTTCTTTTTGTGGTTGTTGTTGATGATGATAATGATGGCTTTGATCCACTTGGAGTTGATTTTTTGTGCGGAGTGATAAATATGGATCGAATTGGATTTGTCGACATACAACCATCCATATGACCAGCTCCATTTGTTGAAGATGTCTTTTTTACCCAGTGTGTACTTTTGGCCTCTTTGTCAAAAATCATGTGTCCATAGGTATGTGAAATTATGTCTGAGTCTTCAATTCAATTCCATTTATCCCTACCTGGGGATCCATCCCACATGTTGCCACCAAACCCAGACACTATTGCTGATGCTAAGTAGTGCTTGCTGACAGGAGCCTGATATAGCTGTCTCCTGAGAGGCTTTGCCAGAGCCTGACCAATACAGAGGCAGATGCTTGCAGTGAATCATCAGATTGAGCATGGGGATCCCAATGGAGGAGTTAGGGGAAGGACTGAAGGAGCTGAAGAGGTTTTCAACCCCATAGGAATAAAAACAGTATCAACCACCCAGACTTTCCCCCACCACAGAGCTCTCAAGGACTAAACCACCAACCAAAGAGTACACATGGAGGGATCCATGGCTCCAGCTGAATATGTAACAGAGGATGGCCTTATCTGACATCAGTGGGAGGGGAGGCCCTTGGTCCTGTGAAGGCTAGATGCCCCAGTGTAGGAGAATGCTAGGAAGGTGAAATGGGAGTGGGTGGGTGGATGGGGGAAACATCCTCATGAAAGCAGGCGTGAGGGAGGGTGGGATAGGGGGTTTTCAGAGGAGAAACTGGGAAGGGGGATAACATTTGAAATCTAAATAAATAAAATAAGCAATTTAAAAACATGTCTAATTTGATGCCAATAGCATGCTGTTGTTATTCTTATTCTTATTATTGTTATTTGTAGTTTTGTACTACAACGTGAAATCTGGAATGCTGATACTTCCAGGTGATCTTTTATTATTCTAGATTGTTTTTATCTAACCTGGGTGGTGTGTGTGTGTGTGTGTGTGTGTGTGTGTGTGTGTGTGTGTGTGTATGTGTGTGTGTGTGTGTGTGTGTGTGTATGTGTGTGTGTGTGTGTGTGTGTGTGTGTTTAAGCATGCATGCGCACATGTGTTTGTGTTTCTATATGAAGGTGGAAATTGTCTTTTCTGTTTCTGAGAAGAATTGCACTGGACTTTTTGTGAGAGTTTCATTGAATCTATAGATTCCTTTTCATAGGATTGTTTTGCTATTTTAATCTTAGCAATTCATGAGCACGAGAGATGTTTACATCTTCTGATATGTTCTTCAATTTCTTTCTTCAGTAACCTGAAGTTTTTATCCTGAGGTAGCTCAAGATATTTTATATTATTTTCAGCTATTAGAAAGATATTTCCCTTATTTCTTTATCAGTCACTTGTCTTTGTATATAAGAGTGTGACTGATTTTTTTTTTTTTGAGCTCATTTTGTATCAGCTACTTTGCTGAAAGGATGTATTATCTGTAGAAGTTTTCTGGTGGAGTTTTTAAATGTATCTTTGGTAATTGGTATCTGTCTAGAAAATCATCCATTTCATTTAGATGTTCCAATTTTGTGAAGTATAGGATTTTGAAGTAAGACATAATGATTCTTTGACTGTCCTCGGTGTCTGTTGTTATGTCTCCATTTTCATTTCTGATTTTCTTAATTTGAGTACTGTCTCTCTGCCTTTTAGTTAGTTTGGCTAAGAGTTGGTCTATCATATTGATTTTTCTCAAATAGACAGCTCTTGATTTTATTGATTCTTTTTCTTATTTCTTTGTTTCAAATTGATTTCAGCCCTGAATTTACATTCCTCACATATACTCCATTTGAATCATAACCTCTGTTAATCTCATCATTTTTCTGTTTACTTTTTATCTCCAATGCCTGTCCATCAGTGAAAGTGGGGTATTGAAGTCTATCACTATTATTAATGTGTGGGGTTCAATGTGTAACTAAAGCCTTACTAATGTTTCTTTTATGAATACGGGTGTCCTTGCATTTGTGGCATTGATGTTCAGAATTGAGTCCTTTTGTTGAAATTTTATTTTGATGAGCATAGAGTCCTTTTCCATCTCTTTTGATTAATTTTGGTTGAAGTCTATCTTAGTAGATGTTAGAATAGCTAATCCAGCTTGTTTCTTGGGTCTGTTTGCATGGAAGACCATTTTCCAGCCCTTTTCTCTTAGATATGTCTATGTTTGTTGCTGAAATGTGTTTCTTGTATACAGCAGAATGATGGATCCTGTTTACACATCCATTCTATTAGCATGTGTCTTTTTATTGGGAATTGAGTCAATTGATATTGAAAGGTATTAATGACCAATGATTGTTAATTTCTGTTATTCTGATGTTAGTGGTAGTTGTGTGTCTGTTTCTCTTTTTTAATTTTAACAGTGTGAAATTGTTTATTTCTTTTGTTTTCTTGAGTGTAGTTAGTCTCATTGGGTTGGATTTTTCCTTCTAGTATCTTCTGTAGTGCTGAGATAGTTGAAAGATATTGTTTAAATTTGGTTTTGTCATTGAATATCTTGGTTTTTCATTTATGGTGATTGAAAGTTTTTCTGGGTATAGTACTCTGGACTGCTATCTGTGGACTCTCAGGTCTTCAAGACATCTGTCAGACCCTTCCACCTTTTAGAACTTTTCTGTTGAGATATAAGTTGGATATAATTCTGGTAAGTCTGCCTTTATATGTTATTTGGCCTTTTTCCCTTGGAGCTATTAATGTGCTTTCTTTGTTCTGTACATTTAGTATTTTGGTTATTATGTGGAAGAAGGATTTTATTTTCTGCTCCAGTCTGTTTGGTGTTCTGTAAGTTTCTTGTACATTTATAAGCACCTCTTTTTTTTTTTTTTAAGATTTATTTATTTATTATATGTAAGTACACTGTAGCTGTCTTCAGACACTCCAGAAGAGGGCGCCAGGTCTCGTTGCGGATGGTTGTGAGCCACCGTGTGGTTGCTGGGATTTGAACTCTGGACCTTTGGAGGAGCAGTCGGGTGCTCTTACCCACTGAGCCATCTCACCAGCCCTATAAGCACCTCTTGCTTTAGGTTAGGGAAAATTTCTTCTATTATTTTGTTGAAGATGTTTTCTGGTCCTTTAGAGCTTGGAATCTTAGGTTTGATCTTTTCATAATGTCCCAAATTCCTGGAATGTATTGTGTCATGAATTTTTAGATTTTTCATTCTTTTTGACTGATGTATCATTTCACCCAAATCTCTCTTCCATCTCTTATATTCTGATGGTGATGTTTGTGTCTGTAGTTCTTGACCTTTTTCCTAGATCTTCCATCTCCAGGATTGTCTCAGTTTGTGTTTTCTTTATTACTTCTATGTCCATTTTCTGTTTTTAGACAGTTTTATTCATATCTTTCACCTATGTTATTGTATTTTCCTGTTTCTTTATATTTATTTGTTTCTTATTTAAAGGCCTCTTCCTTGTTTGAGTGTATTTTCCCGTATTTCTTTAAGAGATTTATTCATTTCCTCTTTAAAGGACTGTATCATCTTTATAAGATTGGATTTAAGATTATCTTCTTGTGCTACAGTTTTGTTAGGATATTCAGGGCATGTTGTAGCAGAATTGATGGGCTCTGCTGGTCCTGACTCTTGTTGGTATGTTCTTGTCCTGTCCTTTGGCTGTCTGGCTTTCCCTGGTGTTGGCTAGATGATCCTGATGCCAGCAGGACTCCTTGAGAAGGCAGGGGGAGTCAAGAGCCAGGCAATGGAGGTCAGGGGGCCCAACTCTGCAGAGTGTGCCTCAAGTGGGCCAACTGGTAAGGAATTGGTGTGGCAGTATCAAGTTGGTTAATCTTGGGGCTGTCACACATCTTCATGGGGAAGCAGGAAACTCTTGGAGTCCCCCAAATCTCCTCAGGATAGAAGATCAAACCCAGTCCCAGGCAATAGAGGTCAGATGACCACCTGTGAACAAACTCATCTCTGCTGGCTGTGCCCCAGGAGAACCAGACTGGGGAAAATTGGTGGGGCATGGTTCTAAGCTGGTTGTTCTTGGGTTCCCATAGGCCCCCACAGGGAACAGGACACTCTTGGGTTCCCTCAAGGCTCCTACAAATGGCAAGGCAAACCCAGAGGCAGACAATGGAGATCAGAGGATCATGTGTGAGCAACTCACTTCTGCTGGCCATGCCCCTAGTTGCACCAGACTCTGGGCTCTACTCTTAGTATCCTCATGGTAGAGGTTAAGCTTGTGTTGATCTAACAGTAGATGCCATAGAGGCAAAGGGCAGGCTCAGGTGCAGACAGGAAAAGGTATGAACAGACACTTGATAGTTCAAGTAGGCTATATAAACAATAATAGATTTGTTGAGTCCTAGCACAAGTACATGTTTAACTTTTGAAGAAAATGTCAACCTGTCTTTCAAAGTGACTACACCATTTGCCATCTCCTCCAGCCATCAAGTGTGAGCACAGCAGTGGCTCCATCTCTTTTCCAACACTGATTATGTGCTCCTGTATTAGTGGTATTTCCTTGAAGATGACTCTATACTCTTTAGTCCCTCTCTCCCTTCTTGTTTACAAATAAAAGATTCCAGATTCACCCCCTCTGTGGTACACACAGAATTTGAGAGGCTTTTCCATTCTACATGTTTACTAAGGTCTTCACCATCCTCAACGAAGGACCTTTGAATGATAGTGCAGTGGGTGACAGAGCACTTGGGACTTTACCTCAAGTCATGCTACACAGCAGCCTAAGAGTAAGAGGACAAACCAGGCTATACAGATCACATAAAGAACCTACTTTGATCTTGTTAATCTTGGAAGAACTGGGGAGGGAAGCTTTCAGTTCCATAGCCAGCTATTCCTCCAAAGAGGGAGCTAAGAAGAGACAAAACATCTGCCTAGACAGGGCCTGGAAGCTCAGAGAGTGTGAGGGAAGACACTAAATTTATAGAACATCTTATGAGTGAGATGATTCTTATATTGCACATTCTAAATACCAGGGAGAGATGGAACTATCCTTTAGCCTTGGTTCAGCAGCTGGGCAGAGAAGAGCTCTTCCTTTAAGCTTTGTCATCTAATGATTTCTATGTATCCAAATTTGCTCATTTACCAGCATAGATGAGTAAATTTTGCATAAAAATATGAACTATCCAACCATCTACACTTCCGTATGAAACTACTTCTTTCACTGTTATTCTCTATGCCAACCACTGCTTGGTCTCTGTTCCAGAGCAACTGCTTTCAGATGCTATAGTTTGGAAACTGCACATAATTTGAAAACGTCAGAGCTCCATCTGTCTTATCATGGTAAAGGAATTCTTTGTGACTGGTCCTGTGACTAAATAAAACCCCTTTGAGAGTCACCTATGTCATTTGGTTGACAGTATAATTCCACATATTCATACAACACATTTTAGCCAGTTGATGCACATCTAGCTGACCTTATTGTGACTGTTTTTAACTGAGCTCTTACGAACTTTTAAAAGTGTGAGTCTTTCTGATTGGTGTCTTCAATTCCTTGAGTTGAGGATCTGAGGTCGAATTACCCAGTCACAGGATAGACATGTTTCACTTTTAAAGAGACTGTCAAACTGACATCTATAATGACTCTAACATTTTGTATCTCCTCTAGCCATGTATGAGCGTGCTAGTGTTTCCATATGTCTTTGCCAACACTTGGATCTTTGGATCTTAAATGTGATTATACTGAATGGGCATATAGAAGTATGTCATTGAATGGATTTTCATGGAGCTGAACATCTACATTCTCTCTCTCTCTCTCTCTCTCTCTCTCTCTCTCTGGTGTGCATGTATGTGTACGTGTGTACCTGTGTGTGTCCATTTCTCTCTCTGTCTCTTACATCTCTGTTTATCTCTCATGCTCTCCATACTCACCCCCTCCTTCCACAGAGCAGAACCTGAGTATCTTCTTCATTTCACATTTTCTCTGTGGCCATGGCCATCATCCACACAGGGCCTCTGAGTGATGGTGGAGTGAGGAGCAGAGCACACAAGGATTTCCCCAGCTGAGCTACAGAAATGTTTGGGATTAAGAAGCACAGGGATGCCCAGCATCCATTGGAATCTGGCTTCTCCATCCCAATTTTGGATGAACTGGGAACTTCTCAGCCCTCATAGTCTAGCAATTCTTTGTTCAGGGAACTTGGTGTAGAGAGAACAGCTACCAAGAAAGGCTTGTATCACAGACAGGACAAGAGTGTATTGGAGGGGTGAAATTAGAGGAGGCAGAAAAACTGAGCTGGGTTTTGCCAGGGAAGCAGCCAGAGAGATACAAGGAAGTTCGGTAGTGCCATACTGCAGGCTCTGGATTATTTTTTGGATAATTATGATAGCAACTATAATTAGGAGCCAAGGTCAATTTGCAGTGCTACTAAAGGCTTTCTGATAGCCACAACACTTCCTCCAAGGATCAGGCTGGACTGGGTAAGGGCTCCTGATGCTTCATTCTTTGTCGGTTCTTCTTTTATTTTTAGATTTGTATATCAGCTTTATCATAGATTGACCCCAGTGTTGGAGCTATTAAGGCCCCACTAAATACTGGCCATATGGATAAGAATGAGATTGAGCTGGGTGTGGTAAGAGAACGTTCTTCCAATTATGATGACCTGAATTCCACCTTGAGATTGACATGGTGGGAGGATTTAACACAAATTATTTTCTCCCCTCCATATATGAACCATAGATGGCCTGGGAGCACCCACACACGCATATGCCCAGGGGCAAAGTAAAGGGAAACACAGTGATTTGTTAATTGGATGAGTGAGTGTGAAGTTGATCTTGGCAGGAGCTGGCCACTAGAGGAGACACATCATAACAGTGGAGAGAATAGGGGCTGAGGACTCTAAAAGCACCAGAATGTCAGTGTGTCTTGATGAAACAAGGGTGACCTAATGGGGAGAGGGTCCATGCAGATCCTAAAATGATTGTAGGGACCAGGGACCCTGGAAGCAGGCTCAGTAAACTGAGTCTTCGAAGCTCAGGTGTTTTAAGAATGCAGGCCACACTCAAAGTGCATGCATTTGCCCATCTCTCCTGTGACATCTTACTGTAACCTTCTCATAGAAGCCATTTGGCTTCTCTTGTTACAGCTCTCTGCTCAGGTGAGGGGACAGGGTTTCTGGTATCCCAGATGAGTTCCAGAATTCATGCTGTGCCTTTCCATAAGGACAAAGACAGAACAGAAACAGCAGAGGTGACTTTGCCCTGACTCCTGGCCATCGGTGCCTATCACTTTTCCCTAATCACATCTCCTACAAGGAGAACTTTGATCGACCACAGGTTCTCCCACCTACATATTTTGGTTTAAATACCTGCCTGAGCAAGACTTTCACAGTCTGCTTCCTGTTTGTGAAACGTGGTCCTCCTAGCAGCACAGACTCAGAGCCTGGGAGCCGGCCATGCCACAGAACCAACTGCATAGCTGGCTGGATGCTGTACTATTTGGGCTCCTGCTTCTCCACGTCCATGTGCAGGGCGAGGCTCACTAAACAGGCATGGGGAAATCACTGGAGTCAGAGCTGCCAACTTCTGCTTGTTGGAGCTGAGGTCCTCTGGGAGGGAAGGCATGGAAGGCAGGGCTGATGAAAATGAGGCATAGAGGTTCTCAACCTGTGGGTCACGACCATTGAAACACCATATTTCTGATGGTATTAGAATCACCTGGACATACGTTTATTTTCATTACAACTTCCTAACTGTAATGTTGCTTTTGAGTGGTTTCTCAATTCCTATGAGCACGGAAATGTGTGTTTTCCAATGGTCATGTCCCACAGATTGAGGACTAGATAAAATAGATAAAAGTATGAGAAATGTGCCTACCAATTCTTCAACAAAAGTACACACATTTTGTGGATCTAGAGGGCCAGAGACATCTAAGATCACTCTGTAGTGAAGAGACAATTTAGTATTAGGAGCTCTGGAGAGAATAGCAGGAAATTCAAGGAAAAAATGTGGAGGTATTTTTCCCTCCTCAGTGTCTGGCTATGACTATAACTACTACTGAGCTTTGGATAACAGTGCTAATAATCATGAATTCATGTGGCCAAAGGTCTCTGAGTCTTTGACCTCTTTAACCAGAGAAATGCTCTGGGACCCTTCAAAGGGGTAATAGGAAAGGTTTCTGGTCCTGAGAGATAGGGTAACTCTCACATTCATAACTCACAGGTAAACTGAGCGGGCACTTAGGGGCTGGGGTGGGGGAGCTTGGGTTCCTTTCTCCTGTGCTTTGGTAACAATAAGATGGAAATCTCACAACATGCTGGCGCCAATTACAGAAAACTAACCCAGATGGCATCTCTCCAACAGGTCACAACTCACCAGAGGCCAGCCCCATCAGAAACACACATACTGGCCAGGTCCGAGGCAGACTCGTCCACGTGAAGGACACTAAATCTGGTGTCCACACCTTCCTGGGAACCCCCTTTGCCAAGCCTCCTGTAGGACCACTGCACTTTGCACCTCCTGAGGCCCCTGAGCCATGGAGTGGTGTGAGAGATGGGACATCACTACCAGCCATGTAAGTTATGGGACCCAGAGGGTTTCAGACAGACTGTGTTCTGGGCCATGCTGAAGGGTCTCATCCATCTCAGTGACACAGCAGTTTTCTCTCTTTGGGGATGAGTGCCCCATGGGTTTTTCTGGTGATGTGCTAAGGTTGAGTAGAACAACTGGATCAGGCTTCTGGATCAGAGCTTGGCACTCATAGGGAGCTAGATGCAGGTACTAATTTTTCCATTAATTTATTTTTTTCACATTACATTGGATCCCAGTTCCCCCTCTCCTCCCAACGCCCCCTTATGTAGTTCCTCTTCACCTCAAAGAAGGGGGAGGTCCCTTACAATGAAGCAACCCATGCTGGCACCTCATGCCACTGCAGGACTATATATATGTATCCTTTCCCACGGAGGCCAGACAAACTGGCCCAGTTAGGGGAGAGGGGAGTAGGATCCAGACGCAGGCAATGAAGTCAGGTTAAGTCCCTGCTTTCATTTTGGGACCCACATGAAGACCAAGCTGTACATCTGCTACAAATGTGCAGGGGACCTAGGTCCAGCCTTTGTATGCTCTTTGGTTGGTGGTTTAATCTCTGAGAGTGCCCAAAACTCCAGGTTAGTTCACACTGTTGGTCTTCTTGTGGAGTCCCTATCCTCTCTGGATTCTTCAATTCTTCCCCCAACTCTTCTACAAGATTTCTCAAGCTCCATCTAATGTTTGCTGTGGGTCTATGCATCTGTTTTGATCAGCTGCTGGGTGAAGCCTTTCAGAGGACAGTTATTCTAGGCTTCTTCTGTCTGTGAATCCAAGCTGACAGAAACAAACATAGCCTGAAGCCCCAAGGAGGAAGGCAGGCCTGCAATATGTCTGAATAGATCTTTTGAGAACAGCTCAGACCATTTCCCCCTAAATTGGCAGGGGTCGCTACTAGTTTCATTTATGTCTGTCTCACAAATGACATCTGTATATCCAGGCCAGTAGTGATAAATATAGATGTCAACAGTGTCCTCACGGGTTGTTTCATTGTGACAAGGCTTTGGCCAACACAGAGGGAGGCATCAAGGTCTCACAGTGTGTCCCTGTGAATCCAGTACCTCTGCAGACACTGTGTTGTTTCCACTATCCATACATAGATCTCCATGCAGATATGATTGAGCAGCACATTCAAAGTTGGATCCATAGTGGTCTCCAAGGAATCCACGTGCATAGTCACAGATGTGAGCCCCAAGAGCATCCTGACATGTGGCTCCATATAGACATAGTTGGGATCCACAGTCATGAATTTCCAACTCAGTTTATACCAAAATACTATTGAAGACAGACACTTGCGTATCTTCCTATATATTGAGGCATACAGCACCAATCACACAGGGGTAAGAAACATATTTATCCATTTTCCAGTCATAATGCCTTCCTTGGTATCCAGGCACACAGAAGCAGGAGTAGCCGTTGTTGCATCCTGGCACCATGAGATAAAATCTGCAGACTCACATTGGGTTTGGATCACCATTCATGTCCTGGAATGTCTGTCTGCTCTTTTCATTAAGGTGTCTGCAAAATCTTGAACTACTGTATCCAGAGGGCCTGAAGGAGATGAAACTGAACCTGTTTCCCTTCTCTATGTCCGAGGACTGCCTGTATCTCAACATCTACACACCAGCCCACGCCCAGGAGGGCTCTAACCTGCCTGTGAGTGTCAAGATATGGTCAGAGTGGGGAGAGGTTATTTTTTCAAGAAGATTAGAAGGGACAAAAGCAACCTGAGTTCCATTGCAGAGTGGAACCTGATGAACCTCTTACTTTACTTGGGTCAAAGAAGGCAATTGACACCTGGGTATGGGACAAAGAGCACTAGACCACCAAACCATCAAAGGCTGTAGTTCTTGATGAAACCAGAACTCTTTCTACAACTCCTGATCTGCAGAACCACTTAGGGGCTCAAGACCTCAACACAGAGGTCACCCAAACTTATACTTTTGGATGATCTGTTGTGACTGACCCGTCCAGCAGGTCCAGTTATTCGAGGGTCACGAGGGGACCTCCTCCTAAGAACCAAATGGGGGGTAGAGAGAGACGAGGGCCTTGTACGAATAACGACACGGAAACCGTTCTGGAATGTATCAAAGCCCCGTATTTTGAGAAAGACCCAAGGCTTAAATGCACAAGCAAAAGGGGAAGTACAGTTTCTTATCAGTGGGAGGGGTAGGGCAATACAAGCAAAAGGAGAAGTACTTATGGGAGGGGGGCAATAGAAATTCTTTCTTTTGGCAGGTACATGGGGAAGCAGGAACTTGGTATCAGGGTGTGGTCAGGACATCGGCAATGGCTTAGGGCTGGAACATTCTTGGAATCGGTAGGGCTGGAACATTCTCGGAATCGGTGTGTCGGTGGCCCGCTTTTGACCCCCTTTTCTTCTCGGGGGGAGAGGCCCAATTCAGAGATCAAGAGTTGTCTTAATAGCTCCCAACATCTCCCCCGTTTTAATATTTTTATAAAGGCATAATGTATAATAAATTTGTAGCCACGTTTTATTGATCGCTTAAACGTCTGTTTGCTCACCGGGTGATTCTCTTAAAACCACGAAGGACACAAGGACAAGTCATCTATGAGGCTTGAATTAATGGTCCCAGTCTGTTGGATATAACCTGGGCCAGCCAAGGGATTTAGGAACGAAGCAAGCTCCGTGGGTAGAGGTAGAGGTCTGATCCCCAGTGTGCAATGTTAGGGGCCATGTACAGGATTGACTCTTAGGCCCACAGACTTCTACCCAGAGTAACCCTGACCTGCTCCTGTGCCGTTTTTCCTGGGGGAAGGACCCTAGGGCACTCAACCTTCATGCAATCAGACATGCCTCTCAGAGACTGTCTAACAGCTTCCAGACTAATCTCTGTGCAGTACTTAGTCTTACAACTCTCACGGGCGACGGCTTCAAGTTTCAATTTTTCGATGTGTCTAGCCTGGGATGACTGTTTAGTTTCCAATGTGGCGAGAACATATATTACCATGTCGGAAGCACAGACTAAGGCAATCTATAAATGATTTGTGGCATGAGACTGATGGCCGAATTTGGGGGAGGGGAATGATCTTACTTAAGCATTTTATGGAAATTGAGTCTCTCTCCCTGAGAAGAGGGTGATGAAGCAGTATCCATGTCTGCCTCTTCTCCAGTAACCTGCTTGTTATCACCAACGTCCAGCTGATGGTAATGAACTGAAACAAATGAGCTTGAAAGAGATGAATCAATTTGAGATTTAACAAATCGGGTCAATTTCTGAAATGCCCAAGGACCGAAGGAAATCAATATTAGGAGTCCCAATAGGGGCCCTACAAGGGAGGACAACAAGGTCGAGAGCCAGGGCGAGGTTGAAAACCAGTTTTGGTACCACGACTCCTGTTGTTCTCTCTCCCTTTTTCTTTTTTCTAAACTGGCAGTAACCTTGGCAATGCTATCTTTAACTAATCCAGTTTTATCAACATATACGCAACATTCTTCTTTAAGTGCAGTGCATAAGCCTCCTTGTTGTAGAAAGAGCAAATCTAATCCCCTTCTATTTTGAAGGGCAACTTCTGAAAGGGAGACCAAGGAATCAGTAAGATCATCTAGGCCCCTTTTTATATTCTCTATATCTTGGCTAATAGCCTCATTGAGCAGATGGTAATTTTGCGCATTCTGTTGAGATGACACAAGGGCTGCGATTCCGGTCCCGGTCCCAGCAGCACCCAGGCCAAGAATGACCGAAAGTGTCACTGTTGAGATAGGCTCTCTTTTGTAGCGGAATGGCAAGGAGGCACCTCGGTCCCAAAACTTTAATAAGTCATCTGACTTATGAATACTAAAATTTGGAAAAAGCTGAACCAGGGCACAATAATCTCTATTATTTATAAAATCTTGTATAATAATATACCGTGTAAGGCCCGTGGAACATGCTAAAAAGGTATCATTTGGGGCAAGAAGATAAGAAAACCCATTTTTTAATTACTCTAAACGTGTTATTGCAAATCTCTAGCAAGGGCCGTGGCGGAAGCATGTTTGGGCCCAACACACAACTTCCTATTCCAGAGAGTTTTGTCAGGGTAAGCTGAACTGACTCAAAGGGAAGCTGCCTAGCATCTGAAAGCAGAGTAAAATTTCCAAATAAGGCTATGCCCTCATAAAAGGGCGGGGAGGCAGAAAAGCACATCCAACAATCTTCAAATTCTGACACATTATCTCTTTGTGTCTTATCTAACAAAGCTAAAGCAGAAGCATTTAATATAGACCACAGAAAATCAGTGGAAGAGGGGGGCCCCACAGGGAGAGTAGGCTGAAATAGGGTTGTAGTAAGCCCTGGGGCAGGAACAGGAGGGCGGGTACCTGGAAGTCGGGGATTGTTTGGGGATATAGAGTGGTGTAACTGGGGATTAGGCCCTATAGATACTTTATGATTGTTAGGAATGGTTTTAAGAAGCTGAACCTTAAAGGTCAGGCCATTATCATAGTTATCTTGATACAATCTTAGGCCCCAGGTCAGAGGGCGAGAACTTTCCCAAGCTTTTAAATTCTTCCCCTTAGCAGTAAATTTTAGGATCAGTGGATTACACCATCCCTTAGTGGGCCCTTCACTTTCGCAAGGATCGTTATTGGTGGAATATGTTCCATTTTTTTGAGGGTGATAAGGTCCCACGAAGATGAGGGGCTCCAATAGGCATCGCCAGTGGTCTCACATCCCCAGGAGGCGCAAAAAAACGAATCGTCATAGCCGCACTTATGACCAAGATTACGAGCACGATGTGAGGGGCCTGGGCATACGTAAAATCCCTCAGAACGACTGTTTTTGGAAAAGAGTTGATCTCTGAGGGCCGCACGCTGGGCGGCATTTGCACAAGCCCCTGCACCATTAATCGCTGCTCCCGACCGTTCAGGTGCCTTTTCTAGTGGCCAGAAGAGGTCGGGGACCCCCCAATATGAGGCGGCTCCCAGGGCTAGGTGGCATAGATCTATAATTATGGGATCAAATATGGGGGCGGAGCCAACTGTTGAGCGAGTAAAGATGGCATCCCCCGCCTGATTTTGGATAATCCAAGTATAATTAAAAACCTGATAGGTCTGGGCTTGCCTGGCTGTCGCCTTCACGACCAGCATCATCAATATTGTGAGAGATCTGTCCATGGCGATCCTACGAGAGAAAACATGAAACATCTTCTCAGGCGCCACCCTGGGTTGTGTTAAATGGCTTAATTAGTCTTTCAGGGAGCCATCTGGCTCCCCCTTCCTTGGAATTGTAGATGCAGACTGAGCCTTTTGCCCAGATGATGATGGGGTCTGGCCCATTCCAAATCCCTGTAAGGGGGTCTTTCCACAGTGCTTGAGCATACTCTAGACTGGTCTTAGGATGCCAAAGTCGGTCAGCTGCTGAGCGACCACTTATGTCTAGAGTTAAAAAGTTGAGCACAAAAAGTGCATGAGACAGTAGCTGCTTTGAATTCCCCTTAAGGGTGTAGATAGTTTCTTGGGCCCCGAGCTTAGTTAGGGTATTCTTTAAAGTCTGATGGGCCCTTTCAACAATTCCCTGCCCTTGAGGGTTATAGGGAATTCCAGTAATGTGCTTGATCTGTAATTGTGCACAAAACTGTTTAAACTTAAGACTGCTATATCCAGGACCGTTGTCCGTTTTAATAATTTTGGGCTGTCCCATGACAGAAAAGGCATACAATGAATGATTTATAACATCTTTGGTAGCTTCTCCAGTGTGGGCGGAGGCACACAAAAACCCACTGAAGGTATCAATGGATACATGTACAAACTTAAGCTTCCCAAAAGATGGGATGTGAGTTACATCCATTTGCCAGAGTTCTCCGGGGACAAGGCCCCGTGGGTTAACTCCTAAATGTGGTTCTGGCAATAGGGTAAGACAATTTTT
The DNA here is from genome assembly GCF_978045245.1 of Mus caroli. Classification (NCBI taxonomy): domain Eukaryota; kingdom Metazoa; phylum Chordata; class Mammalia; order Rodentia; family Muridae; genus Mus; species Mus caroli. Next base: position 24,807,685 of record NW_028227265.1, on the reverse strand, counting down.
ACACTGTTTAACGATTTGTCTGGCTTGTTCCCTGGTTATGTTGAATCGTAGTCTGAGTGTCTGTGCATTGAGATGATGTAAAGTATGGGCTGTCTGAGCCTGTGACAGTGGGTCAGGCTCAATAGTAAGGCATGTAAGTCGAGTGGCCTGATCAGCAAGATCATTTCCCAGGGACAGGGGTCCAGGAAGTCCCGTGTGGGCTCGAATATGCCCCACAAAAAATGGGTAAGCTCGACTTCTTATGAGCATCTGTATTTTAAGAAACATCTGAAAAGTGGCAGTGGTGGGTTGAATACTAGGGACCACCTCTAAAGCTCTCAAAGCCCTTACCACATAATGGCTATCTGAATACAAGTTAAAGGGAGATGAGACCGATTCAAACACTTGTAAAGCTCCTCGGAGCTCCACTAGCTGGGCCGAGGTGTAGGTGGTCTCAATGATTTGGTGTCTTCCTTCGACAACGATAGCAGCTCTTCCATTACTGGACCCATCAATGAACACAGTTAAGGCTTTGGATATAGGCTGCAGCTGAGTAACCTTGGGAAAGACAAAAGGGGTAGTTTGCAAAAACTGAACCAACCTATTGGCTGGTAAATGTGTATCAAAGGTTCCTTGAAAGGAGGATAATAATATGGTCCACTCATCAAATTGTGACTGTAACCAAGAAAGCTGTTCAGAAGAATAAGGTAGAATAACAGTATCAGGAGCTTTTCCAAAATGGCGGGTAGCCATCTTGATTCCTAGGATAATTACCTGACATATAAGAGAAGGATAAACAGGGAGAACCTTTGAAGGTGTGGCTGGTAAATGGATCCAGAAAAGGGGATTATCATCTTGCCACAATAGGCCAGTGGGTGCAAAGGGTGTGGAAAAGACTATTAAGGACAGGGGTTGAAGGGGGTTAAGCCCATGGTTTGTTGATTAATGGCTGACTCTACCCTATGGAGAGCCTCTAGGGCAGCAGGAGATAACTTTCTCAGGGAGTTTGGGTCAGAATCTCCCCGGAGTGTATTAAAAAGGGGCTTTAGGTCTCCAGTAGTCAATTTTAAATAGGGACGTAACCAATTTATATCTCCTAGCAACTTTTGGAAATCATTTAAGGTCCTCAGCTGTGAGGTGCGGATGGTTAATTTCTGGGAATGTACTCTAATAGGCTCTAACTGAAAGCCTAGAAACATGAAAGGGTACTGAACTTGAATTTTATCAGGAGCTATGACAAATCCCCACCTTTGGAGGGCCCTAACTATGGCCTGGGCAACCACATGGGTAGAGGATAATTCTTTTGTGGCAATGAGCAGGTCATCCATATAGTGTACTATATAGGCATCAGGGAATTTTTGTCTTAAAGGGTTAATAATCTGTGCCACATATTTCTGACATAAGGTAGGGCTATTAGCCATTCCCTGGGGTAAAACCCGCCATTGAAAGCGGGGATTTGGTCCCACGTGATTTACAATGGGAATGGAAAAGGCAAAACGGACACAATCTTGGGGATGAAGTGGGATAGAAAAAAAACAATCTTTAATATCTATGACAATTTTAGAATAACCTCTGGGAATTGCGATAGGAGATGGTAAGCCTGGTTGAAGTGCCCCCATCGGCATCATGGTCTTATTTACAGCTCGAAGGTCCTGTAACAGTCTCCAGGCTCCACTTTTCTTTTTTATGACAAATATCGGTGTGTTCCATGGGGAGGTAGAAGGCTCAAGGTGTGACAGTCTTAATTGTTCCTGCACCAACTGTAAGGCTGCCTGAACTTTCTCTTGAGGCATAGACCACTGATCTATGGATCATTGGATTTCCAAGATATTTTATCTGCCTGGAATGCAGGAGGAGCAGTGGTCTCTAAGAAAAAAGGTCTGCCCCTAAACCCTTTTTATCATTTTTGGGTATGGGCATAATGGGAGAAATCCTTCCTTGTTCATCTTTGCCTAGACCCTTCTCTGGGAGGTACCCTGTTTTTAGCATCAAATTGGTGACAGTCTCGTTGGGGCTAAACATTATCATCCCCATCTGGGAGAGTATGTCTCTTCCCCATAGGTTTACAGGAAGGCCTTTGACCACAAAGGGTCGAACAGTTCCAGTATTGTTTTCTTTGTCTGACCATGTTAGCAGTTTGGAGCTTTGTAAGGTGTCCTGTGTTTGACCTATGCCTTTTAAATGAGTGGCAGTGGGCTGTAAGGGCCAGGCTGCAGGCCAATGTGTTAAGGAAATTACTGTTGCATCTGCCCCAGTATCTAGGAGCCCTTGAAACTGTTTGCCTTCTAGAAACAAAGTCAACATGGGCCGCGAATCAGTTATTTTTTGTGCCCAGTAGACTTCTGAGGATCCCGGGGAGGATGGTCCTCGCTCTTCTTTTATATAAGGGAAATGGCCGAATAGTGGGAGTGGTAGGGCTTGGGCTATGCGCTCTCTAGCCCTAAGGGTGAGTGGTCCCTGCGTGGTGGTCACTAAGATTTTTATCTCCCCATGGTAGTCGGTGTCAACCACTGTAGGAGTCACCGTTAGGCCTTGTAAAAGTCTGGACACTCGGCCGATGATGAGAAAAAACATCTTTTGGGGAGGGGGGCCAAATTCACCTGTTTCAATGACTACTGTTCCCTCCTCAGGAGTTATAATCCTGGTGGTGGAGGAACACAGGTCCAATGCTGCATTTCCTGTCGTGGCCCTGCACAATCTCCCACGGGGGTTAGGGGGTTGTCTGCAGTTGTTATTAGGGGAGACGGGCCCCGCAAGGGGGCCCTCTGGCCGTTTCCCTGGACCGCAGCTAGTGGATGGCCATTGATATCAGTCTTAGATCGGCAATCTCGTGCCCAGTGGTGTCCTCTCTTGCACTTATGGCAAAGACCGGGGGAGAGTTTTTGCTGGGTAACAGGCCTGGTTGAGACTAGGGTGGTCTGTCCTTGAGTAGGGCATTCTCTAGCAAAATGTCCAGGTTGGTTGCATCTATAGCAAGTTTTTTGTCTTTTACTTAGTTGTAGAGCAGCCCCAATGGCCAGGTTAATAGACTTAGAAATTTGTTGAGAAAACACATCTACCTCATTACAAAGCTTGATCATACCATTTATATCTAAACTCTTGGTTTTACCTCTCAGGGCAGCCTTACATGCCGAATTGGCGTTTTCAAGAGCAAGTTGTCGGACTAACAGACCCTCACTTTCCTCAGGCCCTAAAATTCTCTCAGCTGCTTCCTGCAATCTGGCAACGAACTGTGCATAGGACTCTTGGGGTCCTTGTATAATCTTGGTTAGGGGCGTAGTTAGCGCCCCTGCAGCAGGGACAGCACGCCAAGCTCCCAGGGCTGCCTGTGCCGTCTGGGCAAGGATACCGGGGGAGAGCCCTAATTGTTTTTTGTTTGTAGCGAAATTGCCTTTACCACAGATTTTATCAGCAGTCCAGGAGGCTGCCTTACTGGTAGGATTCTTTCTATTATTTGCAGCCAAATTTTCTCCTCTGTCTACAAACTCTGACTTCCAAGTTAAATATTGGCCTCTAGTGAGGACAGACTGAACAACTTTATTCCATTCATTGGGTATCAAGTAGCCTTCTCCTGCTAAACCTTCTAATATAGATACTGCAAACGGGGCATTAACCCCATAATTTTTGACTGCTGAATGAAGATCTTTTACATGTTTCAGTTTTAGCTTTTTATAGACTGGTTGGCAGTTAGTGTCCAACCCTTCATCAGGGGACATGCCACCCTCATCGGAATCAGAGTTTGCTTGATCCTCCTCCTCATTACTCTCTGGTTCCCCCTGATCTTTATCTGAAGAGCCAGTGGGGGGGTCCTCATGACCTGGAACAGCCTGACGAGCTCGAGCTCGGGTGAGGACAGGGAAGGTCAATTTTTTATTCCCTTGTTTCTGAGAGGGACCTCTGCGGCCAGTTTGAGAATTTTTTGAGATGGGACCTTGAAGGTTCCCCATGAGGGCTCTTTGTAGACTCTGGGTGTCTAGACTGAGGTCTTGTAGCTCCTTTTGAAGCCCTAGAACATCTTTAAGATTGGTGATCTGAGTCTGAAGTTCTTTTTTAGTTTGAAGTAATTGCCGAACGGATGGAGAAGCCAGCGATATGTGATGGGCAGTAGAGGGAATGAGGGGCAAGTAAGGAGGTGGGTGGTAATTGAAGGGCTCCATGGTAAGATAGGCACCGGGCCCAGGACCATAATGGTCTTGTTCATATTTAAAGGCTTCCTCATCCAATTCTGCCTCTGAGGCAGGATCGAGGGGTTTGTCTGACAACTCCTTATACAAAACGGGGTAAATTCTTTTTGGTCTAACAGAGGGTTGAGCAGTGGCCCCTTTTCTAGAATCTAATGTAATTTGGGGAGAAAGAGGGGAAGGCAGGGAGTCCTTAGGGGCCAGGGCATCGATAATCGATGGTGGCCGAGACTGAGGATTCGCCGATGGCTCAGCCTCGCTTTCGAGGCATGGCGATTGGGAATTTTCTAAAAAATCTTCAGTGAGGGCTAAGAGGCGAGCGCCTTCTCCGCCCTTTTCTGCCTGCTCAAGGAGGTCTCTGATGATTCCCCAATAACTAAAAAAGGACTCAGGGACATCTTCTCCTTGTTTTATTAAACTATTGATTTCTTTGCCTACTTTATTCCAGGTTAAAGGGTGTATTTCAGAACCATTTAATACCAGCCATGGACATCTATCGTCCACAAAACAAAAAAATTTTATTAAATCCTTTTTTTTAACTCTTATCCCTCTCTCCTTAAGAGAACCCTTCATTTCTTGAATAAAAACTGCCTCTTTGGACAGAACCTTCCCCATGGTTAATGGGACAACAACTGAATGCCTAGGCTTACCTCTTCCGACGTCCGTCCACGACACGCGAAGTGGCGGGGGACTGTCCCACTGTCTCACTGTCTTCGCGGTACCTCTTTAATCCGTTGTCCGAAGGGCGGTCGTACCTCGTGCCCCACGTCGGGCGCCACTTGACCCATCCAGCAGGTCCAGTTATTCGAGGGTCACGAGGGGACCTCCTCCTAAGAACCAAATGGGGGGTAGAGAGAGACGAGGGCCTTGTACGAATAACGACACGGAAACCGTTCTGGAATGTATCAAAGCCCCGTATTTTGAGAAAGACCCAAGGCTTAAATGCACAAGCAAAAGGGGAAGTACAGTTTCTTATCAGTGGGAGGGGTAGGGCAATACAAGCAAAAGGAGAAGTACTTATGGGAGGGGGGCAATAGAAATTCTTTCTTTTGGCAGGTACATGGGGAAGCAGGAACTTGGTATCAGGGTGTGGTCAGGACATCGGCAATGGCTTAGGGCTGGAACATTCTTGGAATCGGTAGGGCTGGAACATTCTCGGAATCGGTGTGTCGGTGGCCCGCTTTTGACCCCCTTTTCTTCTCGGGGGGAGAGGCCCAATTCAGAGATCAAGAGTTGTCTTAATAGCTCCCAACATGTGACAATGATGGTTGAGGATCCTTTTCATTTTTAATCTGAAGAGATATCCATGGATACACCCCCCTTCGTTCTACTGTGAAGACTCTGAGTAATGATGACATCACTCTACACATAGAAGCATTAATTCAAGGTGCAACACATGGTGAGAATTGGGACTAGAAGCTACTAGAGGCCCAGGCTATGCCCAAGGCCCCGAAGTCCTGATGATTTTTATGTATTTCTGTAGCTGCACAGAAGCACAGCAGTTGATATTCTAGTAAGCAGACTAGAGAGCTTGGGCAGGCTAGGAGCCTCCTGGTATCTCTCTTGACTTCTCTAGGTGATGGTGTGGATCCACGGTGGTGGACTGGTTGCAGGCATGGCTTCCATGCATGATGTATCTGTGCTGGCAGCCACTGAGGATGTGGTGGTGGTCACTATCCAGTACCGCCTGGGTGTCCTGGGTTTCTTCAGGTGAGTCTGGGGCTGGGCTGGGAAATGATTTGCTGATCACAACCTAGACAGTCCTTTGATCCATGTCCCTTCCACTTCTCAGCACTGGAGACCAGCATGCCAGAGGCAACTGGGGATACCTGGACCAAGTGGCTGCCCTAGGCTGGGTCCAGCAGAACATTGCCCACTTTGGTGGCAACTGTGACTGGGTCACAATTTTTGGCGAGTCTGCAGGTGGCACAAGTGTGTCTTCACTTGTTGTGTCCCCCATGTCCCAAGGGCTCTTCCATGGTGCCATCATGGAGAGTGGAGTGGCCCTGCTGCCTTACCTTATCTCCAACACCTCTGAGATGGTCTCTACTGTAAGTGCTCCAACACTGCCACTCAGTCTTTATATTCTGGTACTTTGGTGTTCTGTTCATTGTGAAAATCAAGGACTGTGGAAGATAGTTTCTTGCCAATAATTTCAGAGAAACTCAGCGGTTAGTATCTACTCACCTCTACTTCATACTGAGTGACTACGCTATCTGACCAGCAAACTAGTCTTTGAAGCTTCTATCATTGGCAAAAGAAGTAAGCATGTGCTTGGCAGCTGCTTCATTAATTTTTAAAAGTGCTTGGAGTGCAAGCCTGAGGACATAAGTTCAAACACCCAGAATCCCCAAAGGCCTAGTAACATGTAATGGTAAACTATATGTTCCTCTAGTTGCATGGGAGCCAGAGATAAGAGAACCTCTGGATGGTCATAGACCAGCTTAGGTAGTCTAGGCAGCAAAAATGAAAAGACAGCCTGCCAAATAAGGGGGACGGGAAGACTGATAATTTGTCCTCTAATCTTCATGTACAATCCTTGACAGACTTACTCCTTCCCTCATATATAAAATAGAGGAAGGTCGATGGAGAAAACAAAACTACTCTAAACAAAAAAGAACAGGTGTGCAGGTAAAAAGGGTCCTGATGCCCGCTGTCACCTCTGACCAATTGCACAATGGGAACAATATGTATTTATTCCAATCCACACAACACACGCTACAGTGTGGGAATTAGGCACAACAGCATCGACTTGGAAATGAGAATTCTCCTTCTTGCCTCATTCCCTTTGCAGATGGTGGCCAAGCTCTCTGGATGCCAGGCCATGGATTCACAGGCCCTGGTGCTCTGTCTGAGAGGCAAGAGTGAAGCAGAGATTCTGGCTATTAACAAGGTTGGAAGAATTGTGTGTCTGGGAGAACCTGCTGTACATGATGTGGGATTCTGAACCAAATACGTCATCTTTATGCCTTTGTGTTCTTTCAGTTCTTGTGTAAAATGAATACAAGAAAGGCTAATCTATGTGTAGATTCTCCTCCAGGGTGAGCAGATCTTCCTGAAACTAGTGAGAATTGAGAAAAAGGTAGAGGTGACTCAGTAGACATCATGATATTTATTTTATTAACTCTCAGCATTGGCCTCTAATACCTCACAGGTCTTTATACTGATCCCTGCTGTGGCAGATGGAGAGTTCCTACCCAAGCATCCCAAAGAGTTGTTGGAATCTGAGGATTTTCACCCTGTCCCCAGCATCATTGGTGTCAACAATGATGAGTATAGTTGGACAATCCCCAGGGTGAGGCACAATTCCAATCCTTAGGGAGGCTGGAGACTCATATGCTAAGCAGATGTATTGGTGGAAACACAATACATCTTTAATCCAAGTCCACCAGACCCCACACTTAAGCCTGTCTTCTGCCTCCCAGGTCCTGGGCTCTGCTCAGACAATAAAGCAAATAACCAGGGAGAACCTGCAGGCTGTTCTGAAGAATACAACAGCAGAACTGGTGAGATGTTTCTGGTCCTGTCCAAATAGTCAGATCCTTCATACCTCCTCTGACAGCATCCCTACTAATAAAAATCAGTATATGTGTATGATTTGGTATGGGGTTAAATCAGATCATGAATCTTTTTATCCTATATCACTGCAGGCACCATTCTCCTAATACTGGAGGTGGTTGCCTACCCAATCCACAATATGCCAATTTCATTGTTCCTGCTCTCATTGGTGTAGATGCTGCCTCCTGAGTGTAGTGACCTGCTAATGGAAGAGTACATGGGGGACACTGAGGATGCCCAGACCCTCCAAGCACAGTTCAGAGAGATGATGGGAGACTTTGTGTTTGTGATTCCTGCACTCCAAGTAGCACATTTTCAGAGTGAGTACATCTGTGTCAAGGCTTAGGGGAGCAGGTTAGAGATGGGTCATTGGCAAGCACTGGGGAGTGTTAGTGTTAGACTCCTCCTGTCTAGTTTAAGAGAGTGAAATCAGGGTAGAGAGAAGAAAATGGGTTGCTGATACTCTATTGACTTAACAAAGCCTCTGAGCTGGGAAGGCCAGGGGTACTGATTAGCCAAGGGCTTTTCCATTTCTAGTGCTCGTGCTTAGGGCTCCCTCTCCCATCTAACTTTTGTGATTCCTGGTAACTTTTTTTTTTAATTAGGTATTTTCCTCAATTACATTTCCAATGCTATCCAAAAAGTCCCCAATACACTCCCCCTCCAGTCCCCCACCCACCCACCCCCACCCCTTGGCCCTGGCATTCCCCTGTACTGGGGCATATAAAGTTGGCAAGTCCAATGGGCCTCTCTTTCCAGTGATGGCCGACTAGGCCATCTTTTGATACAAATGCAGCTAGAGTCAAGAGCGCTGGGGTACTGGTTAGTTCATAATAATATTCCACCTACGGGGTTGCAGTTCCCTTTAGCTCCTTGGGTACTTTCTCTAGCTCCTCCATTGGGGGCCCTGTGATCCATCCAGTAGCTGACTGTGAGCATCCACTTCTGTGTTTGCTAGGCCCCGGCATTGTCTCACAAGAGACAGCTATATCTGGGTCCTTTCAGCAAAATCTTGCTAGTGTATGCAATGGTGTCAGCATTTGGAAGCTGATTATGGGATGGATCCCTGGATATGGCAGTCTTTAGATGGTCCATCCTTTCTTCACAGCTCCAAACTTTATCTCTGTAACTCTTTCCATGGGTGTTTTGTTCCCAATTCCAAGAAGGGGCACAATGTCCACACTTTGGTCTTCGTTCTTCTTCAGTTTCATGCGTTTAACAAATTGTATCTTATATCTTGGGTATCCTAAGTTTTTGGGCTAATATCCACTTATCAGTGAGTACATATTGTGTGAGTTCCTTTGTGAATATGTTACCTCACTCAGGATGATGCCCTCCAGATCCATCCATTTGCCTAGGAATTTCATAAATTCATTCCTTTTAATAGCTGAGTAATACTCCATTGTGTAAATGTACCACATTTTTTGTATCCATTCCTCTGTTGAGGGGCATCTGGATTCTTTCCAGCTTCTGGCTATTATAAATAAGGCTTCTATGAACATAGTGGAGCATGTGACCTTCTTACCGGTTGGAACATCTTCTGGATATATGCCCAGGAGAGGTATTGCTGGATCCTCTGGTAGTATTATGTCCAATTTTCTGAGGAACCGCCAAAATGATTTCCAGAGTGGTTGTACCAGCTTGCAATCCCACCAACAATGAAGGAGTGTTCCTCTTTCTCCACATCCTCGCCAGCCTCTGCTGTCACCTGAATTTTTGATCTTAGCCATTCTGACTGGTGTGAGGTGGAATCTCAGGGTTGTTTTGAGTTGCATTTCCCTGATGATTAAGGATGTTGAACATTTTTTCAGGTGCTTCTCTGCCATTCAGTATTCCTCAGGTGAGAATTCTTTGTTCAGTTCTGAGCCCCATTTTTTAACGGGGTTATTTGATTTTTCTGGAGTCCACCTTCTTGAGTTCTTTATATATATTGGATATTAGTCCCCTATCTGATTTAGGATAGGTAAAGATCCTTTCCCAATCTGTTGGTGGTCTTTATGTCTTATTGACGGTGTCTTTTGCCTTGCAGAAGCTTTGCAACTTTATGAGGTCCCATTTATCGATTCTCGATCTTACAGCACAAGCCATTGCTGTTCTATTCAGGAATTTTTCCCCTGTACCCATATCTTCGAGGCTTTTCCCTACTTTCTCCTCTATAAGTTTCAGTGTCTCTGGTTTTATGTGGAGTTCCTTAATCCACTTAGATTTGACCTTGATACAAGGAGATAGGAATGGATCAATTCACATTCTTCTACATGATAATCGCAAGTTGTGCCAGCACCATTTGTTGAAAATGCTGTCTTTTTTCCACTGGGTGGTTTTTGCTCCCTTGTCAAAGATCAAGTGACCATAGGTATGTGGGTTGATCTCAGGGTCTTCAATTCTGTTCCATTGGTCTACTTGTCTGTCGTTATAGCAGTACCATGCAGTTTTTATCAAAATTGGTCTGTAGTACAGCTTTAGGTCAGGCATGGTGATTCCACCAGAGGTTCTTTTATCCTTGAGAAGAGTTTATGCTATCCTAGGTTTTTTGTTGTTCCAGATGAATTTGCAGATTGCCCTTTCTAATTCGTTGAAGAATTAAGTTGGAATTTTGATGGGGATTGCATTGAATCTGTAGATTGCTTTTGGTAAGATAGTCATTTTTACAATGTTGATCCTGCCAATCCATGAGCATTGGAGGTCTTTCCATCTTCTGAGATCTTCTTTAATTTCTTTCTTCAGGGACTTGAAGATCTTGTCATACAGATCTTTCACTTCCTTAGTTAGAGTCACGCCAAGGTATTTTATATTGTTTGTGACTATTGAGAAGGGTGTTGTTTCCCTAATTTCCTTCTCTGCCTGTTTATCCTTTGTGAACAGAAAGGCCATTGACTTGTTTGAGTTAATTTTATATCCAGCTACTTCACCGAAGCTATTTATCAGGCTTAGGAGTTCTCTGGTGGAATTTTTAGGGTCACTTATGTATACTATCATATCATCTGCAAAAAGCGATATTTTGACTTCTTCTTTTCCGATTTGTATCCCCTTGATCTCCTTTTGTTGTCTAATTGCTCTGGCTAGGACTTCAAGTACAATGTTGAATAGGTAGGGAGAGAGTGGGCAGCCTTGTCTAGTCCCTGATTTTAGTGGGATTTCTTCCAGCTTCTCACCATTTACTTTGATGTTGGCTACTGGTTTGCTGTATATTGCTTTTATCATGTTTAGGTATGGGCCCTGAATTCCTGATCTTTCCAAGACTTTTATCATGAATGGGTGTTGGATTTTGTCAAATGCTTTTTTAGCATCTAACGAGATGATCATGTGGTTTTTGTCTTTGAGTTTGTTTATATAATGGATTACATTGATGGATTTTCGTATATTGAACCATTCTTGCATCCCTGGGATGAAACCTACTTGGTCAGGATGGATGATTGTTTTGATGTGTTCTTGAATTCGGATAGCGAGAACTTTATTGAGGATTTTTGCATAAATATTCATAAGGGAAATTGGTCTGAAGTTCTCTATTTTTGTTGGGTCTTTATGTGGTTTAGGTATCAGAGTAATTGTGGCTTCATAGAATGAGTTGGGTAGAGTACCTTCTGATTCTATTTTGTGGAATAGTTTGTGAAGAACTGGGATTAGATCTTCTTTGAAGGTTTGATAGAACTCTGCACTAAACCCATCTGGTCCTGGGCTTTTTTTGGTTAGGAGACTATTAATGACTGCTTCTATTTCTTTGGGGGATATAGGGCTGTTTAGATCATTAACCTGATCTTGATTCAACTTTGGTACCTGGTATCTGTCTAGGAACTTCTCCATTTCATCCAGGTTCTCCAGTTTTGTTGAGTATAGCCTTTGGTAGAAGGATCTGATGGTGTTTTGGATGTCTTCAGGATCTGTTGTTATGTCTCCTTTTTCATTTCTGATTTTGTTAATTAGGATGCTTTCCCTGTGCCCTCTAGTGAGTCTTCATTCTCATCTACTCCTATTATCCGTACGTTTGATCTTCTCATTTTGTCCTGGATTTCCTGGATGTTTTGAGTTAGGATCTTTTTGGATTTTGTATTTTCTTTGATTGTCGTGCCGATGTTCTTTATGGAGTCTTCTGCATCTGAGATTCTCTCTTCCATCTCTTGTATTCTGTTGCTGATGCTAGCATCTATGGTTCCAGATTTCTTTCCTAGGGTTTCTATCTCCAGCGTTGCCTCAATTTGGGTTTTCTTCATTGTCTCTACTTCCCTTTTTAGGTCTTGGATGGTTTTATTCAATTCCATCACCTGTTTGGTCTGGTTTTCCTGCAATTCTTTAATGGATTTTTGTGCTTCCTCTTTAATGTCTTCTACTTGTTTACCAGTGTTCTCCTGTATTTCTTTAAGTGTGTTATTAAAGACCTTCTTGAAGTCTTCTACCATCATCATGAGATATGCTTTTAGATCCGTGTCTATCTTTTCCGGTGTGTTGGTGTGCCCTGGACTGGGCGAAGTGGGAGTGCTGGGTTCTGATGATGGTGAGTGGTCTTGGTTTCTATTAGTAAGATTATTACGTTTACCTTTCGCCATCTGGTAATCTCTGGGGTTAGTTGTTATCGTTGTCACTGTTTAAAGATTGGAGCAGACGCTGTGTTCCACTCACCAGAAGTCTTAAGATCCTGTGGCGGGTGTCGTGGGTAGCTGGCGGGTGTCAGCTGACCCTGCGCCCTAGCTACCCCGGTGCTGTTCAGACCGGAAGAGGCTTGTGGCCCTACTCAGGCCGGTTTTCTGCTTCCCTAACTAATGCAGTCTCAGGTCCCGAGCACAATTGGATTGGAGCAGAAGCTGTGTTCCACTCACCAGAAGTCTTAAGATCCTGTGGCGGGTGTTGTGGGTAGCTGGCGAGTGTCAGCCGACCTTGTGCCCTAGCTACGCCAGTGCTGGTCAGACCAGAAGAGGCTTGTGGCCCTACTCAGGCCGGTTTTCTGCCTCCCCAACCAAAGCAGTCTCAGGTCCCGTTCGATTGGACTGGAGCAGAAGCTGTGTTCCACTCACCAGAAGTCTCAAGATCCTGTGGTGGGTGTCGTGGGTAGCTGGTGGGTGTCAGCTGACCCTGCGCCCTAGCTATCCAGGTGCTGGTCAGACCGGAAGACTCCTGGTAACTTTTTAATCTCCACATATGAATCAGAAAAAAAATTTAGGTGAGGGGCCACTGTGTCACTTTGTCCCTCCTCCAGGTTCCCATGCCCCTGTCTACTTCTATGAATTCCAACATCAATCCAGCTTCCTCAAGGATATCAGGCCACCCCATGTGAAGGCTGACCATGCTGATGAGGTTCCTTTTGTCTTTGGGTCCATGCTTTTTGGGATGAAACGTAAGTCTTTATTACAACGACTTTATTATTATTATTATTATTTCTATTATTATTCTACTATTACTATTATTTTAACTGAATGAGGTCCCAGATGATTTTCTGGGTAACTGCTGAGGTCTCAGTTCATTTGAGAAAATCTAGGATTCTGGGAGAGGACAAAATCAAATATCATGGCCCAAAAATTTATAACCAGTTTAGAATCTGCACCCTTCCCAGTCTAGCCTGTGATAGAGGATCTAACAGCACACTGGGGCAGGAATTCAGTTAGAGGCTCACATGGATCTTGCTACTGGATAATGAAGAAGTGTGGCAGCAAACTAATAATTTGAGGTCCAACAACAGTTGAGATTGTGAGTGTTGTGTGAGGTGGCACATGCTTGGGTTTTTGTCTTTCTCATGGCTCTAGTTGACATCACTGAGGAGGAAAAACTGCTGAACCAGAGGATGATGAAGTACTGGGCCAACTTTGCAAGACATGGGTGAGAACACACCTCTTTCCCAACATGTCGGTTGTGGGTCTCTAACTAGGGCTCAATTTTAGCCTAGATGATGACTTTCTTAGCATGCATGACTTTGATCACAAGATGGAGTCTTCTCTACACAATAACCCACTTATATAAATACTTTGTAGTTGTCAGGTACTGGTCATCTCACGGTTTCCTAGCTGGTGGGGCATAGTGTTGTGGTACTGCTCTTTAGATCTTGCCTCATAGAGGGAGACATAAAAGAGCTCATGTAGTCTCCCCCCACATGAAGCAGAAACTAGCAAGTGACACTTGTATGTGCATATCACGACTCCTTTCCCACTAGTCCCCTTAACCACTGTCTTCCTTGTTCCATTGCCATGACCCAAAACATGGGATTAGGCTTTGGACCAGAGTGACCTCACCCTTCTTTTCTTGGTGGCATATCCACAGGAACCCCAACAGTGAGGGCCTACCCTACTGGTCCATGCTGAACCAAGATGAGCAGTATCTACAGCTGGACATCCAGACTGCTGTGGGCCAAGCACTGAAGGCAAGAAGGCTGCAGTTCTGGACCAAGACTCTGCCCCAGAAGATTCAGGAGTTAAATAGATCTGAAAATATGCACAAAGATATGTAGTGCCCTTTGTGAGGAATTTTGTGTGGGACTGGCTGCTGATCAAGTCAGCTTCAGGTTTTCCCAACACATATGGAAACCTGAGTTGATTCTAATATTCACAAAGCCTCTATACTTGTGTGGTTTTCTTATTAATCACAAATTCTCTGCATGTGACTCTTTATCAAGCCGGGCCACCTTTGGTTAGACCCACTCGATAAGTGCTTCCATAACTGTAGATTTGTGAGCCCCATAATGTCCCATCTCCTTTTAGAGTTTACTGGAACTAGGCCCTTTTAGCCTTGCTTGCTTAACCTCTCATCCTCTCTCTCTTTTTCTCTATGACTTCTTTAAGTGTGTGGCCAGGTATCTGTGGGACTCTGGGAGCCATCCTAAATTAAGAGTGGGTTTGAGGTGTGTCCAAAACCCAGAGATTTCTTTCTGAGTTTAGAAGAATTAGGACTTCTCCCTCCTACCCTGGTACCTTATGAGGTCATGTCTGCAATACCAGGAATTCCTCCTTATGTACCCAGGTACCAGCCTTTGAGGTACTCTCACCCCAAATACCACTACCCACTCTCCAGTGGTCTAAATATCCTTCATTCCCTCCATTAACTAGAGCTGTCTCATCAAAGATGTCTTCTGAGATTCTGTTTTAGACACGGTCATGGTGCCTGAGGTCCCTCCTCCAACCCCCTCAGCCATTCCTGCTTTGCTTCCCTTCTCAGAATTCGAAGGCTATGATTGCAGGCAGATCAAGCAGTGAGGGTCAAAGAGTGGAGCTCCCACCCTATGTGTTCTTATAACCCCACAGTCACCAAGTCAATGTGTGTTAACTCTCCTGCCTTTCTCTGGTGCAACAACATTACAACTACCTGTGTTAACCCCCTTTTCAAGGTTTCTGCACTCCTTTAACAATTGTTCTCCAGGTTTATGTCTATGAGCCAGAAGAACTTGCTTTATAGCTGAGAGGTGACCAAAAGAAAAGGGAGGTTTAGATCTTCTTGGACTATGTCTCACAGTCTCACTAAGTGCCAGGGGGGCCGCTGGAATAGTATTCAAAGACACCACCTGACTGTTGACTTCCAGGACTAGCTTGACCAGACCATGGCTTCTACCTTGGACAGCCTCTAGTCCCTTTAACTGCAGATAACCTCCCTAGTGGGGCTTGCTTTACAAAACAGGAGAGCTTCCAGCCTGCTGACAGCTGATCAGAGTTGTCCAAGGGAAGAAATTCTGTTTCTATGTTAATGAGTCTGGACTAGTTGAACAAAACATACATGTATTTAAGGATCTCCTGCCACATCTCTGAACTTGTTATAATCCAAGTACCTCCACACCATGGTACTCAAACTCTCTGGTAGCTTGTCTTCCTACCTTCCTTGGCCCTGTACTGGCCAATGGGGCCTTCCTCCTCTTTGATTCCTATTTCATCCAATTTCTAAAACAGCAACTCAGCAACATTGCCAAAGTCACTAACAACCAGGTTCTGGTTCAATACCAAACTATTCCCAGCCCAGAGGCTGATGACTATGATGATAAAATGAAAGTGGGGAGATGTGGAGTCAGGGAGCCATGGGACCCAGGGATCTGGTCCCAAATATGAGTGGGGTTGAGGTACTATATCCGAACCCCAGAAATTTTGTCCTGATATCAGCTGGAGTAGTACTGATTCCCCCTTCCCCTGGCTTGCATGTCCTCATGCACATCTCCCTGAAACTCTTGGTATACTTTGTGTGCCTTTCAGTTCCTGAGAAACTGAGGCATTTCCTCAGACAATGAGGCATACCCTGCGTGTCTCTCTGGGTAGCAGAGCTTGGTGAAACATGTAGAATCTGACTGAACATTAGTCTTGCAACCCATGTCTAGCTTGCACCTGCCATTACAACATGGGAATCATATTCAGCTTTGATACATGTATAAAAAGGCTGACTACTTGGAATAACATAGCAAGACTTTCTGGACTCGCCAGTGGTTAAATAAAGACAAAGAGACTTATTAATCTTTATCCCAGTCAGGCCTCTCAGATAGCTCACTCTGAATTTACCTGACTGTTTTCTAGGAATTCCTATGTGCCAGAGGGAAAGAAGGCATTTTGAGATGGAAATGAGCGTAGGATTAGTAAGGGAAAGATGAGCAAAGGGTACGCTTGGAACCTGGCAGGTAGAGGAGGAAAGAAGAGACCATACCAGAGGCCCCAGATCAGGTTAAGCAGGGATGGTAAGCATGAAACAATAGCTGGAAGCTGCACAGTGTGGTCAGGACCAGGACCTTTGTCCTCCTCCTGTCTGAAGTTGACTTCACTGAGAAGGAGCTACCGAGCAGGAGGAGGACTGAGTGAGACTATATATATATAGTAAATTCCCACAAGACGTATATGTATGAGTCCCAGTGGATGCCACCCTTCTCCACACCCTCCCCTGAGCCTGGGTTTCTTCATCTCTTCCTTACCTCATCTTCTCCCGACTTAAACTCCAAGTCTCAAACATTAAAAGTAAGCAGCTGCTTTAAGAAGTGTTGGCCACATTATGTGTAGGTATCAGATTTTTATACTCATCTTTGACTAAGTCCTGTATTTTTGCATATCTATAAGGGGCCAATAAAACCTTGATTAGCTGAAAGTCTTGTGTCTTAATAAGTTTAAGCTGCAGTGATGTTAAATCTTTTTTTGTTTGTTTGGGGTTTTTTGTTTCGTTTTGTTTTGTTTTTCGAGACAGGGTTTCTCTGTGTAGCCCTGGCTGTCCTGGAACTCTGTAGACCAGGCTGGCCTCAAACTCAGAAATCCGTCTGCCTCTGCCTCCCAAGTGCTGGAATTAAAGGCATGTGCCACCACTGCCCAGGGTGATGTTAAATTTTGACTGCTGAGCTGGGCGTGGTGGCGTACACCTTGCCTTTTTGCCTCTGCTTCTTCCTGGTGTAAGCATTTACCTGGCTCTGCTGATGGTGCTATCATCTTTCGATGACATCAGACTTTAGCTTCTTCAAGCCTTCCAATGTGTGTTGAAGACAAGAAACTCTCCAGGAATCTTCTAGGCCTTCAACACCAGATTGGAACTGCTAGGTATTGAACATCATGGACTAAGCAGCTACCAGAGTTCTAAGCCTCTCTAGGGTGCAGATGGTCACCATTCGAGAACCTAGTACTTATTATGTAAGCCAGCCACTTTAGTAAATCCTCCTATATAATATATGTATAGTCTATCACTTCTACTTCTCTAGGGGACTCTGCATAATACAGGTGTTGTAGCAAAATCACCCTAAGCTGTTAGCTTTGTGTTGAGGCATGTGGCTATGACCCAGCTACTTGGAAGGCAGAGACAGGAAGCTTGCATGTGATCAGGATTACAAGATTAACACATTTGAAACATAGGAATTACATATTAATAATTATATATGAACATATTTGTATGACCATACATAAGTTTTCAACTTATTAACAATAAAAATTTGTCCATAGCTTTGGAGACTTACAAGTCTAGGTTCAAGATGCTGGCAGATTTGCTGTGTTGTGAGGACGAGCTTTCTAGCCGGAAGATGTAACTTGTATCCTCACAGGATAGAAAGTATACACAATGTTGCCCATGTTTCTTGCCACACAATCACTCTCCTTCGGCTTCCATCTTATTAATTTATATTCCTGCTTCATTATTGTTCCTAATCCTTTTCTGGGACCTCTATTGAAAAACTTTCTCTTACACTTTCTGCCATCATAGAAAGGTGACCAATTGTGCTCAACCTGTCTCTGTGTTCCCCTAAAGCATTTTCTCCTTGTCATTAGAAGTTTCTGTCCTTCCTAGTCCCACAGCAGGAAGCCTTTCCTGGTTACAGAACATGGCTACTTTGTGCTCCACATCCTCTGTTACTAGGAGACTTTACCAGGGTTACACTAGTGGATTCCAGGGAGTTTCTATTGCACTAGCTTTCCACATCACCCTCCCAAATGCCCCCAAATTGCAGTCATCTCTCCCAGTACTCCATCCTTCCCCTGAACCCGAGTCCTCCTGTTTCCATTCCCCCACACTCCCATCAGATCTGTTTATCCTTCCCTGGGAAATCCATGTGTCTTCCCTTGAGATCTCCTTGTTACTTAGTTTCCCTTAGTCTGTGGACTGTAGTGTGATTATTCTTTACTTAACAGCTAATAGCCACTCATAAGTGAGTACATGTTTGTCTCTCTGGGTCTGCGTTACTTCACTCAGGACGACTTTTTTCTAGTTCCATCCATTTGACTGCAAATTTCATGGTGTCATTTTTTTTTTTCTTCTAACAGCTGAGTAGTACTCTGCTGTGTAAATGTACCAATTTTCTTTATCCATTCTACAGTTGAGGGGCATCTAGGTTGTTTCCAATTTCTGGGTATTATGAATAAAGCTGCTATGAACATAGTTGAACAAGTGTCATTATGGTATGATGGGACATCCTTTAGGTATATGCCCAAGAGTTGTATAGCTGGGTTTTGAGGTAAATCAATTCCAAATGTTGTGAGAAACTGCCATATTGACCTACAATTTGTCCTGCCTGCAACATATTCTGGGATAATGGTGGTGCAGAACATGTGGAATGGTCAACTAATGAGTAATCCAACTTGAGGCCTATGTCATAAGAGGGAGCCCACACTCTACATTGCTTGGATTGCCAGAAACCAGAGGCTGGATAGCCTGAAGATCTAGGATAGAACCAAACACAACTTGCCAAAAAAAAGTTTAATGAAATGATTCCTAATGACATTCTGCTATGCTCACAGATCTATGCCTAATCCAGTTATCATCAGAGAGGCATTCATCAGCCTCTGGTGGGAGCAGTTCCAGACACTCATAGCCAAATATTAGGCAGAGCTTGGGTACTCCATGAAGAGGGGGAGAGGCAGAATTGTAGGAGAGGTCAAGGACACCACCATAACACAGCCCACAGAATCATCTAAGTAGGGCTCATAATGGTTCAGAGACTGAAGCAGCCAGCAACCATGGAGCTTGCATAGGTCTGTGCTAGGTCCTCTGCGTAATGTTATGGTTAGGTAGCTTAGTGTTCTTCTCGGACTCCTAACAGTGGGAGTGGGATGTCTCTGATTCCCTTGCCTACTCTTGAGACCCTCTCCATCCTACAGGGTTGCCTTGGGACTGAGGATTTGTGCCTGATCTTATTGTAACTTGTTAAGCCATGTTCAGAAGATATCCCTGGGAGGCTAGATCCTTTCTGAGGGGAAAGAGAGGAAGACATGGATCTGGGTTGGAGTACAGGGATCCTGGCATTGAAGAAGGACTTCAGATGCGATGTTGTGCCTGTCCAAGAGGCCAGGGAAGGAGCAGAAACTGCAGAAGTGGCTTTGTCCTGACTGCTGGCTGTTGGCTTCCTGTGACTATTACCTTATCAGTTCTTCTGCAATAAGAACTTTGCCCCATCCAACCAAATTTCCACACCTACACCCCCCAAAAGGTACAAATTCCTGCTTGGGCCAGCCCAGTCTATTCTGTTTCCTGCTGTGAGACTCTCATCTTGCAGCAGCACAGGTTTAGGCCTGAGATTCAACCATGCCATTGGCTAGACTTCCTGGTTGCTGTGTGTTGTTGCCTGTGGGCTCCTGCTTCTCCTTCAGCATATGAATGGTGACACTATCTAAATTAGCACAGGGGAAGGGGGTCAGAGCTGCCCCAGTTCTGAAGAATCAGAGGCTGAGAGTGGGGGTGAAGGAACCAGGGAGGGAGGAGGAGCAGGTAGAGATGACTGACATCGGACTGCCTTGACCTCCCAGCTCCCAGTGAAGAAGTAACAAAATTCGAGGCTTTTGGGCCCAGGCTTGGGAGTGTGGCTTTTGTGGCTTAGTGCTCCAGGTGCTGGTCATAAAACAGATAGTGACATTCCTTCCTCCACCCACCTGCTTCCTGGGTTCAAAGAGTGTTCATTCAAAGAATGGCACCCTGACCATTACTGGAACCTGCAATGCAAATGTGCTATTGTTAGGGGCTCTTAGATTGTTAGGGGCTCTTAGAAACTGTCTTGAGAGATAACCTGACACTTGTGACTTTATACTTCCTTGTGACTCTTAACTGGTATTTTTGGTATTTTCCAACAACGCCCTCCACACCTCCTTGAGTTGTGGTTTCTTCCTTTAAATACCCCCTTACTCAGCTACTCGGGGCGCCATGGTCCTCTACCCCTGCGTGGTGTATGATCATGGGCCTGAGAGCGCTCTTGAATAAAAATCCTCTTGCAGTTGCAGCAAGACCGTTTCTTGTGTGATTTGGGGTGTCACCTCTCCTGAGTCAGAATGTGAGGGAGTCCTCACGTTGTGGGTCTTTCACCAGTAATGACACCGAAACTATTATTACTTATTATACCTCGGACCTTAGCTTAAGCTATCTCCAAAGTGACTCATATTGCTTAAATTAACATATTTATTCTATTCTACATTTGCCACATGGCCTGTTACCTCTAATTCAGTCCCAGTACATACTTCCTCTGTGTCTGGCTAGCTAGTCTTTCATTTCTCAGTTCTTCCCACAGTTCCTATCTCTACCCAGATGTCCCTCCTTACCTCTCCTGCCTCAGCTATGGTCATCAGCTCTTTATTAAACCAATCAGAGGATGATGAGAAGATGTTTGCAAAACACAGAAGCAGGTAATACTTAAAAAAAAAAAATAGTATCAAAGTCTAGATAGTACTCAGCTCTCTGCTGGCCCAGAAATCAACATCTGCATAATACAAAGGCAACCGTTACACAGGGCACAGAAAGATTTCACCAACATCTCCCTCTTTTTGTTCAAGAAAAGACTCTTTCTAACATAATAAACTATATACAATCAGGAAATTACAAGAGCTATCTGGTAAGATTGCATTTACAATGTCTAGTTCATTTGTATTTGACAACCTTGGAGAAAGTACTCCATCTGTATATTATTTTGGTAAGTTCAAAGTTCTGGATCCAATCATTTTCTATTATAAATTTTATTACCAATCTAAAAAATATACGTTTTAGACCTTAAAACATTTTCTTAAGTCCTAAACAACTTCAGCTTAATGTGAGATTCTAACTCAGAGATTGAGAAGGATAAATATTACTTGAGTGAACAGGAAGTACAGAGCAAGCTGCATCTAAAACTCCAGAAATGACCAAGACTGCTGGCTGCCTGGTCAGCCAGCCAAGGTTCCTCTGCAACACTGGGACATCCATCTATCTTTGGCCTGCAGGCCCAGAGTACCTGACAGACTTATCTGTGAAGCAGGAATATTGAAGCATTAGCCTACCTTGACTCCAAGTTAATCAATTGACTTTCCAGTGTCCTGTTTGTTCACAGCTTGGACAGCAGGCTGCCAACAATCAAGATGAGGGCAGTTTTTGCCCAGTGCCTAGCTTTGCCACATTTGAAGCAAATTCTACATGTAGGTTCTTTGATGCCCATCATCTTCTCTGAAGTCATATGGGGGTGCAGCCAGGAGCTGACGTGGTCACAGTCACGGAAGCCTTTTGTTATGAAAACGTATTAAATGCCATAACATCTCTAAGTGAATAAGAGGAATGGCTCATCTTCTCCTCATTTCCAAGTTTCTAGAACATCCTTTCCCTGCAACTTTAGTGACTAAATACAGTGCGGGTTGACAGAATACGATGCAACATTAGAATGTCAAACCTCACAAGGAATAAAATGAAATATTAAATCATTAAGCAATAAAGGAAACTCTGGGGTAAAAAAAGAAGTAAAAGTATATTCTGACTTGTTATCTACTGAACAGCCCTAGGAAAGTGTCCAATCTATAACAACCCCTAATAGTTCCATGATAGGAAAAGCAAGAGGTCAGACAAAAAGATTCCTTCAACGTCATCGTCTGACAATTTTAGAGTCTCGGGAGAAGGATGACTAAGTTTCTGCGGATTGAGCTTTGTAGGTGCTACTTACACCAGGCCTAGAGGTTTGTAGGGGCGAGTTCTCTTCCATAGGAGAAAAATAGGAAAATGACATGCGGAGGGGTTCAGTGGGACACAATTCCTAGGCTCATTGACCAGGTAATGTTATTAACACTCTTACATGTTTTGTTTATGGGAAATATAATTATATAAACATAATGTAAGTCATCACTATGGCTACCAGGTGATTTGTAAAGGTTTACACCTGGCTGATAGTATTTTTTTTCTTTTTCCAATATTTTATTAGGTATTTTCTTCATTTACATTTCAAATGCTATCCTGCAAGTCCCCTATACCCTCCCCCAACCCTGCTCCCCTACCCACCCACTCCCACTTCTTGGCCCTGGTGTTCCCCTGTACTGAGGCATATAAAGTTTGCAAGACCAATGGGCCTCTTTTCCCAATGATGGCAGACTAGGCCATCTTCTGATACATATGCAGCTAGAGACACGAGCTCTGGGCTACTGGTTAGTTCATATTGTTGTTCCACCTATAGGGTTGCAGACCCCTTTAGCTCCTTGGGTACTTTCTCTAGCTCCTCCATTGGGGGCCCTGTGATCCATCCAATAGCTGACTGTGAGCATCCACTTCTGTGTTTGCTAGGACCCTGCATAATCTCACAAGAGACAGCTATATCAGGGTCCTTTCAGCAAAATCTTGCTAGTGTATGCAATGGTGTCAGCGTTTGGAAGCTGATTATGAGATGGATCCTCAGTATGGCAGTCTGTAGATGGTCCATCCTTTCATCTCAGCTCCAAACTTTGTCTCTGTAACTCCTTCCATGGGTGTTTTGTTCCCAATTCTAAGAAGGGGCAAAGTGTCCACACTTTGGTCTTCTTTCTTCTTGAGTTTCATGTGTTTTGCAAATTGTATCTTGGATATTCTAAGTTTCTGGGTTAATATCCCCTTATCAGTGAGTACATATCATGTGAGTTCTTTTGTGATTGAGTTACCTCACTCAGGATGATACCCTCCAGATCCATCCATTTGCTTAGGAATTTCATAAATTCATTGTTTTTAATAGCTGAGTAGTACTCCATTGTGTAAATGTACCACATTTTCTGTATCTATTCCTCTGTTGAGGTACATCTGGGTTCTCTTTTTCTGTTTTTTTTTTGTTTTGTTTTGTTTTTGTTTTTTAGTACAAGTTTATTTTAGAGTTTATTTTTTATATCCTCCCTGCAGAGAACATGAAATATGTTGCGCATTTTTTATTAGATATTTTCCTCATTTACATTTCCAATGCTATCCCAAAACTCCCCCATACCCTCTCCCCAGTCCCCTACCCATCGACTCCCACTTCTTGGCTCTGGCATTCCTCTGTTCTGAGGCATATAAAGTTTGCAAGACCAATGGGCCTCTCTTCCACTGATGGCCGACTAGGCCATCTTCTGATACATATGCAGCTAGAGTCAAGAGCTCTGGGGGGTACTGGGTAGTTCATATTGTTGTTCCACCTATAGGGTTGCAGATCCCTTTAGCTCCTTGGGTACTTTCTCTAGCTCCTCCATTGGGGGCCCTGTGATCCATCCAATAACTGACTGTGAGCATCCACTTCTGTGTTTGCTAGGCCCCGGCATAGTCTCACAAGAGACAGCTCTATCTGGGTCCTTTCAGCAAAATCTTGCTAGTGTATGCAATGGTGTCAGCGTTTGGAGGCTGATTATGGGATGGATCCCTGGATATGGCAGTCTAGATGGTCCATCCTTTTGTCTCAGCTCCAAACTTTGTCTCTGTAACTCCTTCCATGGGTATTTTGTTCCCAATTCTAAGAAGGGTCAAACTGTCCACACTTTGGTCTTCGTTCTTCTTGAGTTTCATGCATTTAGCAAATTGTATCTTATATCTTGGGTATCTTAAGTTTCTGGGCTAATATCCACTTATCAGTGAGTACATATTGTGTGAGTTCCTTTGTGATTGGGTTACCTCACTCAGGATGATGCCCTCCAGGTCCAACCATTTGCCTAGAAATTTCATAAATTCATTCTTTTTAATAGCCGAGTAGTACTCCATTCTATAAATGTACCACATTTTCTGTATCCATTCCTCTGTTGAGGGGCATCTGGGTTCTTTCCAGCTTCTGGCTATTATAAATAAGGCTGCTATGAACATAGTGGAGCATGTGTTCTTATTACCATTTGGAACATCTTCTGGATATATGCCCAGGAGAGGTATTGTGGGATCCTCTGGTAGTACTACGTCCAATTTTCTGAGGAACCGCAAGACTGATTTCCAGAGTGATTGTACAAGCTTGCAATCCCACCAACAATGGAGGAGTGTTCCTCTTTCTCCACATCCTTGACAGCATCTGCTGTCACCTGAATTTTTTATCTTAGCCAGCTGAATAGCAATTTAAGTCCATTAACTTCTCACACTGTCAGGAAGAAATTTCCTAAGGAGTCTGCAAGAGTATGCTCAAAAGGGAAACATCAGCTCATTAATAAAGTAGTTTGGAAAAAACCCCAACCCTACCAACATGTTAAATGCTGTATTGTGTAGATCTCTGAAGTGTTTGAAGACCTTCTATCTAACGTATATCTGAATAGGCAAATGTTGCTTGTTTCTAGCTATTTACTCTCTGCTAGCTTTGAAAACTAACTTTAATTTTTTCAAAGCCTACTTTTTAAATGATGGTTCTTAAATGCTCTGACCTCCCTTCTAGCCCACCATCCACCAGAGGAAGTAGGAAAGAAAGGATATGGGAGACATGGACCTGTTTAGAAATGGTTCTGTGATGCAAATCCCATCTGCATTGTCAGTAAATCAACAGCTCAGTTCACAGATCAGGAGCACCAGCTTGATCCACTTGCAAACACTTCACACACACATCAGCAGTCCAACTCTGTAGTGTCAGGATTGCAGCATATGGCATGACCTAGCAGGAACAGCCAGGCAGGAGGGATTTGGCCTAGTAGGGTTGTTATGAGCAGGTCTAGGCTGTGTCTCTCTCAACAAGCCCAGCCAAGCCTCACACTCCTCTCTCAGTCTGTTGGGTCCCATTTATATTCCGTCCAAATATCATGTGTCCTCCACATGTCTTGCCTCATCACGTGTCTTGTCTCAGCTAACATCACTCTGCCAATCGACCAGAGCACTCAGAAGTGGCAAGAAGTCACAGCATACCACCAGTTTCTTTGGTGTGTTTTCTCTCTATGGAGTTCTGACAAATGGGGCTTAAGTAACTCAATGTAGGCTCGGTCACCACTTGCTCCTGTGTCCTTTCACATGCTTGCTTTAGCAGAACATCTTTTCACCTGGGTCTGCTTCGCAACTCTGCCACAGCCTTTCACACCTGTGTCCCCCTCGGCAAAATGTTCCTTCATGTGTCTGTTCCAGCAAAACGCCATCCATCCCAACTGACTTTCCAAAGATCCTTTACGTTTTCATTTCAGAAAACATCTCCTGGGGGCTAAATAAAACTTATTTCTGTAAATAACTACACCAGGACCTAGAAAGACTACAAGTTTGATTGTAATAGGTGACTAACTACTAACCTGCATTTCTTTATTATCCTACAGTTTGTAATAGTAGCTTTCAAGGGCTAAAACTTTACATTTTAAAATGAGTCACATGGGTACAATACCTTAAAGAAGAGTTGAAACATATCTATAGATATAGATATGGATATAGATATATACATACTGTATGTTGTAACAAAATAACCTTAAATTTATATCAATGTACAAATACACATACCAATATAAAATATTTGAGACTTATAGTTGTTTTTTAGTCCAAAAGTAGAATCACCAATGTACCCTTTCATCCTGTCATTTCTATAGCTCCCCCATGTATGTTTCTGATGAATGTGCTAAGAATTAGAGTTGAACAACTGGGCCAGGCTGCTGGGTCAGAGCTCAGCACCTGTAGGGGCTTAGTTGTAGGAACTGTGATAAGGAGCAGAGACTGAGCCCATTCTTCACAGTCCCTGTGACCATTCACTGTCCTTGTGCCATTGACTAAGGAACAAGCACACATACTTCCAACCGGAGACTATGTGGAACAAGGAGGTACCTTATTGGTACTTGGAAGTGAACTGAAGAATGTCTGACTACCCTATGGAATGGTATTGCCCACTCATTCCTATAGGCACAGTGCCCTAATACCCAAGTTACTTAGTTCTATTTTTGTTGCTGTGATAACATATCTTTAGATAACAAATTAGTGAAGAAAGATTTTACTATGGTTCACAATCCCAGCTTATAATCAACCATAGGTGGGAACCCACAGAGGCAGAAGTTTAAGAGAGCTGATTGCATCACATCCATAATCAGGAACAGAGTTCAAAGGACACATGTATGCCTACTAACCTTCACATACTCTCTCCATTCTTATACAATCCAGAAGCCCCCTTCCTAGGGAATGATGCCTCCTACAATGAGCAGGTATTCCTATTGCAATGAACGTAAATGGGATAACTTGTCACTGGCAGGTCAACTGGTCAACAGGGTCTAGGCAATCCTTCATTAAGACTCTTTTCCCTAGAGATTTTACAGTGTGTCAAATCAACAACCCAAACAAACTGCCACACCACAATTTAAATTGCACACACAGAAGGGATGAATGTTAAAACAGGAAACCAAACAGTTTAACAAAGGCTACCTGAAGTCTCCATATACTAGCCTCCGAATATTATTATCCAACCAGAGGCCTCCCTGTAATTCTTGATCTATTTCCATTTCCACAGATCTGGCACCCATTACTGTGGTAGGGACTTGAGAGAAGAATCATACGTTAGCAGGCCATCGTGGAAAGCAGCAGCTGAAGGTGGTTAGGAGAAACTCAGACTAAGATTTAGATTTGTCAACCACATCTCTTGGACTCCCTGTCTTCCATTTTCACCAGGTGTCTGCAGACTGATAAATGAATTTAGAGGGTGTGATGGTTTGTATATCCTTGGACCAGGGAGTGGCACCATCTGAAGGTGTGGCCTTGTTGGAATAGGTGTGACCTGGTTGGAATGGGTATGTCACTGTGGGTGTGGGTATAAGATCCTCACCCTAGTTGCCTGGAGGTCAGTCTTCCACTAGCAGCCTTTGGATGAAGACATAGAACTCTCAGCTCCTCCTGCGCCATGCCTGCCTGGATACTGCCATGCTCCCACCTTGATGATAATGGACTGAACCTCTGAACCTGTAAGCCAGCCCCAATTAAATGTTGTTTTTTATAAGACTTGCCTTGGTCATGGTGTCTGTTCACAGCAGTAAAACCCTAACTAAGACAGAGGGCGTGGAGATGAAATGGAACACGATTCCCATTCCTATGTCTGGGAACTGATTGTATGTCAACATCTACACACCAGATCATGCGCATGAGAAGATCCAGGACCTACAGAGTTCTCAGGACAGGACTTGTCTGAATGGTAGGCTATGGGTTTCTTGGGAAGAAGTCATTTCTTTAATTCTGAGCTCCACTGTAGTTTAGACCCTGATTACCTATCAGTCTTAACTTCTTAGGTTCAAGAAGGTTCAATGGTGAGCTGACTAAACCCCTGTGCATGTGACTCAGAATCCTGGTGATCTAAGAGATAAGAGGATCTAGGTCTTCGATTAAACCAAGACCCACTCGGGGTTGTGCACGAGGGCTGAATATTGACATCGCTCGAATTTCTAGCTGCAGGTTATTTGTTCTGCCAGTAGGATCTGATGGCCATTCTGATCAGCAATCAGGAAAGCCAGGAAGACACTCCTTTTTTTGTCCTACTTTGACGGGTCTGAGGGTACCAATGACTTTAATTTAGATCTAGAGTCATTAATCCATGCTGAGATTTCCTTTTGGGGAAGCTGGAATGGAAATATGCTCGCAGGCCTAAAGCACCTCATCTGTGGCTCACATCCTGAGATCCTGAGATCAGTTTGTAGGTCAACCTGCACAGAGCAAAGCAGTTGATAACGGAGTGGGTAACTAGATGGGTTTGGGCTGTGTGTGGGCCTCCTGGCATCTGAGTTGTTGTCTCCAGGTGAAGGTATGGATCCATGGTGGTGGACTGGTTGTAGGATCTGCTTCCATGAACGACAGATCCACACTGGCAGTCACTGAGGAAATAGTAATCATTGCCATCCAGTATTGATTGGGGAGCCTTGGCTTCTTCAGGTAAGCCTGAGACTGGGCTGGATGTGGCTGAGTAGATCATGGGCAGCCCTGTAGCTCTTCTTCCTGCTACTTCCAAGCACTGGAGACCAGGATGCCAAGGCAACCTGGGCTACATAGATCTTTTTCTACAAGGAATGTTAGCTCCTTGGGGAAGAGGATAACCCACTAGATTGATGTAGAAACTTGGATGTATCCTTGATTCTGAGTGGCGAGGGAAGTGGGTATAAACTAGATCTAGGGTTTAGCATTGGACTAAAGTTGTTAGAGTAGGCCCTGAGTTGAAACGTGCATGAAGTGGCTAGGTATCGGACTCTTGTCCTCCTTCTGTCTGTAGTTCATCTCACTGAGAAGGAGGAGCTGCTGAACAAAAGGGTGATGAAGTACTGGGCCAACTTTGCAAGACATGGGTGAGATTACATCCCTCTCTTAACCTCTTTATGGTCAAGTTTCCATCTAGGGCCCCAATGTTGGTGTGTTCCATTAGTATGCATGTGTCCTTAATTACATGATAGTCTTCAACTCAGGGCACACTCAGGCAGATAACTTCTAGCTTTCAGTTACAGTTATCCCATAGACACCGAGTGGGTGAGTCACACTTTTGTGGTAGTGTTCTTTAGATTTTGCATCTGAGAGGGAGACACAAAACTAACCAGTTTCCCTTGCTTCACATGGAGTAGACATTGGTGGTGACACTTGTATGTATATTAGTACACTAGGTTATCTGTCCCCTCAGTCCTTTGGTCAGCTCATCTACTGCCCTAACCAAATAAGGGCATCAGGCTTTGGGTCAGAGAGACCTTCACCTTCCCTGTTGGCTGGCATATCCACAGGAACCCCAACAGCGAGGGTCTACCCTCCTGGCCTGTGATGGGCCGTGATGAGCAGTACCTGCAGTTGGACACCCAGCCTGCTGTGGGTCGAGCCCTGAAGGCCAGAAGGCTGCAGTTCTGGACCAAGACTCTGCCCCAGAAGATCCAGGAGCTCAAGGGTTCTCAGGACAAGCATGCAGAGCTGTAGCGTCCTGTGTCAGGAATGGTGTGTGAGATTAAAAGCAGATGGTGTAATTCTGAGGTTACAAAGTCCATTTATTTATTTTTATTTGTTCCAACATTTATGTAAGCCTTTCTAATATCAGCATTTGCCCTTCCAGACATGTATGAAGAACAGTCTGTGTTATTTCTTATAATTCTGAGCAAACTTTCATTAGAGTCAATAATAGCTATTATACCAGTGTAGATATGAGCCCCAATGTACCCCCATCTTCTTTAACCCTTCACTGAGACTAGGCTCCTCCTTCCTTTCTTTTTTTCTTCCTTACTTTTTTCCTTTCTTCCTTCCTTCTTTCCTTTCATTATCTTCTCCACATCCTCACCTCTTGAAATGAAATGGGTGCTTCAGGGACTGTTGACTGCAGGAGATAGGTGCTATCAAATCCTGTATCCCCTCTCAGCATATTTATAATTACCATTAGAAAATCTGCTTTCTCTAAGTCCCTTTGCCTTAAGAATGCTGTTTCTAAAAGACCATAAACTACAAATTGGACTCATAGTATCTGTGGCCTCAGATGGGTGGAGACTGAAATAGAAGGATTACATAAGTCTTGGGCAAGCTAACAAGTCCCACATCTCTGCAACACACAAACAAAAAGAAAATTGTAACTTCAGTAACTTACAAATAGTAACACACGTAACAGTCTTATAAATTGTAAAATTTGGGGTCAAGATGTTCTCAGGGAGACCAGTCTCAAGGATTATTGCTTGTGCCCTCTCCTGGTAGGATGTGTAAACAAGGCAGTTACACGGATAATATTAAGTCCCTGCTGACTTGAACTGGGGGCAGGGAAGACCTTCCTGTCAGTGAGACTGACCACGTAGGATGCTTCCATTCTCTATGCACAGCATTGATTGAAGTTCCCACTGCCAGCATGCCTCTGCTCATCATCTCTGGATAGACACACTGAACTGGGTGTCAGTTAGATTTGAGACTGTTAATAATTATCTCAATTTTAAGAGCTTGAGTGTGGATTGTTTTTATGGCACTATGGATTGATCTTAGGACTTGTGCGTGTTGGGCAATGGTTCTACCCATGAACTACACTCTCAGACTACTGTGGGTTGTTTAAATGAGACGAAATTAATCTCTTTTAGGTGTCTGTTTTAGTAAGTCTGGGAAAATTCTCAAGGCGTGCCACTGTCATCAGATCAGATTTACAACATCCTCCCCTTGCTTCCCATCAGCCTTCCCTCGGGTCCTTTTCTGCCACCCACTGCCTCTAATCCTGTTTCAAAGAAAACATGACATTGCTTTATCTTACTACACTGGGACTTGTCTCTAATCCAAAATAACTAAAATGTTTTGTGACTGGTTAGGTCACTTCACATAATGTGTTTGTTCCCTTTAATTGTGGAATGACATCCATGTGTGCACACAGCACATTCTACCCACTCACCAGACTATGCACAGCTGTTGCCCTTGTTCATTACCTCTGTTTTTGGAGACATGGTTTCTATGTAGCCCAGGAATGCCATGAACACATGATCTCACTGCCTTGGCATCCTTAGTGTGTGGATTGCAGGGTTATAGGGACACCCATTCTATGTTTGAGTTTTAATTAGTTGTATGGATATCCTCACACATTATTTTATGTGATCTCATGTATTCTATTTTTGAATTTCCAATCTAGAGCAGAATTCCTACGTCATGAGACACCTGTTAAACATTTAAAGAAGTTGTAAGACCAGGGATATAGCAGTGGTAGACAGCTTGCCCTGCATGTACAAAGCCCTGGGCACTATAAAAAGTAAAGAAAAAAAAATCCAGCTCAGATGATGTAGGCTTGTAATCCCAGGTACTCAGAGAGCTACTGTAGCCAGGGATCACAAGTTAAGGTCAGCCTGAGCTATACAGCAAAACTCCAGGCAAAACTGGAAAAATTACTTGTGGTCTATCCCCACATAATAAGTTCCAAAAATGGCCTATAGGTGGCAGTGGTTCTGCCTTTAATCCAGCACCCTGGGGACAGAAACAGGTGGCTCTCTAACCAAACCAGCTCAGTCAACAGGGTCTCAAGCAAGGGAGTGAGGGTTGAAAAAGGGAAAGTTAGACAAAATTATAACCTGACTGCAGCCCGTACTGAAGCTGAAACAGTTTCATGTCTCTCCAGCCTGCTTTTATATCACTCTAGGTATAGCCAAAAGCCATGGTCAGTTCTTAGATCAAAGACAAAGTAAAGCAAAGTGGGAAACAAGGAGATTATACAAGAAAGCAATCAAGCAGAGGCGTAAGCAAAAGGATCACACAGGCAATGATTAAGGAAAGTAGTAAGCGAGGGGATCACACAAGGAAGTAATGCAGCTATGAAGTAAACAAAGCCCCATGGTCCCTGTTTCTGACATTCTTATCTGAGTCTACTTCCGTGTCCAAGCCCGGTGACAAATGCCAAATTCCTAGAAGCAGCACCAAAAGCTCTCAACAGATATTCTGAGTTCCAGGCCAGCCTGGTCTGCAGAGGGAGTTCCAAGACAGCCAGGGCTATACAGAGAAACCCTGTCTTGACAAAAACAAAAGCAAAACCAAAACAGTCCCCCCCAAAAAATCATAAAAATCTAACTTGACTTAGAGTGTTACTAAGACGAGGTTTCACCATAGGCATGTGATACATCAACTTTCAGAACATAGCACTTAGAGGTCCCCATATCAGTCACCGAGGTTGGGAACAATGGAAAACAACTCTATCTATTGTGTTTGGAAATCAAATGTCATCTATGACTGATATTTAAAACAATTTATTGTAAGTCCCAAGATGGAAAGTAGTATAAGTTTTATTAGAAATATGTCTGGGTATCTATTAGCTTTTTGAGCCAGAGGCAGTGTGTGTGAGTGTGTATATCTATGCATGTGTGTGTCTACGTATGTGTGTTTGTGTATGCTTATTATGTGGATGGATCTGAAGGATATCATCCTGAGTGAAGTAACCCAATCACAAAAGAACACACATGATATGCACTCACTGATAAGTGGATATTAGCCCAGAAATTCAGAATACCCAAGATACAATTTGCAAAACACATGAAAGTCAAGAAGAAGGAAGACCAAAGTGTGGATACTTCGATCTTCTTAGAAGAGGGAACAAAATTTCCATGGAAGGAGTTACAGAGACAAAGTATAGAGCTGAGACTGAAGGAAGGACCATCCAGAGACTGCCCCACCTGGGAATCCATCCCATAAACAACCATCAAACCCAGACACTATTGCAGATGACATCAAAATTTTGCTGACAGGACCCTGATATAGCTGTCTCCTGTGAGCCTCTGCCAGTTCCTGGCAAATACAGAAGTGGATGCTCACAGTCATCCATTGGATGGAACACAGGACCCCAATGAAGGAGCTAGAGAAAGTACTCAAGGAGCTGAAGGGGTCTGCAGCCCTATAGGAGGAACAACAATATGAACTAACCAGTACCCCCAGAGCTCCTGGGACTAAACCACCAATCAAAGAAAACACATAGTGGGACTCATGTCTCTATTTGCATATGTTGCAGAGGATGGCCTAGTCGGCCATCAATGGGAGGAGAGGCACTTGGTCCTATGAAGGCTCTATGCCCCAGAATAGGGGAATGCCAGTGCCAGGAATCGGGAGTTATATGTAAGTACACTATAGCTGTCTTCAGACACTCCAGAAGAGAGCATCAGATTTCGTTATGGATGGTTGTGAGCCACCATGTGGTTGCTGGGATTTGAACTCAGGACCTTTGGAAGAACAGTCCGCACTCTTAACCACTGAGCAATCTCACCAGCTCCAAAAGAACCATTCTTGATAAGATATTGGCACAGCGAGTTAAGCAGTATGGAAGAAACAATATGGAAAGACAGCACAGCAGAATGCCAAGGGATGAAAACGTGCTTTCTCTTTAATTTCCATCAGCATATTTGCTATACTGTATTGACAGAGGAAATGTAAGCTGCAAAAATTGTATTTGGTAATGAGTAATAATATTCTTTTGGAAACCTCTTAACTGGTCCTAAAGGACACATCTGACCTTAATAATAGGTATCTAACCAAATCAACAAACATCCTATTTCTTGCTGAGGCCTTCGTTTAGAAATCCTGCTGACTCTGTCTCCTACTGAACTGAAATCTGAATACAATATGCCAAGAAAATTCAGGTGTGTACAGATTGGGCAGAGAAACAGGGATTACTCCCATGTAACCTGAGTCTCTTCAGAGAAAACACAGAGGCCTCTGCAGCCACAATTATCCCAAAGAGTGATGAAGGTTTCCAGGGCCGGAACAGCAGTGCTCCTGCATGCTAGCGGAGAACAGTGAGAAAATGTGACCTTAACACCATTCAGGGTCTACCGTGTGTCTGAGAATAAACCTGCTGAAAGACAAGTTCAGCCTCATGGCAAGATTATGAAATCTGGCTAATGGATATCAAAGGAAAACCTAAATGAGTCGGGAAATATGCTGTATTCCCAGGTGTGATATTATTACCACAGAGATGGCAGCTCAATTTGGATTTAAGCTCTGAATCTACAAATGGCATTTCAAGTGAACAGGGGACTGTCTATGGAACTTTACAAGGTGATATTAAAATTTAAAACTTCACAACCAATCAAAGTCCTGAGAATGAGTGATAGTTTAATACCCGGTTACAAACGAGACATCTATGTCACCCTTTCCAAGGCCCAGGGGACTCTCGGAGAGGAGTGAGAGCATCCAGAGGAAGGAGAAAGAGCTTAGTGGAATGCTGACATCTGCCTTGGTTGCTAAGCTCCCGAACACTAGACAGCTCTGATTACCTATATCAGAGAAGGGACCCACCACGTGCTGAGCCTGCTTTCTGGAGAATGACTTTCACTGCCTCATTTTCGTGAAACATCTGAACTCCAAAGACAAAGCAACTTAAAAGCTTCCAGAGGAAAGAAACGCAGCCTGGAGATGCTCCTGGCAAGAGAACAAAAGCAAGCACCCACCGTGGGCAGCGGAAACAGAAAGCTGTAGCTTCAGAACATTGAGGGAGTAATCTTAAACTAGCGGGCGGGGGGATTAAAAAAGACACCTTGGTTTTCACTGTCTGTAATTTACCTCCGGGCTCCCAGGCTCACTTCCAAGAGGACAGGACAGAAGAGAACCTCTGCTGACCATTGCTGGCCCGTCTTCCCAGGAGGTTCCAGTCTGGATGTCCATCAACATAGGTGTTGACCTCCTCTGCGGTGACTGTGCTTGTTCTAGATGGATGCTCAGGGAAGAGTACAACAGAGAATGCGGAAACATGGGGTGCAGATGAGACAAGGAGACCCGGGGTCACCCTAGCCTCTGCGTGTTCTGAGGAAGCATGTTAGTCTTCAGTGTGGCTTTATCAGACGAATAAAAGGAAGTGAAGTGTGGGGCAGTAGTGGCGCATGCTTTTAATCCCAGCATTTGAGAGGCAGAGGCAGAGAGGCAGGTGGATTTCTGTGTTTGAGGCCAGCCTGGTCTACAGAGGGAGTTTCAGGACAGCCAGGACATCACAGAGAAACTCTGTCTCGAACATCACCCCCCCCCCAAAAAAAAGGGAAAGAAGTGTTGAGAAGCTGCATGCCAGAGGGATGCTGCATGGCAACATCAGTTAGCTCAGGGTCCCGCGACCTCGCATGGATACTAGAAACTGGGGTCAGCCAGTGTCACCAAGTTCAACAAGGTAGTCTCTGAGAAGGTGGTTACACAGAGACATTGTAGAGGACCAAGGAGATCTGTCAGGCTCTGACTCCCTTGCCCATTTGGTTTATAAGCTCTTTTCTGTTCATGGCTCCAGACCTCTAGTGAGACACACCACAGTCCCCGCAAACACCATACTGTACGCAACTCGTGGAAGAACAGTTAGAAAGTGCAGGAGCTTGGAAGTCAACCTGGCTTCATATTAGAGGTGTGGAACCTCTCTTGATGCTTACGGGCTCCCCTACCTCCTTCCTGAACCCACCGAACCCACGTGTTCTGTTCTGTCACGTGTTCTGGCCTGACGTCACAAGGCCCCCAGAGCTTGCCTGGCTCCAGAATATCTGGACCCTGCTCACTCTTTTGCTGTTGTGCAGATCTCTAGGTCGCGCAGCAACTGACCTAAAGGAGTAAGTTTTCCTCGCAGCTTAATTAGCTGCCAACCCTACATCCAGCCGGATCTGGATTATTACTCTCCACATCCAGTGGCCCTGAAGAAGCTGCCCCTGCCTGGCCAGCATCATCTGGTTGCTACAACCAAGGTGAATCTGCCTGTGCGGCGAACCCACTTTCCGTGTTTCCCCTGCCCCACCGGTCTCTACGCCTTCCCCAACAGGCAGAACAACTTCAAGATGTTCTGTCCCTCCCGAACCATGAAGATCCCTCCTCTAGGGACAAATCCTTCTTTTCCCTCTTCCTGTCCAGCCTGGGTGGTTCAGGCTGAAGAAGTTCTGACATTGGACCACCGGTCTCTCCCTTGCTCAAAGGAAACTGAGGCAAAAGTCAAAGAACTTAAAAACAGGAGAATCGAAGAGAAGGGGGAGGGGAAAAAAGAGGAGGGAGAGGAAGAGGAGGAAGAGAAGGAAGAAGAGGAGGAGGAGAAGGAGAAGGAGGAGGAGGGGGAGGAGGAGGAAGAGAAAGAAGTGGAACAGCAGCAGGGGAAACAGGTGGAGGATGAAGAACTGGTGGAGGAGGGAGAAGATGAAGAGGAGGAGGGAGAGGAGAAGGAAGAGGAAGAGGAGGAAGAGAAGGGAGAAGATGTAGAAGAGGAGGAGGGAGAGGAAGAAGAGGGAGAAGATGAGGATGAGGAAGAGGAGGAAGAGGGAGAAGATGAAGAGGAGGAAGAGGAGGAGGGAGAGGAAGAAGAGGGAGAAGATGAAGAGGTGGAGGGAGAGGAGGAAGATGAGGAAGAGGAGAAAGAGGAGGAAGATAATTGCTGGCTCCTGGAGGAGACAGAAATTCAAGATGTTAAGGAAAGGTGTCCATCCATTAGCCTCGTGCAAGCAGCCACATGTATGAGCTTAGCGGCCAAATCTACCGTGGAATCTGAAAATCTACCCTGTGGACCTCAAGAAGGATATCAGCATCCCCAGGATGTAAAAACTGTGGAGATGACTGCCCTTTTATCTTCCAGGGAGTTCTCCTGTGGCCTTAGCACCGCCAGCTCTTGTAGCCCTGCTGGAGTGGTCCTCACTCATGGGTGGTGCCTGACACCAGCCTCAGCCAGCTGCTCCTCACATCGGGAGACCTTTCCCAAGAAAGAACAGAGGACAAAAGGTCTTCCAGGCCCTGCACATTCTCAGCCTCAGGCTAGTGCATCAGGGAGCCCTGTTACTCCTGTGCCAGCATTAAAAAGACCCTGCAAGAGAAAGGCAGCCACACCAGAGTTGCTGGTGCCACCCTCAGAGGTCCTACAACTACTGCAGGATGAAGGTGACTGGCCCCCACCTCCCAAGATTCCACACCTTGAGGAAGAGAAAGAATCAGACACCATAAAGAACAAGAAGGGTCAGGTCATCCTGATCTCAGATGATAAAGTGAATGTCTTAGAACCTAAAAGCCAGGTGGTGTCAGTCCGCACTGTCCCTCAGTCTGTTCTGCCAAGGTCCCCACCTTCTTCAGGACCTGGAGTCACTCTGGCCTTACCCACTGATGGGGTTTTCAGTCTTGGTGGTCCTGCCTCCACTCCCATGTTATGCCAGGCTGTTCGATCTCCAATCCCATCTGTCCCTTCACCTTCCCTCACACCAAGTATACCCACAATCCCTATTTCTCCTTTGGTTCTCCCTTCTGACTCTCTTCCTCCCTGTCAGGCCGGGCCCTGTGTGGAGACTCCACCAGATTTCAAGAAGAAAGACCCTACTAATGTGGCCACAGCTCCTGCCATTTCTCACCTCCCCAGGCCTGGTGCTGAAGCTTTGTCTTTCAATCCCTCTTCCTGCAGGAGGGACTCCACTGTGTCAGTGTGCACAGCTAGCCACCCCCCTCTCCCCTTCTCTGCGGCTCCTCTACCCCCCTCCCCCAGGAACCCTCCCACAGTCTTCCCTACCTCAGCATCTCAGGACTGTGAAGACATGTATTGGGAGCCATCTCCCCGGCCTGCAGAGGTGGACATGGATACCACGCCCCCTTCTGAGGTGGCTATTCTGAGCTCACCCACTGTCAGCAGTGGTAGCTCCTTACCGTTTGCTCCTAGCCATGGCTATATCCAGCAGAGGATGGTTGCAAACGCAACAGTGTCCATTAGCCCACCTTCATTCAAAGTCCCCTGCTATACCAGTTTTGGGAACAATCTGTATACTCCAAGGCCCACCATTGGGCAGATGCAGGGAGTGTCTCCCGCTGGTAATCCTGGTGTTTGGATCCAACCTGGGCTGGTAGCAGCTCTCCCTCCCATGGCAGCAGTAACCCCATCTCCTGCTGCTGTGGACTTTGAATTCATGGATACCACCCCACCTTCTAAAGCTTTCATCTTTCATTCTCCCCCTGCCACTGACAATGTCTCCAACAGTGTGCCTCCCCAGTCAGTTTGGGGGCATACTCCAGCTTGCAAGCATGCTGGAGCTACCCCTCAGACCACCCCTGCATTGGTAAGTGGGCCGCCAACTGATGGCTGTGTCTTTATGAGAAATCCCTCCACCTTAAGAGCAGCACCTGGCTTAACGTCACTAGCTGGCCAACCTGCTGGAGGTAGCACGACTCACCTAGGATTTGTAGGCCCAGCGTCACCTGCTCACCATGGCAGGCCTGATGGCACTGAGCTAGTCTACAGGAAGAGCCCACGTGCTTCGTCCATTGCCACATCGACCTCAGGGTTGACTCTCAAGGCAGGAATGGGTTCAGGGCACTGCAGCTCATCATCCACCAACTTCACTCCCAACACCCCAACCTCGGTGAAACCTGTGGTGCCAGTACAGGGAGAGAACTGTGGGCGTGGCACACACCTGCAAGCACACCTACCCACAGCTCGCTACTACATTGCTAGAAGGAAGGGGAAGGACAATGGAGTTACTGTCGCCCCTATTGTCCTCAAACTTTGCAGCTCATCTGCACACAGTGGTCATGCTGTGTAAATGGGGGAGGGGGGATAGAGGGCTCTAGAAGGGGGGTACATGGATCCCCACTGCCCTGCCTAGCTCTCCAGGCTGGCACAGGCTGAAGAGTACTTCCTATAGCTCTTGACTGGCAGCGCAGGCCTGGCATTTTCAGAACTGTATGCACAAGTGCGGAACTTGACACCCTCACCTCTCCAGATGCACAGAGACCTGTTGAGTAAGCAACAACCCTAGTTGGTTACTAGAATTTTTGTAGTTTTGAATGGAATGATATTTTCCTGTGTATTCTGGGTATTCCCAAGTTAGTTTTTTTTTCTCATGATAATATTTGTGTTCTTTTATTAAAAATAAAGCTGGTGTTAATGTTCTTATACGTGACTTTGCATTTATGGTGTGGCTGAAGTTCACACACACACTGTATTTCCTTTTTCAACAACACTGAAGTGGTTTTTCACTGAACACCAATGCGTGTGTTTCTATTGCTATCGTAAGACATCGAGACCAAGGCCATTTGTAGAAGATGGTTTGGGCTTATGGTATCAGAAGGTGGTATCCATGGTGGCCTAGTAGAGGCATCAGGGGCCAGGCAGATGAAGTGGCAGCCAACAGCTCCTATCTCAAACAGCAAGCAGGAAATAGAGAGCACACTGGGAATACAAGAACCTCCTGAAACCTTCAAGCACTTTGAAAACCACAGTGATGCACTTCCTCCAGGAAGGCCTCCACCTCCAAATCTTCCTCAAAGAGTCACCTACTGGGGACCAAATATTCAAATACCGCAGGAAGATGGGCCTCTCACTTAAACTACCACTGTGGTAGAAAACAGATTGGAAAAAGTTGTATATGTTGGGGCCTGCATTAGGGATTTTTGTTTTTTGTTATTGTTGGTGCTCTGAAAAACTTGAAGATTAATAGCTCAATATTTCAAGTGGGTAAAGACCTACTTGGGCCAACACATTTACAGATTTCTGTGCATGGTCCTGGCCTTGTCTGTCATGTGGCAGTGAGACCATGTGGTACAGGAAACTGCTAACCTCATGGTAGAGAGAGTAAGAGAAGCCCGCAACAAGATATGCCCCTCAAAGGCCCACTCCCCAAGAATTGTTTCTTCCAGCTAGGTTCATCTCCTAATATTATTACCACCTCTCTAAATAGTGCCACCAGCTGTAGACCAAGCCTCCAATACAGGAGCCTGTAAGAGGACAAATCTTATGCAAACCATAAAAGCTTAAACATCAAGTATAGTTGTATTTAGAAAGGAACCTTACAGAAGTAATTAAGGTTAAATAGGATCAGAAGGTCAGGCCCTAATCCCATAATCATGTCCTTACTAGAATATATCAGAAAGCCTTGGGTCCTGCCCCTTTATTTATGGCAGGAAGCAATAGATGTCCCTTAGGGAAGAGAGCTCATTAGAAATCTACGTTGTTGGAACCCTGATCGTGGACATGTAGCCTCCATGACTGAGAAAAAAAATGAATGCCTATTATTTAGGTCACTCAGTCTGTGTCAATTTTGACAGGGAAGTCTGAGATGACTAACATTCTAGTCCAAGAAACAGGAGTCGGAGTTCCTAAGACTCTGACAGATAAGTTGGGGGCGGTGTTTATTTTTTACTAATCTCTCCTGTCCCAGTCCTCAGACAATACCATGGTGGTCACACCAGTGATGGATAATGGCATTGGGCTAACAGGCAGGAATGTAAACCCCAAAGCAGGGGAGCTTGCTTTCTGTGTGGTTTCAGTAGCAAGACTGTGGGAATTGCCCTCTGGAGTCCCTCCTTTCTCTTCTCAGAGACTTGCTTTCAAGATACAAACAATGACAACAAGTATGAAATACATTAGCAAAAGGCACAAAGGTACAACTCCAGGTTTTTGAACAGGAAAATTTTAGGAGCTTGGAAACCCCAGGAAGAAGACCATTGAGAAGAGACATCTCATGAAGAGATCCTATCAAGTTGTGAATGAGCTTTTTGGCTTACTCCAGTATTTGCATGCATGGGTCTAACCCACAGATCATGCCAAATCCCAGAGAACTAACATACATGCTACGGTATGACCTGGGTCCCAGTCTGGTTACCCTTACCCAATCTGTGTATACCATGAAGGAACAAGCTAGGTAATTTAAGCTCTGTATATTATGGGAGGAACACTTAGCATTTTTAGCTAAATATTAATATAGAGGACTTGAGTAGAACTATGAGCCATATACACTGAACATGTACATAAAACACTATACCTAACACCAGCAGGACATTTCTTCTTGACTCTACTTGGAATGTATATTATAGTTATCTATATGTGCATGGGTGCAAGCATGACATGTATTTCTGCTTTTCAAGATCAGAAGGCAATCTGTGGGAGTTAGTCCCAGGGATTGGTGTATTCAGGTCTTCAGCTTGGTAGCAAGTGCTTTAAACCTATCAATCCACTTCACTGGCCCCACATGAAACATATCTTTGGTAGCAATGTATTATCACACAAAATGAGTCTCAATGAATTTTAAAAAAAAATTACAGTGCTTATGAATCTTCTCTAGAGGAACAGAACCTAGTGTATATCTCAATGTAGATTTATTAGACCACCTTACAGGACACAGACTGGTTAGTGTAACAGTGGTTGTCTGTAGAGCGTATGTGAATCTCAAAGCTCTTTAATCCACTAGATCAACCTGGCACTGAAGACCTTGAGAATTCCCAGAAAGCTCTCTCCTCTTCAGCTCAAAGAAGCTGCACTCCATTTTCAGGGAAAGACAGTAGTAGAAGTCCCAGCAACAGAACAAAACTCACTAGCAAAGGGCACACAGGGACAGATAAACAGCATTGCTTTCCCTCAGCCCTGGTTATGTCTAGGATGCCATATAGATGATGCCCAATCTGAGACAGGGTCTTCTCTCATCACCCAATTCTTCTTGGAAATACCCTCAGAATCCCGTCAAAGCCGTGTATCTTCATTGATTCCAGAGCCACCCAGGTTGACAAGCAAGCTGAATCATCACCATTCCCACCCCAAAGATTTCCTCCACACCAACCAGAGAGGAACTTCCAGCCTCTTTTGTGGACTCTACAGAAGATTCTATTCTGTGGGTCTTACCATCTTCCCTTTTCCTGGTTCATTCCACATTGGATACTCATCTCTCTCTAAAAATCCATAGTTGATGCTTTTAAAAATAATTCTTGTCCATGCTAACGTGATATTTCACACCAATATGGCATTCATATTGATATTTTCTCTTGCCATGAGCTCATCCTTCAAAGAACTCTTTCAATCTGGAAGTATGTGTCACTTAGGGGATTTTTTATTATTATTTCTTTGGTAGTTTGATTTTATCTATTTTCCCCCTCTCTTTTCACAGTTATCATTCACATAGTCCCCTATTCAGTTTTTCTAATCTCTTGTATTTCATTTTCTATACTTCTGGTATGTGTTGCTTATTAACAAAATACACTGTCTACTGTGGACATGTTTTGTTCTCTGAGGATAGTCTCATTTCCCTTTTCTTCCTGTTATTTGTGTTTTGGCTCTTTCATGACTCAGTCTACTCTGGCAGACATCAGTTTAATGCCTTCCCTGTATGTCTGTGTTTGTGTATGTCTGTGTGTCTGTGTGTGTGTGTCTGTATGTGTATATGAATGTGTGTAT
Source organism: Mus caroli (assembly GCF_978045245.1). Taxonomy (NCBI): domain Eukaryota; kingdom Metazoa; phylum Chordata; class Mammalia; order Rodentia; family Muridae; genus Mus; species Mus caroli. The sequence goes on along the minus strand of NW_028227265.1, from coordinate 24,765,895 downwards.
ATGTGTGTATGTTTGTGTATATGTATCTCTGTCTGTATATATGTCTGTGTTTGTGTGTATGTCTTTGTGCATATGTATGTCTGTGTATATATCTGTGTGTTTGTGTATGTGAGTGTGTATGTCTGTGTGTATATCTGTGTGTGTTTGTGTATGTGAGTGTGCATGTCTGTGTGTACTGGCTTACTTACTCTCTGGCTCTTTCACTGTTGACTCTCTTGTATATCCCAGCACCACCTGCCTAGGAATGGTGCCATCCACACTGGGCTGGACCCTCCTCTATGACCAATCAAGAAAATCCCTCATAGACAGAGTCACAGGCCCAGTCAATCCTCAGTTGGTACAACCTTAGGTAATTCCAGACTGGGACAAGTAGCCAGCTGAAGCTAAGTAGGAAAACATACCGTTGTAAATATTGGTGACATAGGTAATTTCTTTCCTTCATGCACAGTTTAAAAACCCATAAGAAAAGTTAGAGGAAGTAGAGCGAACATTCTTCAGGCATCACTTGATTTTGAGATTCTAAAATTGCCTACTACAGATATCCAGTGACTTCTCAGCACATGCTTTCCAGGAGCCACGCTTTCTGCCCTCACTGTCATATCTGTTCCAATGGCAGGAAGGTTGCTGGAGGAAGCGCATACACACTTACTTTGTGTTCTTACTCTTCTTTCTCTTTCTCCTGCTTTGTGCTACAAAGGCAAAGGCCTTTGCTTGCTAACCCCACATTCCTAGTACCCAGAGAAGTACTGGGTATGAGTTAGATGTCAACATTTTTGTGTAATTGGATGACAAAAAGCATCTCTGACATTCTTCCAGAGACTGTACTGGAGTCAGCAGGGTGGAGGGTCAAGGCAAGCTAACATAGTCAGCAGGGTGGAGGGTCCAGGCAAGCTAACCTAGCTCTAACATCTAAACTAGGTCATCCAGCCTGGCTGGGGAGCAGGGATTTTGTAGTTTTGCTTGCAAAGGCAGCCCCATGTTTATGGACAAATGGAAATTTGGCCTCAGATATTGCTACCAGCCTGGGAGAACTTTGTCTCTAAACCTCATATGTGTGGGCATATGTTCGCCTTGTCAGCAAGCATCTTCTTGGATGCTGATGCTTGCAGCTGTGCTGTGGGTCTTGGGCATGTCGTCCCCATCTCCTGCTACTCTATGACCCTCTCATGTGGGAAACCAGCCCCAAGCAAGGCCCAAGGGTCTTGGCATTTAAACTTTCCTTCAGGAAAAGATATGCAAAATACACAAGGGTTGCATTTAATAATAAACACCCATGACCTCAGAAGTCGGTAGAAGCCATTCTGAGACTGGCATTACTGAAGCTCTTCCTCCTGTATTTTGTGTTCAGGGTCCTCTAGAACATTCCTCTATGTGTCTATACCGCTTACCAATATGCTTCTGGAATTTCTTATTTGTTCTCTTTTACTTCATAAAAATTATATTATGCTATAGATATTTGTATGCACTTTGCTTTCCCCTTTTTGGGGGCTTGTGGAGGTCATGTGGAGATCACTCACAATGATCCACTTACTGCCCTTAATTAACTTTCACTACTACATACTATGCCTACATGTAGGTTCATGTGAACCATGGATGCCAAATGTAGGAAGAAGAGCTTCAGTAGAATCAGTTTCAGAATGGGTTATACCAGCTTTTGGGGTTGGGTTTCTTTGTTATTAAAATTAACACCCTGTGTATTTTACATTCTTTTCCTGAAACTAAGTTTAAAGGGCAGGGTTGACTCCCTTAGGCCTTGCTTAATACGTGTGCTATATATACTGCGAGTGTTTCTGTGTTAGTGAATATTTGGTTTGTTTCCAGTCATCTTTTAAAAATGCTGTAAATATTACTGTAATAGTATCTGGAGGCAAATGTGGCATTGCTTAAAACTAGGCCTCCCAAGCTGTAAGGAACACTCAAAGTAAAGGAATGTTCTCTTTCCAAAAAAGGAAAAAGAGGAAAATTAAAAAAAAAATTAGTTTTCCTCTTAGTACCAGGATTTGCCATTGATGGACATCTTCATAAGTATGTTGTAGGCAATATTCTTTGAGTCTATCACATAAAGCTTCAGTTTATGAAACACTCTATCTTATCTTCAGTTAAGCATTTCTTCACCACATAGTGCAGAAATAATTTTATTAACTATTTTCTATCCCAAGAATATCTATTCTGGGGGTTGGGGAGACAGCTCAGCAGTTGCAGAAGACACAAATTTGGCTCCCAGCACTAGTGCTGAGCTGTTCACAACTGCCTGTAACTCTGTCCACATACATACACATAAACACACACACAAACACACACACATACATACACTTTTTAAAAAATCTTCGCAAGAATAATCAGGCATTTTCTTTTTTTTTTTTTTTTTTTTTGGCTTTTTTTTTTTTTTTTGACCATCAGAAAATAGATATTTATATTATGATTCATAACAGTAGCAAATTTACAGTTATGAAGGGACAACAAATAGATTTATGGTTGGGGACCACCACAAAGGAACTGTATTAAAGGTCGCAGCATCAGGAAGGGTGAGGATCACTGGTGCAGAAGGCTACTTCTCACTGACCGCCGAAGCTGTGAAAAGGAGAGAAATGTGGTGCAAGTCTTTGTTGAGACTCTTGTGTCCACAACAGGACCATCGGAGAATGAGAGGCTGTTCTCAGAAATGACAAAGTTCATGTGGAAAATTTAGGTGATAAATTTGAGGAAATCTGTTTTCTGTTGTTGTTGTTGTTTTGTTGGTTGGTTTTTCTTTCTTTTTTTTTTTATTACATATTTTCCTCAATTACATTTCCAATACTATCCCAAAAGTCCCCCATAGCGCCCCCCACTTCCCTACCCACCCATTCCCATTCTTTTGGCCCTGGCATTCCCCTATATTGGGGCATATAAAGTTTGCAAGTCCAATGGGCCTCTCTTTCCATTGATGGCCGACTAGGCCATCTTTCGATACATATGCAGCTAGAGACAAGAGGTCCAGGGTTCTGGTTAGTACATTATGTTGTTCCAACAATAGGGTTGCAGATCCCTTTAGCTCCTTGGGTACTTTCTCTAGCTTCTCCATTGGGAGCCCTGTGATACATCCAATAGCTGACTGTGAACATCCACTCCTGTGTTTGCTAGGCCCCGGTATCATCTCACAAGAGACAGCTATATTTGGGTCCTTTCAGCAAAATCTTGCTAGTGTATGCAATGGTGTCAGCGTTTAGAAGCTGATTATGGGACGGATCCCTGGATACAGCAGTCTCTAGATGGTCCATCCTTTCATCACAGCTACGAACTTTGTCTCTGTAACTCCTTCCCTGGGTGTTTTGTTCCCAATTCTAAGAAGGGGCACAGTGTCCACACTTTGGTCTTCATTCTTCTTGAGTTTCATGCGTTTATCAAATTGTATCTTATATCTTGGGTATCCTAAGTTTTGGGCTAATATCCACTTATCAATGAATACATATTGTGTGAGTTCTTTTGTGATTGTGTTACTTCACTCAAGATGATGCCCTCCAGGTCCATCCATTTGGCTAGGAATTTCATAAATTCATTCTTTTTAATAGCTGAGTAGTACTCCATTGTGTAAATGTACCATAATTTCTGTATCCATTCCTCTGTTGAGGGACATCTGGGTTCTTTCCAGCTTCTGGCTATTATAAATAGGGCTGCTATGAACATAGTGGAGCATGTGTCCTTTTTACCGGTTGGGACATCTTCTGGATATATGCCCAGGAGAGGTATTGCTGGATCCTCCGGTAGTACTATGTCCAATTTTCTAAGGAACCGCCAGACTGATTTCCAGAGTGGTTGTACAAGCTTGCAATCCCACCAACAATGGAGGAGTGTTCCTCTTTCTCCACATCCTCGCCAGCATCTGCTGTCACCTGAATTTTTGATCTTAGCCATTCTGACTGGTGTGAGGTGGAATCTCAGGGTTGTTTTGATTTGCATTTCCCTGATGATTAAGGATGTTGAACATTTTTTCAGGTGCTTCTCTGCCATTCGGTATTCCTCAGGTGAGAATTCTTTGTTCAGTTCTGAGCCCCATTTTTTAATGGGGTTATTTGACTTTCTGGAGTCCACCTTCTTGAGTTCTTTATATATATTGGATATTAGTCCCTTATCTGATTTAGGATAGGTGAAGATCCTTTCCCAATCTGTTGGTGGTTTTTTTGTCTTATTGATGGTGTCTTTAGCCTTGCAGAAGCTTTGTAGTTTCATGAGGTCCCACTTGTCAATTCTCGATCTTACAGCACAAGCCATTACTGTTCTATTCAGGAATTTTTCCCCTGTGCCCATATCTTCAAGGCTTTTCCCCACTTTCTCCTCTATAAGTTTCAGTGTCTCTGGTTTTATGTGAAGTTCCTTGATCCACTTAGACTTGACCTTAGTACAAGGAGATAGGAATGGATCGATTCGCATTCTTCTACATGTTAACAACCAGTTGTACCAGCACCATTTGTTGAAAATGCTGTCTTTCTTCCACTGGATGTTTTTAGCTCCCTTGTCGAAGATCAAGTGACCATAGGTGTGTGGGTTCATTTCTGGGTCTTCAATTCTATTCCATTGGTCTATTTGTCTGTCACTATACCAGTACCATGCAGTTTTTATCACAATTGCTCTGTAGTAGAGCTTTAGGTCCGGCATGGTGATTCCACCAGAGGTTCTTTTATCCTTGAGAAGAGTTTTTGCTATCCTAGGTTTTTTGTTATTCCAGATGAATTTGCAGATTGCACTTTCTAATTCGTTGAAGAATTGATTTGGAATTTTGATGGGGATTGCATTGAATCTATAGATTGCTTTTGGCAAGATAGCCATTTTTACAATGTTGATCCTGCCAATCCATGAGCATGGGAGATCTTTCCATCTTCTGAGATCTTCTATAATTTCTTTCTTCAGAGACTTGAAGTTTTTATTATACAGATCTTTCACTTCCTTAGTTAGAGTCACGCCAAGATATTTTATATTATTTGTGACTATTGAGAAGGGTGTTGTTTCCCTAATTTCTTTCTCAGCCTGTTTATTCTTTGTGTAGAGAAAGGCCATTGATTTGTTTGAGTTAATTTTATATCCAGCTACTTCACCGAAGCTGTTTATCAGGCTTAGGAGTTCTCTGGTGGAATTTTTAGGGTCCCTTATATATACTATCATATCATCTGCAAAAAGTGATATTTTGACTTCATCTTTTCCAATTTGTATCCCTTTGATCTCCTTTTGTTGTCGAATTGCTCTGGCTAGGACTTCAAGTACAATGTTGAATAGGTATGGAGAAAGTGGACAGCCTTGTCTAGTCCCTGATTTTAGAGGGATTGCTTCAAGCTTCTCACCATTTACTTTGATGTTGGCTACTGGTTTGCTGTAGATTGCTTTTATCATGTTTAGGTATGGGCCTTGAATTCCTGATCTTTCCAAGACTTTTATCATGAATGGGTGTTGGATCTTGTCAAATGCTTTTTCCGCATCTAACGAGATGACCATGTGGTTTTTGTCTTTGAGTTTGTTTATATACTGGATTACGTTGATGGATTTCCGTATATTGAACCATCCCTGCATCCCTGGGATGAAACCTACTTGGTCAGGATGGATGATTGTTTTGATGTGTTCTTGGATTCGGTTAGCAAGAACTTTATTGAGGATTTTTGCATCAATATTCATAAGGGATATTGGTCTGTAGTTTTCTATCTTTGTTGGGTCTTTTTGTGGTTTAGGTATCAGAGTAATTGTGGCTTCATAGAATGAGTTGGGTAGAGTGCCTTCTGTTTCTATTTTGTGGAATAGTTTGTGAAGAACTGGGATTAGATCTTCTTTGAAGGTCTGATAGAACTCTGCACTAAACCCATCTGGTCCTGGGCTTTTTTTAGTTGGGAGACTATTAATGACTGCTTCTATTTCTTTGGGGGATATAGGGCTGTTTAGATCATTAACCTGATCTTGATTCAACTTTGGTACCTGGTATCTGTCTAGGAACTTCTCCATTTCATCCAGGTTCTCCAGTTTTGTTGAGTATAGCCTTTGGTAGAAGGATCTGATGGTGTTTTGGATGTCTTCAGGATCTGTTGTTATGTCTCCTTTTTCATTTCTGATTTTGTTAATTAGGATGCTTTCCCTGTGCCCTCTAGTGAGTCTGGCTAAGGGTTTATCTATCTTGTTGATTTTCTCAAAGAACCAGCTCCTTGATTGGTTGATTCTTTGAATAGTTTTTCTTGTTTCCACTTGGTTGATTTCACCCCTGAGTTTGATTATTTCCTGCCGTCTACTCCTCTTGGGTGAATTTGCTTCCTTTTGTTCTAGTGCTTTTAGGTGTGTTGTCAAGCTGCTAATGTGTGCTCTCTCTAGTTTCCTTTTGGAGGCACTCAGAGCTATGAGTTTTCCTCTTAGAAATGCTTTCATTGCGTCCCATAAGTTTGGGTATGTTGTGGCTTCATTTTCATTGAACTCTAAAAAGTCCTTAATTTCTTTCTTTATTCCTTCCTTGACCAAGGTATCATTGAGAAGAGTGTTGTTCAGTTTCCACGTGAAGGTTGGCTTTCTATTATTTATTCTGTTATTGAAGATCAGCCTTAGTCCATGGTGATCTGATAGGATGCATGGGACAATTTCAATATTTTTATATCTGTTGAGGCCTGCTTTGTGACCAATTATGTGGTCAATTTTGGAGAAGGTGCCATGAGGTGCTGAGAAGAAGGTATATCCTTTTGTTTTAGGATAGAATGTTCTGTAGATATCTGCCAGATCCATTTGATTCATAATTTCTCTTAGTTTCACTGTGTCCCTGTTTATTTTCTGTTTCCATGATCTGTCCATTGGTGAAAGTGGTGTGTTGAAGTCTCCCACTATTATTGTATGAGGTGCAATGTGTGCTTTGAGCTTTACTAAAGTTTCTTTAATGAATGTGGCTGCCTTTGTATTTGGAGCATAGATATTCAGGATTGATAGTTCCTCTTGGAGGATTTTACCTTTGATGAGTATGAAGTGTCCCTCCCTGTCTTTTTTAATGACTTTGGGTTGGAAGTCAATCTTATCAGATATTAGAATGGCTACTCCAGCTTGTTTCTTCATGCCATTTGCTTGGAAAATTGTTTTCCAGCCTTTCATTCTGAGGTAGTGTCTATCCTTTTCTCTGAGATGAGTTTCCTGTAAGCAGCAAAATGTTGGGTCTTGTTTGTGTAGCCAGTTTGTTAGTCTATGTCTTTTTATCGGGGAGTTGAGTCCATTGATATTAAGAGATATTAAGGAAAAGTAATTGTTGTTTCCTGTTATTTTTGTTGTTAAAGTTGGCATTCTGTTCTTGTGGCTGTCTTCTTTTAGGTTTGTTGAGGGATTACCTTCTTGTTGTTTCTAGGGCGTGGTTCCTGTCCTTGTATTGGTTTTTTTCTGTTATTATCCTTTGAAGGGCTGGATTCGTGGAGAGATAATGTGTGAATTTGGTTTTGTCGTGGAATACTTTGGTTTCTCCATCTATGTTAATTGAGAGTTTGGCTGGGTATAGTAGCCTGGGCTGGAATTTGTGTTCTTTTAGTGTCTGTATAACATCCGTCCAGGATCTTCTGGCTTTCATAGTCTCTGGTGAAAAATCTGGTGTAATTCTGATAGGCTTGCCTTTATATTTTACTTGGCCTTTTTCTCTTACTGCTTTTAGTATTCTATCTTTATTTAGAGCATTTTTTGCTCTGATTATAATGTGTCGGGAGGTATTTCTTTTCTGGTCCAGTCTATTTGGAGTTCTGTAGGCTTCTTGTATGTTCATGGGCATCTCTTTCTTTAGATTTGGGAAGTTTTCTTCTATAATTTTGTTGAAGATGTTTGCTGGTCCTTTGAGTTGAAAATCTTCATTCTCATCCACTCCTATTATCCGTAGGTTTGGTCTTCTCATTGCGTCCTGTATTTCTTGGATGTTTTGAGTTAGGATCTTTTTGCATTTTACATTTTCCTTGATTGTTGTGCCGATGTTCTCTATGGAATCTTCTGCACCTGAGATTCTCTCTTCCATCTCTTGTATTCTGTTGCTGATGCTCGTATCTATGGTTCCAGATTTCTTTCCTAGGGTTTCTATCTCCAGTGTTGCCTCATTTTGGGTTTTCTTTATTGTGTCTACTTCCCTTTTTAGGTCTAGTAAGGTTTTGTTCATTTCCATCATCTGTTTGGATGTGTTTTCCTGTTTTTCTGTAAGGACTTCTACCTGTTTGATTATGTTATCCTGTTTTTCTTTAAGGATTTGTAACTCTTTAGCAGTGTTCTCCTGAAATTCTTTAAGGGATTTTTGTGCTTCCTCTTTATTGTCTTCTGCCTGTTTAGCAGTGTTCTCCTGCATTTCTTTAAGTGTGTTATTAACGTCCTTCTTGAAGTCCTCTATCATCATCAGGAGATATGCTTTTAAATCCGTGTCTAACTTTTCCGGTGTGTTGGGGTGCCCTGGACTGGGCGAAGTGGGGGTGCTGGGTTCTGATGATGGTGGGTGGTCTTGGTTTCTGTTAGTAAGATTATTACGTTTACCTTTCGCCATCTGGTAATCTCTGGGGTTAGTTGTTAGCGTTGTCACTGTTTAAAGATTGGAGCAGAAGCTGTGTTCCACTCACCAGCAGTCTCTAAATCCTGCGGCGGGGGTCGTGGGTAGCTGATGGTACCCCGGTGCTGGTCCAGCCGGAAGAGGCCTGTGGTCCTACTCAGGCCGTTTTTCTGCTTCCCTAACTAATGCAGTCTCTGGTCCCGCGTGCAATTGGATTGGAGCAGAAGCTGTGTTCCACTCTCCAGAAGTCTTAAGATCCTGTGGTGGGTGTTGTGGGTAGCTGGTGAGTGTCAGCCGACCCTGCGCCCCAACTGCCCAGGTGCTTTTCTGACCGGATTAGGGTTGTGGCCCTATGTAGGCTGGATTTCTCTCTCCCCAACCAGCGCAGTCTCAGGTCCCGAGTGATTGGACTGGAGCAGAAGCTGTGTTCCACTCACCAGCAGTCCCAAAATCCTGCGGCGGGGGTCGTGGGTAGCTGGCGGGTGTCAGGCAACCCTGCGCTCCTGCTACCCCGGCACTGATCCGGCTGGATGAGGCCTGTGGCCCTACTCAGGCTGGTTTCTGCTTCCCTAACTAATGCAGTCTCAGGTCCCGCACAATTGGATTGGAGCAGAAGCTGTGTTCCACTCACCAGCAGTCCCAAAATCCTGCGGCGGGGGTCGTGGGTAGCTGGCGGGTGTCAGGCAACCCTGCGCTCCCGCTACCCCGGCACTGATCCGGCCGGATGAGGCCTGTGGCCCTACTCAGGCCGGTTTCTGCTTCCCTAACTAATGCAGTCTCAGGTCCCGCGCAATTGGATTGGAGCAGAAGCTGTGTTCCACTCACCAGCAGTCCCAAAATCCTGCGGCGGGGGTCGTGGGTAGCTGGCGGGTGTCAGGCAACCCTGCGCGCTCCTGCTACCCCGGCACTGATCCGGCTGGATCTTTTTTTGGCTTTTTCAAGACAGGGTTTCTCTGTGTAGCCTTGGCTGTCCTGGAACTCACTTTGTAGACCAGGCTGGCCTCGAACTCAGAAATCCGCCTGCCTCTGCCTCCCGAGTGCTGGGATTAAAGGCGTGCACCACCACGCCCGGCGATCAGGCATTTTCTATATTTTAGTTTGGATCACATCTCATTGATTGGTAGGAGTTAAATAGACATTTTGATTTTCCTAATTGAATATTGTATAACATCAGTTGCTGTTTTTTCACCCTGGGAACCAAGGATCTGGTAAGAAGCAACTTAAGGGAGGCAGCATTTACTTCTGCTCACAGTTTGGGAGAGCACTCTCCATCACAGTGGGGAAGGCACGGCTAGAGGAACATGGTGTGAGGCTTGCTCACATCCGGGCAGATGGGTGCTTAAATAGAGATGAATGCTGGGGCTCAGCTTGCTTTTCCATTTCCCATTCCTATTTAGTTCAGGACTCCAGTCATGGAAAGTGGCTGCCCAAACTTAGAGTGAATCTCTCCCCCTCAGTTAATCCTCTCCAGAGATGTTTTCACAGCCATATTCAAAGGAGTTATTATAGCTCTAGAAATACCTTAATCCAATCAAGCTGCCAATCAAAGTTGACGAACACATACACAGAGAGACAAATAGACTTACAGATACACACACACACACTCACACACACATACATACACAGACACACACCTGCACACACACATCTACATACACAGACACACACCTGCACACACACACATAAATACATATATATACACACACACAGACATACAAACAACATACACACAGACACATACTTAGACATAAACATACAGAGACATATACACAAATATAAACGAATACGAATATACACACACATACACACATATATTTACATAAACATATGCAGCCACAGACATAGAGACGTTCACAGATACACAGACAGACAGACAGACAGACAGACAGACAGACAGAGACACACAGATAGAGGCACATAGACAGAGACACACAAACAAACAGACATACACAGACTGACATATACACACGGACACACAGACAAACAAATGTAGATAGACACACACATAGACAGAAAGCAGGAGTGGGTGGGTTGGGGAGCAGGGGGAGGGGGAGGGGATAAGGGATTTTCGGAGAGGAAACTAGGAAAGGGGATAGCATTTGAGATGCAAATGAAGAAAATATCTTATAAAAATATATTTAAAAAGATTATACCCTGCTATGCTTGCAGATAGGAGCCTAGCATAACTGTCTCCTGAGAGGCTTCATCCAGCAGCTGATGGAAACAGATGCAGAGACCCATACCCAGACATTAGGCAGAGCTCAGGGAATTTGAGGGAGAGCAGGAAAGGATTGAGGATTGGGCAGGGCAAGGACAGCATCAGAAGACCAACAGAGTCAACTAATCTGGGTCTATGGGGACTCACAGAGACTGAACCATCAACCAAAGAGCATGCATGGACTGGACCTAGGCCCCCTATACATATTATAGCAGCTGTGCAGCTTGGTCTTCATATGGGTCCCCCAACAATTGGAGTGGGGGTTGTGTCTGACCTGGACTCTGTGGACTCTGTTGTCTGCCTTTGGATCCCTTTCCCTTAACTAAACTGCTTTGTCTGGCCTCAGTGGGAGAGGATTAGCTTAATCCTGATGAGCCTTGATGAGCCAGGGCAGGTTGGTACCTGGGGGTGGAGTAAAAGGGAAATCTGGAAGGAGGCTGAAGAGTGGAACTGGGAGGAGAGGAGGGAGGGGGCTGTGATCAGGATGTCATGTGAATAAATAAGTCAATTAATGAAAAAGGGTATTTTATATTATTTGAAGCTGTTGTAAAAGGTATTTCCTTCATTTCTTTATCAGTTCACTTGCCTTTGTATGTAGGAGGGTGACTGATTTTAGTAAGCCAATTTTGTATCCAGCTATGTTGGTAAAAGTGTTTATCAGCGGTAGAAGTTTTCTGGTGGAATTTTTCAGGTCACTTACACATACTACCATATCATCAGAAAATACAGGCGCTCTGACTTCTTCCTTTCCAATCTGTGTCCCCTTGATTTCCTTCCATTGTCTTATTGTTCTAGCTTAGAATTCAAGTACTATACTGAGCATGTATGGAGAGAGTGGATGACCTTATCTTGTTCCTAATTTTCCTGGAATTGTGTTCTGTTTCTCTCAACTTAAGCTGGTGTTGCCTATGGCCTTGCTGTAAAATGCCTTTGTTATGTTGAGGTAGATCCATAATCTCTTTAGGACTGTTATCATGAAAAGGTGCTACTGGGTTTTGTCAAAGGCCTTTTCTGCATCTAATGAGATGAACATGTTCTCTCTCTCTCTCTCTCTCTCTCTCTCTCTCTCTCTCTCTCTCTCTCTCTCTCTCTCTCCCCCCACCCCCACGTGAGTGACTTGACAACTGTCCCTTATACACAGATTGAAGGGCCTTTGCATGATGGTGTAGATTGGTGCAGAGCTCATGGGACCTTCCTCCAAGCCACCATCCACAGCAGCAAGGCCTGGGGTTACGGATGGTATTGAATGGAGACACTGAATCTGTGGAGTCCTTTATTGGAGGCAGGTGAAGCCATGGCTGCTGGGAGCACTGCAGACCACTGAAAGGAAATGCCTGATGTTCTGAGCAGAGGGTCACTAGACTTGGGGGCTGGACAGAAGGAGCCACTCCTCTAATATCTCCGAAGTCTGAGGTTGCTCAATGTACCACCTCATCCAGGAATTCAGCCTGAGACATTTCAGACTCTTTACCATGTACTCTGTGTATCCCGGCAGGGTTCTCCCGGAGTCTGAAACACAGGGCCTGGGAATGTTGGTCAGGTGAAGATAAATGTCTCTAAGTTTGATCTCAGTAGGAGCTTGCCATCAGTGTACTTACAGAATCACAGAGAGATGAAGAGGAGATGGGCACTTAAAGAGAACCACACAAAAATAAAAAGGAAATATGATTTAAATGATATCATAGCTTAACAGCTATCTGCATACAGTTCCATCCAAAGACTACAAAGACTACAAAGACTACAGAACACACAGTATTTTCAGCAGCCCCTGGGACTGTCTATAAAACAGTTTGTGTATTAGGACACAAAGCAAGGTTGAACAAATATTTTAAAATTGAAATAATTTCTCCTATTTTTTCTCCTATTTTATTACAAAGCAATAAATCTCCCAACCTACACCAAGAGAAACTATGGAACACACAAACTCCTGTGAAGATTTAACAACACACGTGGTTTGGGGTGAGGTTTGGGGCAAGGATTACTGGTATTTCGAATGACTTCAGAGTCCATGCTATGCCTTCTGAAGCTGGTGGGGGTTGGGGCATGCACAATGAAATAGCAAAACAGATAAGGTGACCTTGCCAGCCTGATAAGCACTGGCTCTTTTCCTTTGCCTGGTTGTACAGTTCTCCTGCAAGAATACCCACAATACCCTTCACTGCGCCGTGGAGCTCCCATCCCATCTATACCATGTTGGGTGCAAATTCCTACCTGGCAAGCCCACAACCACTTCCTGTTGGGAAACACAGTGCATCCCATAGCAGCACAAATTCACGCCCAGGAATTGACACATGGTCCTGAATCACTGTGCTGACCTCCTGAAGGCCCTGGTCTATGTGCTTAGCATCTCCTCCTATGGGTGTGTTCAATGTGAGACTCTGAAACAGGCAGGTGGGAAAGAGGTCAGAGCTGCCAACAGACTCAGAGTCTGTGAGAGGGCAAGTGGCAATGGATCAGGGAGGGAAGAACTTACAGGGATGCCAGACAGCAGTGAGGAAAAAAACACCTCCACTAAAACTCACAGGGTGGCCCCTGTAGCACACATGGGGTCAGTGATACCTGAGGACACTCAGCACTAAGGATCTAGCACAGCGGGAGAGAATCTGATGGGTGCTGGGCCTGGAGTTCAGAAGGATCAAGCAGATGGTCAGCAACAGAGAGGCAGATGGGACATTTCCCTTCTCTGTGTGTGGCTATTGTAAAACTGTGGTTGCTGATGCTGTGGACCCTTGGATAAGGATGAAACTGTGAATCCCTTCCCAATATCTTTGTGCTCTGATTATTCAAACCTTTGGTCAGAGAATTACCTGAATGCCCCAAAAAGGACTCTAGAAGGTTTCCTGGCCCTGAACATGCAGAACTTTTCAGTCTCATACCCTAGAGCTGAAGTGAGAGGCCCAGGTTCTCTTCCCAATGTATCTGACCTTGGGCAAAGGTACAGTTTGGGTTCTAGGGCAAAGAGCATGTGGCCCTGCCCTGCCCACACAGTCTTCAGTCCCTTATCAGAAGCGAAACCAACAGAGTACTAGGTCAGCATGTGCATTGCACACCTTGATGCCTCTTAAACCTAGACAGTCATTTTTCTGAGAACTCTGGCAAATTCCTACCATGTCCTCCAGTCAGAGTCACTTTGAGGAAGCCATACTTCCGTTAGCCTGTGGTGCTTGCCTGCTGTCTCCCAGACTCTGAGGGGTCTTTTGGGCTTATAGGCAAGAACATCTGCCCAGTCACACCTGGATGCTCTTCTGACCACTCCTGGTTCAGGTACCTGGGTTCTGAACCACAGACAACTAGAATAAGGCACGGAGTTGTATCATAGTCTCTTTTGTGGCACCTAGTTCTGGCTCATCCACAGGGACGTCAAGGTGACAGTGTCTTGCACACAGTCCCCAGGATTCCTTAAGAAAACAAACATGGACCAGGTCTGGCTCCACCTGCCTGTCAATCCAGCATTCTTGATGGGGTGAAGTAAATGAGCGATTCTCCAACTGATGTCAGGCAAGAATCCACTCACACTGCACAAACCTGAGGATGCATAGGATGTGCTAGACTCATAGCCTCAGGAGATCCCATCTCTTCCTCCGCATCTCTAGGTAAGAAACACCAAGTAGGAAAGAGACATTTTCTGCAGTGATACATCTACTGGGAAATTGCCCATTTGCCTGTAAATAAGCCCTCACCCAATTAGTTACTGTAATTGAATTTATTGGCTGCTCAACAACAATTAAGATGACAATAAAGTAGAAGAAGGACTAGAGCCAAAAGGAGAGAGGGACAAGAGAAAGTTAGAGGGGAATTACTATGAGCTAATACCTCATTCACGTGAATGAAAACGTCATAATGAAACCCACTATCATGTATCAGTATATACTAATGGAAAACATAAAAAGAACTCTAACACTGTGAATAATGATGGTTGTGAAGATTACATGGTACATCGAGACCACATTGCTTTTGCTGAGGGGTGTTTTCAAAAAGAGAACATTAAGATAGTGTGCTTCCTGCTGGAGGCCTAAGCGTACTCTGATTTATTCCTCTGCCAGGTGTAATACTACAAGGTCTGGGATTCTCATAACGATGACAGTGAACTTTGTTTATAGTACCACATCCCTGGTAGATTTATATCCAGTGTACATTAGCAGCCACCCGTGATCCTATTCACCAACAAAGAAGAGGTTTCTTATTAACCCTTTGAGATGTAACTTCAGAAGCCTCCAAAATCAGATGTATGGCTATGGTAACAGGGAGACTCTCTTGAGACACCAACACACAGGCTTTAGTGTGTCTTGTTCTTTCATTGGTTAACTCTCTTAAACCCCTGTGCTAAAAACTTGGCAGCATCTCTTCTTTTAAATGCTACCTCTGAAAGAAGTAGACTGCTAGGGAGAGGAGACTGTTGGATCTGTTGATGAAAACCTCACATAGATCTCTAGGGATGCAGATATCTTGAGCCATCACTCAGCCTGGGGTGGTCTTTGAGTTATCCTTGCTCCTGTAAGCACTCTTGTCAAAGTCCTGCCTAGAGATTCAGGTAGGACCAGAAACTGATGGGTTCTGACAGTTGATACTCTTCTACTGTCCCGGGGGCCAGAGCTCATGCCTTCTGGCAATTTATTCCTGTTGATAGCAGCAGGGAATTAAGAAAAGAAACTTAGTTCCTTGGACTCTATACTCTTTAACTCAGAAGCCACTGTTGGCCAAGCTAGAGGCTTGGAGTTTGTTAACTCTTCATAAGCCAGAGAGAAAAAAGAGAGAAGGCTAGGCACACACACACACACACACACACACACACACACACACACACACACACTGGCTGAAGCAGAAAAGGGATACACTACTAGTTTAGTTTTGTTCTTAGTTTTTATAGCTTCTCAGACAAAAATTACCTCATAGCAATTATCAGGGAGAATCATTATAGTGAGATAATTAATTACATGGTTTTCTAAACACTTACACTTTATAAATTCATGAAAAGTTGTTTTTTGCCGTTGTTTATGTCATAGGTTGATAATGTTTAAGGAGTGAGAGCAGAATTGTTTACATGTCTTTCCATTAAGTCTCGTACCTGACTAAACATTCCTTATCTATTTTCTAGATCCACAAGTTAATTATAGGTTTAAAGCAATAGTTTTTATGTTACAAGTTACCAAGTTTTTGTCATGAGACAAATAGTCTGCCTTGTGCCTTATTATTTTGAAGACTTGTATAGATAAATTAGTCAATTATTTATTTTCTGCCCTGTCACCTACAATAAATTGTCCATTTCCAGTTTATGACCTTTATGACAGACGTTAGTGACCTCATTTCTAATCTAGATGGAATGTTTTCCTTGATCATATATTTGCTCCAAGCCTATCTTCTTTTCCTAGTTCAATTAGCTCATGACACAGAATTCTTTTCAGTAGAGAATCTTTGTTTTTATTAGATATTTTCTTCATTTACATTTCAAATTCTATCCCCAAAGCTCCCTATACCCTCCCCGCCCACCCTGCTCCCCAACCTACCCACTCCCGCTTCCTGGCTCCGGCATTCCCCTGTACTGGGGCATGTGATCTTCCAATACCAAGGGCCTCTCCTCCCATTGATGGCCTACCAGGCAATCCTCTGCTATATATGCAACTAGAGACATAGCTCTGGGGGGCTGCTGGTTATTTCATATTGTTGTTCCTCCTATAGGGTTGCAGACCCCTTTAGCTCCTTGGGTACTTTCTCTAGCTCCTTCATTAGGGGCTCTGCGTTCCATCCAATAGATGACTGTGAGCATCCACTTCTGTATTTGCCAGAAACTGGCAGAGCCTCACAAGAAAGAGCTATGTCAGGGTCCTGTCAGCAAAAATATTTCTGGCATATGTAATAGTGTCTGGGTTTGATGGTTGTCTGTGGTATGGATCCCCGGGTGTGGCAGTCTCTGGATGTTCTTTCCTTTTATCTCAGTGTGGAACTTTGTCTCTGTGACTCCTTCCATGGGTATTTTGCTCCCCATTCTAAGAAGGATTGACGTATCCACACTTTGGTCTTCGTTCTTCTTGAGTTTCATGTGTTTTTCAAATTGTATCTTGGATATTCTAAGTTTCTGGGCTAATATCCACTTATCAGTGAGTGCATATCATCTGTGTTCTTTTGTGATTGGGTTACTTCACTCAGGATGATATCCTCCAGATCCATCTATTTGCCCAAGAATTTCATAAATTCATTGTTTTTTAAAAAAACTTTTCCCAATGTTTTATTAAGTATCTTCTTCATTTACATTTCAAATGCTATCACAAAAGTCCCCTATACCCTCCCCAACCCTGCTCCCCTACCCACCCATTCCCACTTCTTGACCCTGGTGTTCCCCTGTACTGGGGCATATAAAGTTTGCAAGACCAAGGGGCCTCTCTTCCCAATGATGGCCAACTAGGCCATCTTCTGCTACATATGCAGCTAGAGACACGAGCTCTGGGGGTACTGGTTAGTTCATATTGTTGTACCACCTATAGGGTTGCAGACCCCTTCAGCTCCTTGGGTACTTTCTCTAGCTCCTCCATTTGGGGCTCTTTGTTCCATTCAATAGCTGACTGTGAGCACCCACTCCTGTGTTTGCCAGGCTCTGGCATAGCCTCACAAGAGACAGCTATATCAGGGTCCTTTCAGCAAAATCTTGCTGGTGTATGCAATAGTGTCTGCGTTTGGTGGCTGATTATCGGATGGATCCCCAGGTGGGGCAGTCTCTAGATGGTCCATCCTTTCATCTCAGCTCCAAACTTTGTAACTCCTTCCTTGGGTATTTTGTTCCCAATTCTAAGAAGGGGCGAAGTATCCACACTTTGGTCTTCCTTCTTCTTGAGTTTCATGTATTTTGCAAATTGTATCTTGGGTATTCTAAGTTTCTGGGCTTGTTGTGTCCAGCCAGCGGCTCACATGTCTGGGTTTTAGTCTGGAAAGGCATCTCAGAAACCTGGAAGAGAAGAGGGAGCTAGGCAGGCAAGAGAAAGATGTAGCTAAGACAAAATTCTGATCAAAGCTCAATTTTACTATTTCTGACACTCAGTTATGAAGGAGGGGAAGGGGCCCGATTCCTGCCACATAATCCTGGGGTCCAGATGCAGGGTGACCACGTGGCTCCGGAACAGCAAAGCGGCAGACTCCAGCTGTGGGCATGGCAGAATGATAGAGCAGCAGGCTCCACCCTGTTTCAAACCGTGAAATCTGAGCAAACAGTTTTCAGGCTGAGGGGGTGGGGGAGGTTACATCTCTTCCCTGTTGTTAATAAAAAAAAGAAAAGGTTGGCCTGAGGCATAAAATTTATTTATGCCCTATAGTTCTGCCTGAATTTTAAGGCCTAATGAAGAAACCTGTCTCAGTGGGATTTCTTAACTTTTCTTATGGTAAACCATATCTGGATAAGACTGTCCTTTCTGTCCTAGTAAACAACTAGCAGATTAGCCCTGAGCTGTAGGCTCTGACTTTATAATGCTAATTAGTTACTGAATAGGTAACTTCCTAGTTGAATTTTAAGTAGTCAGCTACAGGGTGTTGGAACCCTGGGGAAGGCTGACTGTACGAATTTGAAAGGCAGTATATTATGAATTACACTGAAGGAGAGTATGTGGATATTCCTCTGCATTCTTGGATGACAGGCGGGGGGGGGGGGGGGGGGGAGGGGGGGGAACAGGGAGGAGGGGACGATGACCGACCAGCTCCTTAGTACAAAGCCAATTGGCTTTTTAGGGTGGGAGGCTGTAACGGTATGGTCTCCAATCTCTCTCCCCCCTATTAATTAAGTTAATAAGGCCACGTTTAACTGAGGTGATCAAATGATTTTCTCATCCATAGATGAGTGGGCTTTAACCTTGGCTTGGGGGGAAATTGACCCAATTCCTCCCGTGGGTGCTGTCATGACTCACACTTGTGGCTCTTGGTATCTTTTGGGGAGGGGAGGCAGAGCCTTAGAAAGATATTTTTGGTTGTAACTGGAACTAGATACCAACCTCCATTCAAACCGGGTGTATCTCACAGGGAACCCAGAAATGGTCAAGCTGGACCTTCCCCTGCAGTAAATTTCTGTACCCAAGCGGTACCGATACTGTATTCATATGATCACGAATCAGTATGCACAATTCTGAGTACTGTGCACCTCCTAAAGGAGAATTGTCAACCTCAGATTTAGCAAGGCCTCGACAAGAATATGTCACTAGTAACACCACAATTTGTGGCTCTAAGGCTATAATAGGAGCTGGAGGTCACCCTCCTCATCTCTGTTATTCTGTTATTCCGACAGCCTGAGGAACTAAGGGGACCTTGCAGTAACAGCAAGGGTGGAAAACCAGAGACCAGCTAAGGGACTAAGCCCGTCTATCAGAATAAAAACCAATCTCTTCTAATATTTGAAATATTTCTGCTTTTTCTAGCCCTCACAGTAAACCTAAATCTCAACTCAGACTGAAAGCCACAATACATGCTGGAATGTCTTTGGAATGAAAATAGCAGTTGCCACCTGTATGCTCTTGGGGGGATGCATGCCCGCTGCAGTCCAGCTGAAGGTGTTGATTGACCTGTCCAGCTGAAGGTGTTGATTGACCTGCTTGAAAAAACGAGATCTAGAGAATGAGAAAATAGCAATGCAAAGCTTCTTTTGGGGAAGTCCAGGTACTTTATTCAGCTGCAAATTAGCAAGTCTCAAGCTCAGTCTCTGGGCTGGTTTTAGAATAGTAAAAAGGCCAGAAACTCTCTGGAAGTGGGGGATGTGCTCTGAATTAACTTTGCTAGGTAATTAAGAATATCGCTCTCTACAATAGGAATCTCTAATATTGGACTAAATATTAGACCAGTCTAAGATTGAGTTAGAATGACTGGTCACACTGAAGAAAAGAGAAAAATCATTATGACCGGGCATAGTCTCACAAGAGACAGCTATATCAGGGTCCTTTCAGCAAAATCTTGCTAGTGTATGCAATGGTGTCAGTGTTTGGAGGCTGATTATGGGATGGATCCCCGGATATGGCAGTCTAGATGGTCCATCCTTTCGTCCCAGCTCCAAACTTTGTCTCTGTAACTCCTTCCATGGGTATTTTGTTCCCAATTCTAAGAAGGGGCAAAGTGTCCACACTTTGGTCTTTGTTCTTCTTGAGTTTCATGTGTTTTGCAAATTGTATCTTATATCTTGGGTATCCTAAGTTTTGGGCTAATATCCACTTATCAGTGAATACATATTGTGTCAGTTCCTTTGTGATTGTGTTACCTCACTCAAGATGATGCCCTCCAGGTCCATCCATTTGCCTAGAAATTTCATAAATTCATTCTTTTTAATAGCTGAGTAGTACTCCATTGTGTAAATGTACCACATTTTCTGTATCCATTCCTCTGTTGAGGGGCATCTGGGTTCTTTCCAGCTTCTGGCTATTATAAATAAGGCTGATATGAACATAGTGGAGCATGTGTCCTTATTACCAGTTGGAATATTTTCTGGGTATATGCCCAGGAGAGGAATTGCTGGATCTTTTGGTAGTACTATGTCCGATTTTCTGAGTAACCGCCATACTGATTCCCATAGTGGTTGTATAAGCTTGCAATCCCACCAGCAATGAAGAGTGTTCCTCTTTCTCCACATCCTCACCAGCATCTACTGTCACCTGAATTTTTGATCCTAGCCATTCTGACTGGTGTGAGGTGCAATCTCAGGGTTGTTTTGATTTGCATGTCCCTGATGATTAAGAATGTTGAACATTTTTTTCAGATGCTTCTCAGCCATTCAGTATTCCTCAGGTGAGAATTCTTTGTTTAGCTCTGTACTCCATTTTTCAATAGGGTTATTTGATTTTTCTGGAATCCATATTCTTTAGTTCTTTATATATATTGGATATTAGTTCCCTATCTGATTTAGGATTGGTAAAGATCCTTTCCTAATCTGGTGGTGGCCCTTGTCTTATTGACAGATGATACAGAATTCTTATTTATAGCTTTTTATTCTAGAGGGGGCTTAAAACTACTTGTATTAATCCAGGAGTTCTATAAAATCATTGTCAGGAATTATGAAATCATCATTTCATCAAAACAGTGTTATTGCAGGGAAGTTTATCTTCATATTGATCTGCAGGAAATTTGCCCGAAAAGGTGGGCTGATGCCCAGGATACATTAGGCTATGTATGGGTGGCAGGAAAGGTATACCAACAGAGAGAAGCAGTCTCTGGGATGAAGTCTCTGGGGTCCATGTATCTCAGAGCACACCCATGTAAAATGGTGAGCTAGCTCCAGGTAACTCACTTGCTGGCCATAGCCTTCCCGGTATAGGTTTTGTCACAACCTCTTGCTCATACTCCACACCCTAATGAACTCATTCATCACCCCATTCCCTCCCAAAAGAATACCATATCTGCTTAATAAAAATAACCAAATGCAAAAAGAGGATAAGTGTGTGCATGTATCTTTGGTTCCCACAGATTAGTTACAAATTTCTGGGATGGACTTAGCAACCCTCAGACTAAAAGCACACCATTGCACTAAATGCCCTTTCAGAGGATGAAGCCATCATGGCTGTGCCATATTCTAAGCAGGACCACTCCACCAGGTTTAATCTGTTGCTGTAACAGTGCCAGGCATCAATGGTTGGCACACATCCACTCCACGCAGCACAGGGCTAGGGATGCTCTTGGAGGTTTGACTGTGCTTACCCCACACCGGATGGGTGTCGGGCTATGGGAATCTGTGGAACACTGTTACAGGGGTAGGGGAGCACAGTCTGAGGTCCCCTGAGACCCCCCAGACAGCAGAGAGGCCAGGGCCTTCTGGTTCTCAGTCTCTTGAGCATCCAGGTGCCACTGAAAGCCGCAGGAAAGCTGAGAATAGAGTGGGGGCCCATGGAGTGGATCTAGCTCGGGGCAAAAGGGGAAAAGAAGGGAGAGTTCTGTCTGGGTCCTGAGGGGATGAGAGTCCTTGGTTTGTTCAGCAGGTGGATTGGCTTGGTGGAGGCCATGGCTGGGAGTGCTGAGTGGTCTTCCAAGGGAGATTAGGTGGCTGGCTCTTAAGGGAAAGCTTTCTCCATTGCTCACCACAGTGGCTCCCAATGAAAAGAGACAGTCCATGCTTTTAAGACAATTATTATCATGGCAGAAAGAAGATGAATAAAACTGTACCCCAGTTTCTCAGAGTGGACCTGAGGTTAAATACCTTTTGCAGGGAGGAGTGTCTGGGAAGAGGAGTTTCTTGGCTAAGCCTCCAGGCCTTTAGTTACTTCATTAAAATGGAGATCTGTCTTGCTTAGGGCTCTGCCCTTAAGTGACTGATGGCCACAAACCTATGGAGAACTGTGGCCTCGTGCTAGGAGCCTGGTGTCCAGGAACAGGGCAAAATGCCTACCATCCCCCCCCCCCCACCAGGGTCACCGGGGTTCCCAACCTTAGCTCAACCAGAAACCAGGCTGCCTTTCATGGTCCTTCACTGTGCAGAGAGAGCCACAGGCTTAAAGAAATGCTCAAACATCCTGTTTTGAAAGAAAGGGTTAATCTTGACCCAGCTGTGGAGCTAGAGGAGGGGTGTCCTGGGATTACAAAATTACTGTTGGTTTTCCCAGTAATTGTACAATACATGCCTGCTAATGGTATGGATCATGATTATGATGAGATAATGTGACATCCTACAGAAATGATAAATCTGGGGCATTTTTAAGAGGCTATGGATTTCTTATGAGACGCATTCCCCTTATGTAAAACAAATATGAAGTAACTGGATTAGCCAAAATTGTTCTCCAAGACTGTAAGAGTTTGGTGACTGCAGTGCCAGAGGGTGATCATCAGTTACAATGCTTAACGTGGTAGAGGGAGGAAGCCAGGATAGAAGAAGAGGATTGAATATTGTCCAAGGTCAGTTGCTTGGTGAAAGGCATTCCCTGATTTACAAGAACAGATTTGATTTGATCAGGCCATTATAGAGCTACATCACCTAGCAACTTTAAGAGCTTGGGACAAAGTTGAGAAGCCTAGGGAAAGGTCCACCACATTTATTAAGATTGTATAAGGCTCTGGGGAAGCCTTCACAGATTATTATTATTATTATTTTTTTTTTTTTGCAAAGATTGGTTTCAGCTATAAACAAAGCCATATCAGACCCTGATGTGAGACAGGTGCTGATAGAGAACTTGGCATATGAGAATTCGAATACCAAATGTAAAAGAGTTATTAGACTGTTAAAGGTGCAGGCAGCATCACTGGATGAGTGTATAAGGGACAGGACTCACATAGGTTCCCACAAGTATCATGCTAATATCATAGGACAAGCTATTGCTAAGGGTCTGTGGTATCAAAATGCCTGGTGCTTCAATTTCAGTAAATCCGGTTGTTGCAAAGAAGCCATGACCAAGCTGTCAAAAGCCTCAGATCTCAAAATGCCCAATGTGTCTGTTAACTGTGAGGAATATGATACTTTCTGCAAGAGAAGTGATCAAGCCATTTCTAGTGACAATGGGTTTTCAGAAAGAATGCTTTCCTTTTGTTTACTTTCTTTGAGTCTGTAAGGTTTATCATGGGTATTCTGTACTTTTTGACCAATATCTCCTATCAGTGAGTATGTACCATGCACATCTTCTTGGGTCTGGGTTACTTCACTCAGGATGATATTTTCTAGTTCCATCTATTTGCCTGCAAAATTAATGATAATCTCAGTTTTAATATCAGAATAGTATTCCATTGTGTAAATGAGCCACATTTTCTGTATCCATTCTTGGGATGAAGGACATCTGGGTTGCTTCCAATTTCTGGCTATTACTAATAAAGCTGCTATGACCATAGTGGAGCACAGGTCCTTGTGATGTAGTGGAGCCTCTTGTGGGTGTATGCCCAGGAGCAGCATAGCTGGGTCTTCAGGTAGAACTATTTCCAATATTCAAATGCTTAAATCCCACTTAGAAGGGGAAACAAAATAATCATGGGAGACAGAGGGAGGGAGGAACCTGGGTGGGTGAGGGAAGAGAGAGGGGAATAAGGGGGCAGAATCAGGAATGGGGAGAGACAAGAGAGATGGCCAGAGGGCCTGAAGAAAGAATGGAAATATGCAACTGCTTGGGGGTGGGGGAGAATCTCGAGGAAGTCCCAGAGACCTGAAATGAGTGAGGTCCCCAGGACTCAATGCAGGTGATCTTAGTGGCAATGTCCAACAGTGTGGGTATGGAACCTGAAGAGACCACCTCCAGTAGCTAGACAGGACTCCTAGTGGAGGAATGGGGACACCAACCTACCTACAAAACTCTCAGCCCCAAAATGCTCCTCTCTAAAAGAAATGTAGGGGGAAAAAAAGAAAGAAAGAAAGAAAGAAAGAAAGAAAGAAAGAAAGAAAGAAAGAAAGAAAGAAAGAAAGAAAGAAAGAAAGAAATGGAGCAGAGGCTGTAGGATTGGCTGACCAGTTGGGATCCATCCCATGGGCAGGCACAAATCCCTAGCGCTATTACTGATGCTATGTTGTGCTTGCAGACAGAAGCCTAGCATGGCTGTACTCTGAGAGACTCTACCCAACAGTTGACTGAGACAAAGGCAGCTACCCACAGCCACTCATTGGATGAAGGTTGGGGACCTCTATAGAAGAGTTAGGGAAAGGATGGAAGGAATAGAAGGAGATGGCAACCCCATAGCAAGACCAACAGTGTCAACGATCCTGGACCCCTGGGAGTTCCCAGAGACTGAGCCACCACCAAAGAGCATGTATGGACTGGTCTGAGGCCCCTGGCACATATGTAGCAGAGGGCTGCCTTGTCTGGCTTCAGTGGGAGAGGATGAACCTACTCCTGTAGAGATTCAGGTGTGGGGGGAAATGGCAGACACTTTTTCAGAGGCGAAGGGAGATGGGGAAAAGAACTCTGTGAGGGGGCAGGGAGAGAGAAGCATTTGGGATGTAAATAAATAAAATAATTAATAATTCAAAAAAATAAGAAAGGATACCTAGGCTTCCTGAGGTATGCAGGCATTGTGGCAAGGGCTACCATTGGACCAAGAGGGATATCCAAGACAATATCTTGTCACCAGGAAATGAAGTGGGGACCTGGCAGCTTGAGGCCCTGCAGCAAAAAAATATGAGCCGTTTCTCTCTGGCCATCCAAGAAATAACAAGCAGGCAGGATAACAGAAACTAAGTATTGCAAGCTACTGTAGGAAGTGCGGCTCTGATGTTGGCCACAGATAAACCTCTTTCCCGATCCCTAAAATTTAATATTGCAAAATAACCACTGGTCCTTGGCCAGCATGGACAGTTGGGATGATCTTGGGAAGAAGCAAATTCATTTCCCAAGAATTCATTGTGCACCCAGTAAATATAGATGGGAATTTCAAAGAAGAATAAAAAATATGGCCTATGTAAAAAAAAATAATAATTACAGGGTGGGGCTGTGGAAGGACTAGAAAATGTTTTCTGGCAAAGAGTTGTTAATGATCAGAGACCAAAATTAAAATTTCAAGTAAACGGTGTTGAAGAAGATTTGGTGGATACAGGAGCTGATGTGACTATCATTTCCCAAAATTATTGTAATTAAGAATGGAAGTTTCAGAAGATTTATGTACAATCTATAGGAAATTGGAAAATAATCTGAAATAAAACAAAGTGTCCCATGGGTTAAATGTGTGGGACCAGAAGGAAAACCAGGGAAGTTAAGACTCTATGTGGCTGACATACACATGAAGTTATGGGGAATGGATCTTTTACAAAGTTAGATACTCAAAATTAATACCTGCAATCCCAGAGACAGCTCATGATGAAATTATTGGATGGAACATTTGATGTTCCTAGGGATGGTATTGAAATATGTCATCTAAATAATCCCAGGCTGTGTCAATTGTCTAAATACAGGATATCCCAGGGATTGACTTTCCACATTTAGGGGTGGGGGAGGGGACACTGCTGAAATACCAATGGCTCTACACCTAAAATGGTTGTCAAGCCTGTGTAGGTAGAGCAGTGGTCCTTAGCTAAGGAAAAATTACAGCCACTTGAGCAGTGGAGGTTCAACATATAGAAGGGTTTACCAGCCCTTGGAATTCTGGTGCTTGATATGAGAGAGAGAGAGAGAGAGAGAGAGAGAGAGAGAGAGAGAGAGAGAGAGAAAGAGAGATCAGAGAAATGGAGGATGTTAAGAGTTTTAAGAGTGGTGAATAGACTAATTCAACCTATGGGTCCATCACAGTTAGAATTCCTTTACCTTCTTTATTTCCTAAGTCATGGCCTATGATAGTCATTTCCACCTGACCTGCTGGAGGCATTTTTATCTCTGTAGAGAGCCTTCCATTTATAGAAAATGCAGGATGCCTAAAGAGGAATGACAGACATCTCACCAATCCTGGGGCATGTTTAAAGATTTGACTTTGGAGAAGGGATCTAGTCCAAGGGGCATGCATACCATTATCCTTGATTGCCTTCCTGAGCTCTTTTAAGTCTCCAGCCTGATAAGGAGACCAATTTGGAGGCTTAGTCTGAGTGGTGTGGATATTAACCAGGATTGCCTGGATCTTTGGACTCACAGCAAAGACTCAGAGGTGGCAGAGCTGCTAGGTAGTGGAAGAAGCGGCTGAGAGAGAAATGTCATGCTGTGCAATGTAGGGAGGCAAGGGGGGGATCAGGGTGAGTTGGGTGGGACCACAATATGCTCCCATGACTGAGAAAGCAATTGTTTTTTGAATCTCCTCTATGGCCTTTTCTAGCACTTCGAGATCTGTGATGGGGAGGTTTTCAGGACATTCAGCATCAGATTCATCTTATGGGGAAGATGAAGCATCTTTGGTAGGTCCCAGCTTAGAGGGAACCACATATTAGTAGACAGAAGCTATACTGGGCAGAAAATGGAGGAGGAGGGAGCTTTCATTTCTGTTTCCCTTGGCAGTAGGTAAGATAAATGACTCAAGTCTATGTTTCAGAGTCATAAGCATCACCTACCACCATCAAGGTAGCTGCCTCAAGGACCCTTTCCCAAAAAGAATTGGCCTCTTTCTGAGTAAGTGTTATGCCATGGGTCTTGAGCAGGGTGCTTGGCCCTGTCATTTGAGACTCCTTTTAAAGTGATGATGTATTTCCCATGATAGAAATGGTTTGGAAATGCCAAATTCAGAGGTGAATGTTTCCTGTGGGGCATGTAGCTCCATAGGGTGTTCCCCAAAGTCTTAGACATAAGCCTACCTACAGATTTCAGAGATTCTGATGACCACCCTAAGAGATTTTAACTGGTCATTACTTTCCTGGGTTCCTTTCAAGGAGAGAAAAATGTAAAGGGTTATAGTCAATGCGCAAGTGGACTGAGGGGGTCTGGGAAGAGGGCTGGGGGGATTGTACCAATACCAAGGAGTATCCGTGGTCAGAAGATGTCACTAGTCCCATCATTGTACCTAGTCCCTCATTATAGTGCCAGCGAAAAGTAAGAGACAGAAAAAAAAACTATAAGCCCTTGTGACAGGAGAAAAGATGAGTGTGTGTGTGTGTGTGTGTGTGTGTGTGTGTGTGTGTGTGTGTGTTGGGGTGTCAATGTAACCTGGCTGGGATAGCTCACCTTCCTTCTGTGCATACTTGTGGTCTTCATGATCCACATTGCATAGCCAGCTGCTATGTAACTTCCACCTTCCTGTCTGCCTCAGTGTGCTAGCTGACATCAACAAGTATGGATCCTGACAGGGGAAGCCAGGTAAGAACAGCCAAGCACAGAAGAGACCTCAGGCAGCTGTGAACGTGACTAGAACGTTCTCAGGAGACAGCTTCAGTGAAACAGCTAGGATTAAAAAAATTAGTTATTTTGTTTATTTACATTTCAAATGTATCCTCCTTCCCAGTTTCCTCTCTGAAAACCCTCCATCCCACCACACCCCTATCTCCATGAGGGTGCTCTCCCACAGACTCACACACCCACCCACTCCTGCCCCACAGCCTTAGCATTCCCCTCTGCTGGAACATCAAGCCTTCATAGGACCAAGGGCCTCCCCTCCCTTTGATGCCAGACAAGGCCATCCTCTGCTATGTATGCAGCTGGAGTCATGAAAAAGACAGCTAGATAATTGGGGGGAGGGCTGGGGGGTGAGAACAAAGTCTACTTTAAAAACTGAGGGAGTAGGTAGAGACACTGAAGGTGAGTGCACATCATTGGCTGGGGCTAATGCACTCAGGATGCCTCATCTGCATAAGGAGGAATTCCAGGTGCTGCCAGGCTAAGTGACCTTCTGGGAGAAGGGAGGCAAAAGTACACACAGAGCTATGTGTGCCTGGAAACCCAGACCACAGGCAGTGGGGAAGGATCCTACTGCTAGTCTCAGTATTTCTAGGGTTTGGACATGCCACGCCTCTGAGTGATGGTGCATTGAGGAGCAGAGCACACAGGGATTTCCCCAGCTGAGCTACAGAAATGTCTGGGATTAAGAAGCACAGGGATGCCCAGCATCCATTGGGAGCTGGCTTCTCCATCCCAAGATTGGATGACCCGGGAACTTCTCAGCCCTCATGGTCTAGCAATTCTTTGTTCAGGGAACTTGGTGTAGAGAGAACAGCTACCAAGAAAGGTTTGGACCACAAACAGGACAAGAGTGTGTTGGAGGGGTGAAATTAGAGAAGGCAGAAAAAGTAAGCTGGGTTTTGCCAGGGAAGCAGCCAGAGAGACACAAGGACGTTCTGTAGTGCCGTGATGTAAAGTTCTGGATTATTATTTGGATAATAAAGACAGTAATCATAATTTGGAGCCAAGGTAAATTCTCACATGCACTAAAGGCTGTCTGACACTGATCCCCACAAAACTTCCTCCAGAGAGTCAGGGCTGGACTGGGTATGGGCTCCTGATCCTTCATTCTTTGATACATCCTGTAGGGGTTCTTTGTAATTCTGAAGCTTCTATGGTCATAGATTGACCATAATGTTAGGGATATGAAGGCCCCATTAAATAAGGTCATGTGATTAAGAGTGAGAGTAATCACTGTGTTATAAGAGAACGTTCCTTCCATGCTGATGACCTAAGTTCCACCTTGAGAGTTACTAGTGGAAGGAGAAGATGCACTTGGCACACATTCTGCTTTCACCTCCTTATGGATTATATGACCCATAGCCTGGCAGCATCCGCACACACATATATCCATGAGCACAGTAAATGCAACCAATTAAAATTATTTGTTAAATGGATGAGTGACTGTGAAGTTGATCTTGGCAGAAGCTGATCACCAGAGGAGACACATCATTATAGCAGAGTGCATAGGGACTGTGGACTCTAAAACCACCAGAATGTCAGTGTGTTTTGTTGAAACAAATGTGTCCTAATGGGGAGAGGGTCCATGCAGATCCTAAGATGATTGCAGGGACCAATGAGCCTGGAAACAGGCTCAATAAGCTGAGTCTTCAAAGGCCAGGGGGTTGGGCTTGAGAATGAGCTCACACTCAGAGCTCCTGCACTTGCCTGATTCTCCTGTGACATCTTGACTGTGTGACCTTCTCACAGAAGCACTCTGATTTATCCCATTACCCCTTTCTGGCCAAATCCTGGGATAGAGTTCCTGGTATCCCAGTTGAGCTCCAGAATTCATGCTGTGCCTTTTCAGGAGGCCACAGAGAGAACAGAAATAGCAGAGTTGACTATTCCCTGCCTCCTGGCCATCAGTTCCTGTCACATGTTAACAAGTAACTTCTCCAACAATGAGAACTTTGACCACCCAGAACAAGATATTCCCCTACATCCTCTTTGTTTAAATTCCTGCCTGGGCAGGACTCACACAGTCTGCTTCCTGTTTGTGAAACGTGGTAGTCCTAGCAGCACAGACTCAGAGCCTGGAAGCCAGCCATGCCACGGAACCAACTGCATAACTGGCTGGATGCTCTGCTCTTTGGACTCCTGCTTCTCCTCGGCCATGTGCAGGGTGAGGCTCACTAAACAGGCATGGGGAATGACTGGAGTCAGAGCTGCCAAGTTCTGCATGTCAGAGCTGAGCTTGTGGGAGGGAAAGCATGGGGGCAGGGAGGGAACTGATCAAAAACCATAAACCAGACATTCTCAAACTGGACATGACGACCATAGGAAAAACCAATATATTGACTGGTATAAGAAACACCCAACCATAGAATTATTTTTAATGCTACACCTAACTTAATGTTGCTCTTGAGCAGTTCCTCAGTTCCTAAGAGCATCAGAAATATGTGTTTTCCAATGGTCATGTCCCACAGCTTGAGGACTGGTGCAATAAGTAAAAATATGAGACATGTGCCTACCAATTTCCAGACAAAAGCACACACATTTTGTGGACCCACTAACACTCAGAGGGTCAGAGACATCTAAGATCACTCTATACTGAAGAGACAGTTTAGTGTAAGGAGCTTTGACAGAGTAGTTGAGAATTCAGGGGAAGTAAGAAGGTAATTTTCCCTCCTTGGAGTATGGCTATGACTGTAAGTACTATTGACATTTGACTAAGAATGATAATAATCATAAATTCATGTGGCCAAATGGCACTGAGTGTGTGACTTCTTTAGTTAGAGAAATGGTGGGAAATCCTTAGAAAATGAACCAGGAAAGACTCCTGTACCTGAGGGACAGGGACCCCCCTCCTACACTCATACCCCAAAACTAAACGGGGGGTGGTGGTGGCTGGGTTCCCTTCCCCTGTTCCCTTGTATCAATGAGATGGGAATCTCACAATCTGCTGGCAGCAGGCTGCAGACACATAACCCTGATAGAATGTCTCCACCAGGTCAGGACTCACCAGAGGCCAGTCCCATCAGAAACACATATACAGGAGAGGTCCAAGGCAGCCTTGTCCACGTGAAGGACACTAAAGCTGGTGTTCATGCCTTCCTGGGAATACCCTTTGCCAAGCCTCCTGTAGGACCACTGCGCTTTGCCCCTCCTGAGGCCCCTGAGCCATGGAGTGGTGTGAGAGATGGAACTGCACATCCGGCCATGTAAGTTTTGGACCCAGAGGGTTTTAGGCACTAGGGAGACTGTGCTCTGAGCTCTGGGCCATGCTGAAGTTTCTCCTCCATCTCAGCTACACAACAGTTTTCTCTCTTTGAGGATGAGTGCCCCATGCATTTTCCTAGTGATGTGCTAATGTTGAGTAGAACATTTGGGCCAGGCTCCTGGTAAAAACTTGGCACTCAGAGGGAGTTACATGTAGATATTATGGAGGGGAACAAAGATAAAGTGCTAACAGATTTAGATTAAGCTCAGTGCTCTCTGCTGCAACAGGAAGTATATCCAGGCATAAGTAAATGTCACCTGTTAGGCATCAGTGCCCCTGACTCCAGGAGAATACACTTCAGGTTCCTGAGGAATGCAAGAGTGATCAATACTTGCTATCCCTACTCTCATGGTCACTGTAACAACCTATAGGGCCATGTGCCATTGACCAAGGAACAAGTATATGTAATTAATTCCCTCTAGAGACACTGCAGACAAGAGAATTTCCCTGTGAGTCTGCACATGTGATCAAGGATTACTCACTACCCTTTAGGGTAGCATTGTCTATTGAACCCTCTAGTAGCTGTGTGAGCCCAATACCAAATACTGGGATCTTTTTTTTTTTTTTTTTTCTGTTTCTGTACTAAATAAGACAAAGAAAGCAACTTAGCGGCAAAAGCTACTATTAGAGGCATCAGGTTACAGTCCATCATTTGGTAAACACAGAGAATCAAAACTACAGGAGCTGCTCACATCATACACACGTCCAGGAACAGAGACTAGAAAATTCTTGTGTGTCTGATAATGCATAGCTCGATTTTCTTATATAACTTCATGAATGTCACTACAGACAGCCAATCATTTTCATGGAGACACCCACAGTCTCTCTATCCAAGTCTCAGAAATAAAGACATTGAGACCCTAACCTACAGGAGGCCTCCCTAAAAATCTGGCTCCACCCAGCTCTAACAGGGAGCAGCCTAAAGTGGTTGGAAAAAAATCCAGACTCACATTTGCTTTTGAGCATCATATACCTACTAGAATATTTGATTGTTCTTTTCATCAGGTGTCTGCAAAATCTTGATGCAATGAAGGAGATAAAACTGAAGCTGCCACCTGTCTCTATGTCCGAGGACTGCTTGTATCTCAGCATCTACACACCAGCCCGTGCCCATGAGGGCTCTAATCTGCCTGTGAGTGTCAGGCGATGGTCAGCTTGGGGAGAGGGCTTTTTTTTTTTTCAAAAAGATTAGAAGGGATAAAAGCAACCTGAGTTCCATTACAGGGTGGACCCTGATGAAAGTAAGGTAATTACTTGGGTCAAAGAAAGTCATCTCATGATGCAGCTGAAACCTGGGTATGGGACACAACATGGGAGCACCAAGCCATCAAAGGCTCCAGCTCCTTAATAAAACCAGAAATCATTCTACAACTTGTTCTCTGCAGAAAAGTTAGGGGATCAAGCATTGAGGTCACCCACATTTATCCTTTTGGATAGTCTCTTATGACAATGAGATTTGATTTTAACCTCTAATCTGGAGAGATATCTATGGAGACACCCCTCTTTGTTCCACTATGAAGAGCATGAGTAATGACGAGATTACTCTATATAGAGAGGATTAATTCAAAGTACAATGCACAGTCAGGGTCAGGAATAGAAGAACACTGAGTAGCTACTAGATGTCCCTGGTAGTGGCCAAAGCCCCACAAGTCCTGAGAATTTTTACACATGTCTGTAGCCTCACAGAGTCACAGGAGTTGATATTCTAGTAAGCAGACCAGAGAGCTTGGACAGGCTAGGAGCTTCCTGGCATCTCTCTTGACTTCTCCAGGTGATGGTGTGGATCCATGGTGGTGGACTGGTTGCAGGCATGGCTTCCATGTATGATGGATCTCTATTGGCAGCCATTGAGGACTTGGTGGTGGTCACTATCCAGTATCGTCTGGGTGTCCTGGGCTTTTTAAGGTAAGGCCATGACTGGGAAATGGTAGCTGACCAGAATTGTGACACCCCATTGATACATGTCCTTTCCACTTCTCAGCACTGGAGACCAGCATGCCAGAGGAAACTGGGGATTCCTGGACCAAGTGGCTGCCCTTCGCTGGGTCCAGCAGAACATTGCCCACTTTGGAGGCAACCCTGACCGGGTCACTATTTTTGGTGAGTCCGCAGGTGGCTCAAGTGTGTCTTCCCATGTTGTGTCCCACATGTCCAAAGGACTCTTCCATGGAGCCATCATGGAGAGTGGAGTGGCCCTGATTCCTTACCTTATTGCTGACACCTCTGAGATGTTCTCTACTGTAAGTTCTCTCAGCCCTGCTGCCTCAGCCTTTATATTCTGGTACTCTGATTCTGTGTCTAGTGGAACAGCCAGGGCCATGGGGAAAAAATCACTACTTTAAAATAATTTCTGAGAAACATAGGGTGAGCATGTACTCACTTCTACTTCATACAAATAAGTATGTTAGCAGACAAGCAAACTGCTCCCTGCAGCTTCTATCACTGGTAAAAAATAAGTATGGATATACTTGGGAGCCAGTTCACTGGTTTTGAAAAGTGCTTGGCATGCA
The DNA here is from genome assembly GCF_978045245.1 of Mus caroli. NCBI lineage: Eukaryota > Metazoa > Chordata > Mammalia > Rodentia > Muridae > Mus > Mus caroli. Next base: position 24,732,750 of record NW_028227265.1, on the reverse strand, counting down.
AGCTTGAGCACATAAGTTCAAATCCTGAGAACACAGAAAGGTCTGGAGACAGAAGTAACATCATCTGTAATACTCATGTTGCTCACGTCAGGTCGGAGGTAGATACACAAGTATTCCTGAATGTGCACAGACCAGATGAGGTTCCAGGTTAAAAAATAAAATACTCTGTCAAATAAAGGGAACAATCAAGACTTATACTTTCTCCTCTATCCTTAATATACAAACTTTAAACTATTATAGTTTCCCTCATCTTTTAAACACAAAAAGATAGAAGGAGAAAACAAAACTACCCTGAACAAAAAGAACAGATATGCGGTAGAAAGAGTCCTGCTTGCTGGCTGTCATTTTTGAACAATAGAACAATGGGAACTATATGTATTCATTCCAATCCACACAGCACATGCTACAGTGTGGGAATTAGGCACAACAGCATGGACTTGGAAATGAGAACTCTTCTCCATGCTTGTTCCCTTTGCAGACGGTGGCCAAGCTCTCTGGATGTGAGGCCATGGACTCAGAGACCCTGATGCGCTGTCTGAGAGGCAAGAGTGAAGAGGAGATTCTGGCTATTAACAAGGTTGGGAGAACTGTGTGTCTGGGAGAACCTGGTCTACATGATTTGGGATTCTGAACCAAATACCTCATCTTTATGCGTTTGTGTTCTTTCAGTTCTGTGTGTAAAATGAATACAAGATAGACTAATCTAAGTGTAGGTTCTCCTCCAGGGTGAGCAGATCATCCTGAAACTAGTGAGAAATGAGAAAGAGGCAGAAGTGACTCAATAGACATGAGTATATTTATCTCACTAACCTTCAGCATTGACTTCTAATGCCACTCAGGACGTCCAGATGATCCCTGCTGTGGTGGATGGAGAGTTCTTCCCCAGGCATCCCAAAGAGTTGTTGGCATCTGAGGATTTTCACCCTGTCCCCAGCATCATTGGTGTCAACAATGATGAGTTTGGTTGGACCATTCCTGTGGTAAGGCAGAGTTCCAATCCTCTGGGAACCTGAAGACTCATATGCTAAGTAGATGTGTTCAAGGAAACTCAATACATCTTTAATCCAAGTCCATCAGACCCCACACTCAATACTGTCTTCTGCATGCCAGGTCATGGGCTCTGCTCAAACAATAAAGGAAATAAACAGAGAGAACCTGCAGGCTGTTTTGAAGAATACAACAGCACAACTGGTAAAATAGTTCTCATTCTGTCCTAATATTCAGATCTTTCATATCTCCTCTGCCAGCATTCCTCTTAATAAAAATCATATATATGTATAATTTGGTATGGGGTTACCTCAGATCGTGAACCTTTTTGCCTATACCTATATCATCCCAGGCCCCCTTCTCCCAACACCAAGGGCTACTGTCACCTAACCTACACTATGCCAACTTGGTGTAGATGCTGCCTACTGAGTGTGGTGACCTGCTAATGGAAGAGTACATGGGTGACACTGACGATCCCCAGATCCTCCAAGCACAGTTCAGAGAGATGATGGAAGACTTCCTGTTTGTGATCCCTGCACTCCAAGTAGCACATTTTCAGCGTGAGTATATCTGTGACAAGTCTTAGTGGAGACAGGTCCTGGGTGAGCACTGTGGAGTGGTGTGGTGTCCAGGCCTCCTCATGTCCAGTTTAAGAGAATGAAATCTGGGCAGAGAGAAGAAAATGGGTTGCTGATACTCTATTGACTTGACAAAAGCACTCATCTGGGGAGGCCAGGGGCACTGATTAGCCAAGGGCTTTTCCATAGCTTTTGCTCAGCCTGGAGGCTAACTCTCCCATTTAACTTCTATGATTTGGGGCAATTTTTTTTAATCAAGGTATCTTGTCAACAAATATCTGTCAGAAAAAAATTTCAGGTGAGTGACTCCCATGTTACCCTTTGTCCCTCCTCCAGGTTCCCATGCTTCTGTCTACTTTTATGAATTCCAATGTCAGATCGCCTCTCTCAAGGATTTCAGACCACCCCACGTGAAGGCTGACCATGCTGATGAGATTCCTTTTGTCTTTGGGTACTTCTCCTGGGACATGAAACGTGAGTCTTCTTTTCTGTTCTTGAACTGAATGACATCCCAGATGACTTCGTAGGGGACTCCGGAGCTCTTAGGCCATTGAGGAAACCCAAGTTCTGGGAGTGGAGGAAATCAAATGTGTACCATATTATTTTCCCCAAACCATGCCCCGTTTAGAATCTGCACCCTTCCCAGTCTAGTCTGTGATGGAGGAGCTGACAGCACATCAGGGCAGTTTTTGAATTAGAAACTTGCATGTATCTTGGATTCTGAATAATAAAGAAGGGAGGCGACAAAGTCAACAGTTTGTGGTCAGACAGCAGCTAGGATGATGCATGTGAAGAATGAGTTGACAGTTGCATGAGGTGGCATTGACTTTGTCTTCCTCATGACTCCAGTTGACTTCACTGAGGAGGAGGAGCTGCTGAGCAGAAGGATGATGAAGTACTGGGCCAACTTCGCAAGACATGGGTAAGAACACACTCCTCAACCTAACATGCATGGGTCCCTATCTAGGGCTCCTTATTGGATGGTGGCCATGTAGCATCCATGGATCATTCATCTCATGACAGAGTCTTTCCTACACAATAGCACATTTATACAGATACTTTGTAGGTGTCAGGCACTGGTCATCTCACAGTGACAAAGCTGGTGGGGCTATAATGCTATGCTACTGTTCCTTAGATCTCACCTCTTAGAGGTAACACAAAGCAAGTCAGGCAGTCTCCCCACATGAAGCAGAACCTCATGAGTGACACTTGTATGCACATATCAGGACACTAGTCACATCAGACCCCTTAACCAATGTCCTACTTGTTCTACTGCCCTGATCCAAAACATAGGATTAGGCTTTGGATGAGTGTAATCATACTGTTCTTTGGTGGGCGATATATCCACAGGAACCCCAACAGCGAGGGTCTACCCTACTGGCCTTTGATGGACCATGATGAGCAGTATCTGCAGCTGGACATCCAGCCTGCTGTGGGACGGGCCCTGAAGGCCAGAAGGCTGCAGTTCTGGACCAAGACTCTGCCCCAGAAGATCCAGGAGCTCAAGGCTTCTCAGGACAAGCACATGGAGCTTTAGTGTCCTGTATCAGGAAATGTGTTTGGGGTTTAAAGTCAATAGTGCTACAAAGTCCTTTTATTTATTTTTGTTTGTTCAACACTTATATAAGCATGTGTCACCTCAGTTTTTGATCTTTCCTGTGTGAAAAACACTCTGTATGTATTCCTTATTATTTTGGGCAAATTTTCATTAAATTCAATCAATTCTCAAATAACACTGTGGATGTGTAAGCCCCAAAGTGCCTCCATCTTCTTTAACCCTTCACTGAGATTAGGCTCCTCCTTCTTTCCTTCTTTATTTCCTTTCATCTTTTCTTCCTTCCATCTTTGCTTCCTTCTTTCCATTATTCTCTCCCAAACTTTCCTCTCCTTTTCTCCAACTGCATTACCTTCTTCAAATGAAATGGATGCTTCAGGGACTGTTGGCTCCAAGCGATTGACTGCATCAAAATTTCAGCAAGTCATGCAAATCAAAATAATTCTGAGATTCCACCTCACACCAGTCAGAATGGATAATATCAAAAATTCATGTGACAGCAGATGCTGGCGAGCATGTGGAGAAAGAGGGACACTCCTCCATTGTTGGTGGGATTGCAAGCTTGTACAACCACTCTGGAAATCAGTGTGCAACTTCCTTAGAAAATTGGACATATTAATACCAGAAGATCCAGCAAAACCTCTCCTGGGCATCTACCCAGAAGATGTTCCAACTGGTAATAAGGAAAACACATGCTCCACTATGTTCATAGCAGCCTTATTTGTAATAGCCAGAAGCTGGAAAGATCCCAGATGTCTCTCAACAGAGGAATGGATACAGAAAATGTGGTACATTTACACAATGGAGTACTATTCAGCTATTAAAAACAATGAATTTATGAAATTCCTAGGCAAATGGATGGATCTGGAGGTTATCATCCTGAGTAAGGTAACCCAATCACAAAAGAACTCACATGATATGCACTCACTATTAAGTGGATATTAGCCCAGAAACTTAGAATACCCAAGATACAATTTGCAATACACATGAAACTCAAGAAGAAGGAATACCAAAGTGTGGATACTTTGTCCCTCCTTAGAATGGGGCACAAAATACCCATCTAAGGAGTTACAGAGACAAAGTTAGGAGATGAGATGGAAGGAAAGACCATGCAGAGACTGTCCCATCCAGGGATCCATATCATGATCAACCACCAAAGGCAGACACAATTGCATATGCCAGCAAGATTTTGCCAAAATAACCTTGATATAGCTGACTCTTGTGAGGGTATGCCAGTGCCTGGCAAATACAGAAGTGGATGCTCAGAGTCATCTATTGGATGGAACACATGGCCCCCAATGGAGGAGCTAGAGATAGTACCCGAGGAGCTGAAGGGGTCTGTAACCCTATAGGAGGAACAACAATATGAACTAACCAGTGCCCCCTGAGTTTGTGTCTCTAGCTGCATATGTAGCAGAGGATGGTCTAACCAGCCATCATTGGGAGGAGAGGCCCTTCGTCTTGCAAAGATTATATGCCCCAACACAAGTGTATACCAGGGCCAAAAAGCAGGACCGTGTGGGATGGAGAGCAGGGTGGGGGGAGGGTATAAGGGACTTTTGGGATAGCATTTGAATTGTAAATGAAGAAAATATCTAATAAAAATAATTGAAAACAATTTTTAAAAATTCAGCAAGTCCTGTTTTCTCATAATTAAAATAGACAACAGAAAAGCTGCTTTCCCCATATGTTCCATATGTTATTCCCAAAACATCATAAACTCCAAGCCTGCATGGGGGCATGCTGATTTTCAGTGGCCAAGCTTCTAGCAGGCTGGGCATGGCTTGGTGGCCTGTCATGGCTTGAAGCATTAGGAAGACCAATATCTTTTGTTACCATATATTAAAAAGACCCTTACCGGATTGACTTAGACTGGTCCTGGGTGGGATGGGACATGCAGGTCCTTGATGTTCCTTCTGCAGAGATAGGGTTGGCATCAGGGCAGCTGCTAAGGCTTGGATTTTGCGAGTAACCTTTCCTATAGCTAAGCCTGTTTGAAAAGTCATCCATCTTCTCTCAAGCATTGAAGACTTGAAAAGCAATCTTCTCACCAACTCTTGGATGGGGACATTGCGGTAGGTTTATATACAGTTTATAGGAATTAGAAAATTGTCTCAAATAAAATAAAGTATACCATGGATTTATGTGTATGGCCAGAAGTAAAAACAGGGAAGTTACAACCTAATGTGGCTGACATGCACATGAAGTTATGGGGAAGGGATCTTTTACAACAATGAGATCCTCAAATTGATATTCTTGCAATCCCAGAGACAGCTCATGATGAAATTATGGAGGGAATGTTAGATGCTCCTGGGGATGGTATTGCTATATGTCATCAAAAACAACCCCAGGCTGTGTCAATTGTCTAAATACAGGATATCCCAGGGATTGAGTTTCCACACTTATAAGGTAGGACACTGTTGAAATACCAATGTCCCTATATCTAAAGTGGTTGTCAAATCTGTGTGGGTAGAGCAGTAGTATTTGAGTAGGTGTAGACTCAACATACTGAAGAGTCTCCCAGTCCATGGAATTCTCCTGGTGGTCTCCATACCCCATGTTGCTGAGCCAGCTGCCATTCAGGCTCTGTCTCCCTGCCAATTATGTCATGATGGCCCTGTTCATGACATGTGTAACCTAAGAGGCAAAGCAAGGTCTCTGTCTCTGTCTCTGTCTCTCTCTCTGTCTGTTTCTCTGTCTCTCTGTCTCTGTTTCTCTCTCTCTCTCTCTCTCTCTCTCTCTCTCTCTCTCTCTCTCTCTCTCTCTTTCACACACAGACACAGACACACAGACACAGACACACACAGACACACACAGACACACACACAGACACACACACACACACACACATACACATCTCTATCTCTAATACTGTCACTACTCACTCCCTCCTTCCAACAGAGTAGAACTTGAGTTCTTCATTTCACATTTTCACTGTGGCCATGGCCATCATCCACATGGGGCCTTTGAGTGATGGTGCAGTGAGGAGCAGAGCACACAGGGATTTCCTGAGGAGGAAGGAAAAACTGTGCTGTGCTGTGCTGTGCTGTGCTGTGCTGTGCTGTGCTGTGCTGTGCTGTGCTGTGCTGTGCTGTGCTGTGCTGTGCCTAGGAAGCAGCCAGAGAGACACAAGGAAGAAGTTCTGTAGTGCCATGCTGTAAAGTTCTGGATTTTATCTGGATAATAAAGATTGTAACCATAATTTGCAGTCAAGGTCAATCTTCACTAAAGACTGTGTGACACTGATCCCCACAACACTTCCTCCAGAGCATCAGGCTGGACCGGGTATGGGCTCCTGATCCTTCATTCTTTTATATAGGTTCTCTGAGTTCTTTGCAATTCTGAAACTTCTATTTTTAGATTTGTATCTCAGCTTGCTCATAGATTGACTCCAATGTTGGAGCTATTAAGGCCCCATTAAATACTGGTCATGTGTCTAAGCGTGAGAGTAATCAAGGGTGTGGTAAGAGAACTTTCCTCCAATTCTGATGACCTAAGTTCCTTCTTGAGATTGCCATGGTAGCAGGAGAAGATGGACTTAACACAAATTCTCCTTTCACCTCCATATATGAACCATAGCCTGGGAGCATCTGTACCTGTACACACATATCCATGAACACAATAGATGCAAAGAATTAAAATTTTTTGTTAATTGGAGGAGTGACTGTGAAGTTGATCTTGGCAGGAGCTAATCACTAAAGAAGACACATCAGAAGAGTGGAGAGAACAGGGACTGTGAACTTTATTTTTTAATTTTTATTTGTTTACTTTTCTTCGGTTAACATTCCAAACATGTTTAACCAACCAATCAGCATGACCTAGGGTGTTTTTTTTTTTTAATTTGTGTTCACTTCAGTAGCTTGAATCCACAGATGTAAGCAATATATCCAGAGAGTTACAAATAAACACAGATTATACATGCGAATTTCTGCCCAAAGGTCACATGTGCAGGTACGTGAATTAGAAGCATGGGTCTAGAATTATGGCCAAACTGTTTTTGAAATGCAGAAATGTCAAATTACATCTTGAAAATATAGATGGTTTACACACTTCAAAAATCAAATGTGGCTTATACCAGAGATATATGACAGCTATAGGATTCAAATGACAAGCTATAGGTTCTCAAGTAATTAATACTGGTCAAAGAGAAGGGGAAGATTTTTACATTTTACTGAAATAACACTGACTACTAGAATACAAAACCAAGCAGGAACTCAGAGAAAACAATTACAAATCTATAGCCACTTACTTAATATTTCTTATCATCTAAACAGCATGACATTAAAAGAAAACTGCACCTGCATTTGAATGGCCAATCTCACATGAATGAAGTTCTCTAAATATGCAATGCAACCGAAACAGCTTCCAAAGTCAAATGAAAAGTCTGCAAGGCTAACCCTAACCCTGATGTGGAGAAAGAGGAACACTCCTCCATTGTTGGTGGGATTGCAAGCTTGTACAACCACTCTGGAATTCAGTCTGGCAGTTCCTCAGAAAATTGGACATAGTACTACTGGAGGATTCCACAACACCTCCCCTGGGCATACATCCAGAATATGTTCCAACCGGTAAGAAGGACATATGCGCCACTAGTTCATAGCAGCCTTATTTATAATAGCCAGAAGCTGGAAAGACCCCAGATGCCCCTCAACAGAGGAATGGATGCAGAAAATATGGTACATTTACACAATGGAGTACTACTCAGCTATTAAAAACAATGAATTTATGAAATTCCTAGGCAAATGAATGGACCTGGAGGGCATCATCCTGAGTGAAGTAACCCAATCACAAAAGAACTCACACAATATGTATTCACTGATAAGTGGATATTAGCCCAGAAACTTAGAATACCCAAGATACAATTTGCTAAACGTATGAAACTCAAGAAGAACGAAGACCAAAGTGTGAACACTTTGCTCCTTCTTCGAATTGGGAACAAACCACCCATGGAAGAAGTTACAGAGACAAAGTTTGGAGGTAAGACGAAAGGATGGACCATCTAGAGACTGCCATATCCAGGGATCCATCCCATAATCAGCCTCCAAACGCTGACACCATTGCATACACTAGCAAGATTTTGCTGAAAGGACCCAGATATAGCTGTCTCTTGTGAGACTATGCCGGGGCCTAGCAAACACAGAAGTGGATGCTCACAGTCAGCTATTGGATGGATCACAGGGCCCCCAATGGAGGAGCTAGAGAAAGTATCCAAGGAGCTGAAGGGAACTGCAATCCTATAGGTAAAACAACAATATGAACCAACCAATACCCCCCTGAAGCTAGTGTCTCTAGCTGCATATGAATCAGAAGGTGTCCTAGTTGGCCATCAGTGGAAAGAGAGGCCCATTGGTTGTGCAAACTTTATATGCCTCAATGTAGGGGAATGCCAGGGCCAAGAAGTCGGAGTGGGTGGGTGGGGGAATGGGTGGGGGAGCGTGTGGGGGACTTTTGGGATAGCATTGGAAATGTAAATAAAATAAATACCCAATTTAAAAAAAGATTAAAATGTGGAATGTTTCAGATGAAAAGTAATAAAAAAATACAATTGGTTTTGTTCTTCATTGAATGGAATCGAAAGCTAACACTTCTTTGAAGCCTCAAATGACTAAATTTCATTTTTCTGAATGGTTCTATGTTATCTTTCTCTTAGTAGTGCATGTTGTTTTCCATGCCTTACTTACAACATTCAATCTCTAGGGAGTACTTTTGTTTGTTGTCACTTGGATGAAACAAAAACTTTTTCATTAACTTACTCGTATGTGTACTTTTTGCTATAACACTTAAACACACGAACAGATATCTATTATTTTCCACTAAAGCAAAAGAGTGTAGTCATTTTCTAACTATCAGTATTGTAATTTTTAAAAAGTTAACATTAAAATCAAAGAACCATTGTTTTCTTTGAAATAATTAAGCTTCTTGTACATCTTAAGTTTCCTTCTTCTGCCTCTGTTCTTCTGCTTATTTATGCAGAAATTTCTTTAATTTCTGAATATGAGAAAGACTGCTGCAATGAGTGTTCTTCACAGTTTCTTCACTTGTATAAAAGAGTGAACACAGCTTACAGTAAAACCCTGGTTTTGGTGTCACACAGTCTATACCAGCAGGAACATTAGGCTGCTATGGTCCAATTCTATACTCATCGGGACTTGATGATCCTCCTTGTTCTCACCATTTTGGCCATCCACATTTTCACGTGTGTCTTCGTTCGGCTTGTCAGCACTCTCAGCAGATTCAGCACCCAGTTCTGTATTTTCCTCATTTTTAATCCCATTTTCCAATGCAGGTCCACTTTCTTGATCAAGTTCCTTGATCTTGTCCACCTTTTAAAGTTTTTTTCTTGGATGTTGCTGAAGCCTTTGCATCGTTTATCATGACTTTATCTGGAGGCTCTTTTTTCCCATCAGAAGATACATCCCCTAAATTAGCAAGATTAGTCTCCCTGAACTACCACTCTCTAGTAGTGCTGCAGTTTCTTCCTCATTGATAAGCAGCAGTTCATCTTCAGATTCAAGAAGCATACTGGGCTCCTGTTCTGTCTGGTCATCCTTGGAGTCCTTCTCACCATCCTCACCTGCCTTCTCTTCTTGTTCTCTGCCCTCAGCTGGACTCTCAGTCTTCTGAGCACCATCAGGTTTGGACTTTTTATCACTTGGGGATTCTTTTCCATCTGGAGTATAGGACCTATTCCAGGATTTATATTTTTTTCAGTAAGTCAATGCCTCTGTTAGGAATCCGCAGCACCAGCTTTTTATACTTCTCAGACAGGTCAACTTTAACCCATCTCCCTTGAAACCAAACTGCCTTTTTTAGACAGTGGTCAACCATTGCCCTTGCATCTTCTCTGGTTTCCTTCTCATTAAAAGCCTGACTTTTCATCTTCATCAATATACAATTCTTTATTTACCCATAAGGCTCAGCAAGCTTGAGGGCAACACTGTCAGAATAGCCAGAATGAGATAAATTGCTGAGATGTATCACACATCCAAGTTCTTGCTTTTGATCAAACTTCTGATCTGGTTTTCCTTCAGGTTTCTGTATTCTCTTATACTTCTGGGATAAATGAACCCTCACTGGCTTGACAACCACTAATTCTGGCGAAGTTGTATAATAATCCATAGTAGCCTCAGCATCTTCTGTGGTCACCATGAAAATAAATGCCTCATTAATTGTATTTAGAATCAGATGATTTGAAATGACTCCAAATGGTTCTATCAGTTGTAATAGCTGGTATCTCAAGTTTTTTCCTCGCTGAAAATCCATAACGTAAACAACTCAGCTGGCTTCCACTCTGCCTTTTTGCATGTGTCTTGGTTCCTGTAGGTCCCCATTACCAGCACCCAGATTTCCTCTTGGTCCAACTGCTGGTCCTCCAAGATGAAGTGAAGGAGGTGGCAGTCCCAGAATTCCTGGTGCTGGGTTTGTAGAGTGCTGCAACATGAATGGATCACCCATTGTGTGTCCAGTATCACTGGCAGGATTCCATTCTGGGTAGATTTAAGAAGAAGATGGCATCGACGACTGTGACTTGCTCCACTGGTATGTTGACTCCACTCCTTATTAGAATGAACTGGCAAATCACATATAGAGCACAGATGGGGATAACCCTTCAGTAAGAGTTATCTTATGCACCTGTTTAATATTGCTACTTAGAAGAGTGCCCCTATTTTTCTCAATTTTACCTGTGTTTCTCTCCATAGTACCTCCATGTTATTCCCTATAAGTGCCAAGCTCTGATCCAGGAGCACGGTATAGTTGTTCTAATCAATCTTAGCATAACATCAGAGAAACACATGAGGCACACATCCACAAAGAGAGAAAACTGCTGTGTCGCTGAGATTGAGAAAGGTGTAAGGATGGTTCTTTTTTTGATGAGACCTTGCATAACTATCATAAATTTTACAGTGAGTATAAGAGAATAGGATGTGGGTGGTCCAAGCTCCTTGTTGATTCAATGAAAAATTCATTCCAAGATTCATTAAACTAGCAAGGTTTGCAGTACGCTGGTTCACCCTTCCAAGAGATTCTAGCACACTTAAAGACTGGGTAGCAGCAGTAAGAAGGCCTATTCCTGATGCAGGCAGGTTACACCCATGACCCTGTGAATCCCTACTGAAAGATGACTGCTGAAATGACTTGGACATTGTAGAACTATCTCTTGTTTATTTTATAGATCAAAAAAAATGTTTTAAAACAGGGCCAAAAAGAAAGCTCAAGCTAGAAAGCAAGGATAACTGCTTCAAGAAATGTAATGGCAAGAAGAAATATCAATAAGGACCACAGAATCTATTCAAGCTGAGAGCCAGCAGACAACTGTTAGGGGGAGAGAGAGGGAAAAAAGGGACCATGACCTTTAAACCACCAGAATGTCCATGTGTCTCGTTAAAACTGGTGTGACTTAATAGGGAAACTGTCCATGCAGATCCTAACATGATTGTAGGAACCAGGGACTCTAGAAGCAGGCTCAGTAAACTGAGTCTTCAAAGCACAGGAGTCTTGAGGCTGAGGTTACACTCAGAGCTCCTGCACTTGTCTGATTCTCCTGTGACATCTTGACTATGACCTTCTCACAGGAGCACTCTGGCTTCTCCTGTTATAGCTTTCTGGCCAGGTGAGGAGACAGGGTTCCTGGTATCCCAGACAAGTTCCAGAATTCATGGTGTGCCTTTCCAGGAGGCCAGAGAGAGAACAGAAGCAGCAGAGGGGACTTTCCCCTACCTCCTGGCCATTGGCTCCTATCATTTGTAACTAATTACTTTTCCTGTAATGAGAACTTTCACCCATCATACCATGTTCCCCACCTACACCCTCTTGGTTAAAATTCCTGCCTGTGCAAGGTTCACTCCATATGCTTCCTGTTTGTGAAACTTGGTCATCTTAGCAGCACAGACTCAGGCCTGAGAGCTGATCATGCCACGGAACCAACTACATAACTGGCTGAATTCTGGGTTCTTGGGGCTGCTGCTTCTTCTTATCCATGTGCAGGGTGAGGCTAACTAACCTGTCAATGGGGGATGATTGGAGTCAGAGCTAAGCTTGTGGGAGAGAAGGAATGGGAGGGTCACTTATGTAAACCATAGATCAGCCATTTTTAACCTGTAGGTCACGACCATTGAAGAACCCATATATCTGACAGCATCAGAAACACTCAACCATAAAAACATTTTTATTGCTTCTTCCTTACTGCAGTATTGCTCTTGAGTGGCTTCTCAGTTCCTAAGATCATCAGGAATATGTGACTTCCAATGGTCATGGCCCAAAGGTTGAAGAATGACACAATAGACAAAAGATGAGAAACGTGTTCTCCACAAAAGCACACATATTTTGTGGACCCACTAGCACTCAGAGGGTCAGAGACATCTCAGATCACCTCATACTGAGGAGACAATTCAGTGTAAGGACAGAAGGAGATAATTCTAAGGAAAGTAAAAAGACACTCTTCCCTACTTGGTGTATGAGAATGACCATAACGACTAGTGACCTTTGGATGAAAATAACAATTATCATAAACTCATGTGGCCAAATGGCTCTAAAAGTATGACAACTTCTTTAGCTAAAGAAATGTTCTGACACACTTCAAAAATGGTAATAAAAAAGGTCCCTAGCCTGAGGGATAAGGAACCTTCCACACTAACACAACACAGGTGAACTGGAGACAGGGCGGCTGGGTTCTCTTCTCCTGCACCCTGGTAACAATGACATGGAAATCTCATAATCTGCTGGCAGCTGATTACAGAAAACTAACCCAGATGGCATCTCTCCACCAGGTCAGGACTCACCAGAGGCCAACCCCATCAGAAACACACATACAGGACATGTCCGAGGCAGCCTTATCCACGTGAAGGACACTAAATCTGGTGTCCACACCTTCCTGGGAATTCCCTTTGCCAAGCCTCCTGTAGGACCACTGCAATTTGCACCTCCTAAGGCCCCAGGACCATGGAGTGGTGTAAGAGATGGGACTTCACATCCAGCCATGTAAGTTCTGGACCCAGAGGGTTTCAGGCACTGGGGGAGACTGTGCTCTGAGCTCTGTGCTATGCTGAAGAGTTTCTTCCATCTCAGTGACACAGCAGTTTTCTCTCTTTGGGGATGAGTGCCCCATGGGTTTTTCTAATGATGAGCTAATGTTGAGTAGAACAACTGGGCCAGGCTCCTAGGTCATAGCTTGGCACTCATAGGGAATAACATGGATATACTATGGAGAGAAACAAAGATAAAATTGTTCACACATTCCAATTAACCAAAGTGTTCTCTACCACAATGGGTGCATCTCTAGGCATGAGTAAATGTCACATATTAGGCAGCAATCACTCTGAGCCCAGGAGAATATACTTCATGTCCTTGAAGACTAGAGCAGTGATTGATACTTGCTAACCCCATCCTGACAGTCATTGTGAAAACCTATAAGGCCATGTGCCATTGACCAAGAAACAAGTATATGTAGTGAAATCCCTCTGGAGATACTACAGACAAGAGAAGTTCCTTGAGAGTCTGCACATGTGATGAAAGTCTACTCACTACCCTTTAGGACAGCATTGTCCACTGAATCCTCTAGTAGCTGTGTAAGTTCAACACTCTAATATGGGGATCTTAGATTGTTTTCTGTTGCTGTAATAAAGTACCGTCAAAAGCAAGGGAGGGGAGAAAGCCACTATTAGAGGCTCCAGATTACAATCCATCCTTTGGGTAAACACATTGAATCAAAACTACAGGAGCTGCTCACATCACAGACATGCCCAGAGTCTTAGTTAGGGTTTTACTGCTGTGAACAGACACCATGACCAAGGCAAGTCTTATAAAGAACAACATTTACTTGGGGCTGCCTTCCAGGTTCAGAAGTTCAGTCCATTATCATCAAGGTAGGAACATGGCAGCATCTAGGTAGACACAGTGTAGGAGGAGCTGAGAGTTCTACATCCTCATCTAAAGGCTGATAGCAGAAAACTGACTTCCAGACAGCTAGAGTGAGTGTCTTATAGCCCACACCCACAGTGACACACCTACTCCAAACTTCTAATAGTGCCATTCCATGGGCTGAGCTTATACAAACCACTACACCCAGGAAAAGAGACTAGAAAAATGCTTACACACCTGCTAAAGTTTAGCTCGAGTTTCCCTTCTCATACAATTCCATGAATGTCACTACAAACAGCCAATCATTTCCATGGAGACACCTACAAGTCTCTCCTTCATAGACTTGAAAAGATTAAAATCCAGGCCACACCTAACTGGGGGCCTCCTTAGAAATCTGGCTCCAGACCAGCTTTACTGGAGGACGTGGCCTTTACCTTGGTTGGAAGGGACTTGGAGATAGAATATGTGTTCACAGGTTGAACATGGCTGGGATAAAAGTCTGCAAACTCACACTGGGTTTGGATCACCACCCATGTCTTGGAATGTCTGTTTACTACTTTCAAAGGTGTCTGCAAAATCTTGACATGCTGAATGAAGCAGGCCTGCCAGATATGAAAATGATGCTGTCTTCCTTCCCTATGTCTGAGGACTGTCTGTATCTCAACATCTACACACCAGCCCAGACCCATGAAGGCTCTAACCTGCCTGTGAGTGTCAGGCCGTGGCCAGCTTGTGGAGGGGGTATTTTTTCAAGATGATTAGAAGGGATAAAAGCAACCTGAGTTCCATTACAGTGTGGACCCTGATAAAAGTCTTACCTTTCTTGGATCAAAGCAGACCATCTCAGCCACATGATGCAGCTGAAACCTGGGTATGGAACACAGAGCACTGGACCTCTGAGCCATCAAAGCCCCTTGCTCTCTGATGAAATCAGAACTTATTCAATGACTTGAGCTTTGCAGATCCACTTAGGGGCTCAAGACCTCAAAACTGAGGTCACTCAAACTTATACTCTTGGGTTATCTGTTGTGACAATGAGGGTTGACGGTCCTTTCCATTTTTCATCTGGAGAGATATTCATGGAAACACTCCACTTTGTTCCACTGTGAAGAGCCTGAGTAATGATGAGATTACTCCATATAGAGAGCAATGAATTCAAACTGAGACACAAGGTGGGAATGGGGACTAGAAATACATTAATGGGAATACTAGTGGCCCTGGCTGTGGCCAAGGCTCTGAAGTCCTGAGAATTTTTACATATGTCTGTAGCTACACAGAGTCCCAGGAGTTGATATTCTAGTAAGCAGACCAGAGAGCTTGGACAGGCTAGGAGCTTCCTGGCATCTCTCTTGACTTCTCCAGGTGATGGTGTGGATCCATGGAGGTGCACTGGTTATAGGAATGGCTTCCATGTTTGATGGATCTCTATTGACAGTCAATGAGGACTTGGTGGTTGTTACTATCCAGTATCGTCTGGGTGTCCTGGGCTTTTTCAGGTAAGACCATTACTGGGCAATAGTAGCTGATCAGAACTTAGACAGCCCTTTGATCCATGTCTCTTCCACTTCTCAGCACCGGAGACCAGCATGCCAGAGGCAACTGTGGATACCTGGACCAAGCAGCTGCCCTATCCTTGGTCCAGCAGAACATCGCCCACTTTGGAGGCAACCCTGACCGGGTCACTATTTTTGGTGAGTCTGCAGGTGGCACAAGTGTGTCTTCACATGTTGTGTCCCCCATGTCCCAAGGGCTCTTCCATGGTGCCATCATGGAGAGTGGGGTGACCCTGCTTCCTGACCTTATCTCTGAAACCTCTGAGATGGTCTCCACTGTAAGTGCTCTCAGCCCTGCTGTCTTAGCCTTTATACTCCGGTACTCTGGTGTTCTGTTCAGTGGGGGAAATCAAGGACAATAGGAAATAACTTCTTTCCAATAATTTCTGAAAAGCTCAGGGGTTAACATCTATTCACGTCTACTATACTGGATAAGTGTGCTATCTGTCCACAAACTGGTCCTTGAAGTTTCTATAATTAGCAAAAATAAGTGTGCATGTGCTTGGGAACTGATTCACTGATTTTTAAAAGTGCTTAGAGTAGAAGCCTGAGGCCATAAGTTCAAATCCTGAGACCACACAAAGGGCTGGAAACAGTAACATCTATCTGTAATTTTCATGTTATTCTGGTTAGGTGGAAGGTAAAGACAAGAGAATCCTTGGATGTCCACACACTGACTCATTGGTGTAGACAGCAACAAAACAAGAAGCCACCCTGTTAAATAAGGGATACAGTGAAGACTGAGACTTTGTTCCCTAACCTTCATGTACAAACCTTGAGAAAATTACAGTTTCCCTGACACATGAAACACATTAAAAACAGGTGGAGAAAACAAAGTTACACAAAACATATGTAGGAAGAAAGAGTCCTGCTTGCTGGCTGTCATCTTTAAGCAATAGGAAACTGGCAACAACAATACAATTTATTCCAATCCACACAATACACCCTACAATGTGGGAATTATGCACAACAGCATCAACTTGGAACTGATCTCTCCATCTTGCCTCATTCCTTCTACAGACGGTGGCCAAGGTTTCTGGATGTGAGGCCATGGATTCACAGGCCCTGGTGCGCTGTCTGAGAGGCAAGAGTGAAGCAGAGATTCTGGCTATTAACAAGGTTGGGAGAGTTGTGTGTCTGGGAGAACTTGGTGTTCATGATGGGAGATTCTGAACCAAATACCTCATCTTTATGCCTTTGTGTTCTTTCAGTTCTGTGTGTAAAATGAATACAAGATAGGCTATTCTAAGTGTAGATTCTCCTCCAGGGCGAGCAGATCACCCTGAAACTAGTGAGAAATGAGAAAAAGATGGAGGTGACTCAGTAGACATCAGGATATTTATTTCACTAACCTTCAGCATCAACCTCTAATGCCTCACAGGTCTTCAAGATGATCCCCGCTGTGGTGGATGGGGAGTTCTTCCCCAGGCATCCCAAAGAGTTGTTGGCATCTGAGGATTTTCACCCTGTCTCCAGCATCATTGGTGTCAACAATGATGAGTTTGGTTGGTCCATTCCTATGGTAAGGCAGAGTCCCAATCCTCTGGGAGACTGGAGACTCATATGCTAAGCAGATGTGTTCAAGGAAACTCAATACATCTTTAATCCAAGTCCATCAGACCCTAAACTTAATACTGTCTTCTGCCTCCCAGGTCATGGGCTCTGCTCAGACGATAAAAAGAATAACCAGAGAGAACCTGCAGGCTGTTCTGAAGGATACAGCAGTACAAATGGTGAGACACCTCTGGTCCTATCCAAATAGAGGGGTCCCTCATATTTCCTTCTCAGACAGAATCTTTGTTAATACAATCAGTACATACTCTGATTCTGTGTGTTGTACTCAGACCAATACCCTAGGTAATCCCAGACCCCATTCTCCCAACACCAAAGTTTGCTGTCTACCTAACCTACAATATGCCAACCTCATTGCTCCTGATCTTCTTGGTGTAGATGCTGCCTCCTGAGTGTGGTGACCTGCTAATGGAAGAGTACATGGGGGACACTGAGGATGCCCAGACCCTCCAAGCACAGTTCACAGAGATGATGGGAGATTTCATGTTTGTGATCCCTGCACTCCAAGTAGCACATTTTCAACGTGAGTACATCTGTGTCAAGACTTAGGGGAGCAGCTCAAAGATGGGGGTAACGGTGAGCACTGTGGAGTATGGTGGTGTCTAGGTCTTCTAATGTCCAGTTTAAGAGAGTGAAATCCGGGTAGAGAGAAGAAAATGAGTTGCTGATACTCTTTTGACTTAACAAAACCATTCAGCTGGGAAGGTCATGGGCACTGATTAGCCAAGGGTTTTTCCACGGCTTGTGCTCAACTTAAATCCCCCTCTCTCATTTAACTTCTATGATTCTTGGTAAAGTTTTATCAAGTTACCTTGTTACCAAATACTTATCAGTAAAACTTCAAATGAGAGTCAACTAAGTCACTCTGTCCCACCTCCAGGCTCCCATGCCCCTGTCTACTTCTATGAGTTCCAACATCCACCCAGCTACTTCAAGGATGTCAGACCACCCCACGTGAAGGCTGACCATGCTGATGAGATTCCTTTTGTCTTTGGGTCCTTCTTCTGGGGCAGGCATAAAACGTGAGTCTTCACTTTTTATCTTGAACTGAACAAGGTCCCAGATGATTTCCTGTAGGGATTCTGAGCTTCCAGTCCATTTTAGAAAACCTAGATTATGAGCAAAGAAAAAGAAATCCAATGTGCAGCATATCGTGGCCTCAAATCCATGCCCAGCTTAGAATCTGAATCACAGTCTAGCCTGTGATAGAGGAGCTGACAGCACATCAAGGCCGTAATTGAATTAGAAACTCGCATGGATCTTGGATTCTGTATAATGAAGAAGGGAGGCAACAAAAGCCAACAGTTTGGGAGCTGGGATGGTGCATGTGAAGAATGAGTTGACAGTTGCATGAGGTGGCATTGACTTTGTCTTCCTCATGACTCCAGTTGACTTCACTGAGGAGGAGGATCTGCTGAGCAGAAGGATGATGAAGTACTGGGCCAACTTTGCACAACATGGGTGAGAATACACCCCTCAACCTAACATGTGTGGGTCCCTATCTAGGGCTCCTTATTGGATGGTGGCCTTGTAGCATCCATGGATCTTTCATCACATACAGTGTCTTTCCTACACAATAGCACATTTATACAGATACTTTGTAGGTGTCAGGCACTGGTCATCTCACAGTGACAAAGCTGGTGGGGCTATAATGCTATGCTACTGTTCCTTAATCTCACCTCTTAGAGGTAACACAAAGCAAGTCAGGCAGTCTCCCCACATGAAGCAGAACCTCATGAGTGACACTTGTATTCACATATCAGGACACAAGTCACATCAGACCCCTTAACCAATGTCCTACTTGTTTTACTGCCCTGATCCAAAACATAGGATTAGGCTTTGGATGAGTGTAATCATACTGTTCTTTGGGCGATATATCCACAGGAACCCCAACAGCGAGGGTCTACCCTACTGGCCTTTGATGGACCATGATGAGCAGTATCTGCAGCTGGACATTCAGCCTGCTGTGGGACGGGCCCTGAAGGCCAGAAGGCTGCAGTTCTGGACCAAGACTCTGCCCCAGAAGATCCAGGAGCTAAAGGCTTCTCAGGACAAGCACATGGAGCTTTAGTGTCCTGTATCAAAAAAATGTGTTTGGGGTTTAAAGTCAATAGTGCTACAAAGTCCTTTTATTTATTTATTTTTTATTATGTATTTTCCTCAATTACATTTCCAATGCTATCCCAACATTCCCCCGTACCCCCCCCCCACTTCCCTACCCACCCATTCCCATTCTTTTGGCCCTGGCATTCCCCTGTATTGGGGCATATAAAGTTTGCAAGTCCAATGGGCCTCTCTTTCCAGTGATGGCCGACTAGGCCATCTTTCGATACATATGCAGCTAGAGACAAGAGCTCCGGGGTACTGGTTAGTTCATCATGTTGTTCCAACTATGGGGTTGCAGATCCCTTTAGCTCCATGGGTATTTTCTCTAGCTTCTCCATTGGGAGCCCTGTGATCCATCCAATAGCTGACTGTGAGCATCCACTTCTGTGTTTGCTAGGCCCCGGCATAGTCTCACAAGAGACAGCTATATCTGGGTCCTTTCAGCAAAATCTTGCTAGTGTATGCAATGGTGTCAGCGTTTGGAGGCTGATTATGGGATGGATCCCTGGATATGGCAGTCTCTAGATGGTCCATCCTTTCATCACAGCTCCAAACTTTGTCTCTGCAACTCCTTCCATGGGTGTTTTGTTCCCAATTTTAAGAAGGGGCACAGTGTCCACACTTTGGTCTTCATTCTTCTTGAGTTTCATGCGTTTAGCAAATTGTATCTTATATCTTGGGTATCCTAAGTTTTGGGCTAATATCCACTTATCAGTGAATACATATTGTGTGAGTTCCTTTGTGATTGGGTTACCTCACTCAAGATGATGCCCTCCAGGTCCATCCATTTTGCTAGGAATTTCATAAATTCATTGTTTTTAATAGCTGAGTAGTACTCCATTGTGTAAATGTACCATATTTTCTGTATCCATTCCTCTGTTGAGGGGCATCTGGGTTCTTTCCAGCTTCTGGCTATTATAAATAAGGCTGCTATGAACATAGTGTAGCATGTGTCCTTCTTACCGGTTGGGACATCTTCTGGATATATGCCCAGGAGAGGTATTGCTGGATCCTCCGGTAGTGCTATGTCCAATTTTCTGAGGAACCACCAGACTGATTTCCAGAGTGGTTGTACAAGCTTGCAATCCCACCAACAATGGAGGAGTGTTCCTCTTTCTCCACATCCTCGCCAGCATCTGCTGTCACCTGAATTTTTGATCTTAGCCATTCTGACTGGTGTGAGGTCATTTATTTATTTTTATTTGTTCCAACACTTACATAAGCATTTGTCACCTGAGTCTTTGAGCTTTCATGTATGAAAAATACTCTGTATTACTTATCATTCTGGCCAAACTTTCATTAAATTCAATAAATTCTCAAATAACACTGTGGATGTGTGAGCCTCAAAGAGCCTCCATCTTCTTTAACTGAGATTACACTCTTCCTTTCTTCTTTCATTCCCTCCTTCTTTCCATTATCTTCTCCTTGTCTTCATTCTCCTCTTCTCCAAGTCCCAGACCTTCTTCAAATGAAGTGGATGCTCCAGGGAATGTTTGTCTGTGACAAAAATCCTGTGTCTATTCTCAGCAAGTTATGTTTTCTTATATTTAAAATAGGCAACAGAAAACTTGCTTTATTGCCTTCAGGAGTTTGGAATGTTATTCCCAAAACACCATGAACTCCAAATTGAACAGAGGGCAAATCTGCATGGGGAGCATGTTGAGTTTTAGTATGGCTTTTTGCAGGCAGGGCATGGCTTGGTGGATTGCCACAGGTTGAAGCACCAGTAGGACCAATGTCTTTTGTGATCATATATTAAACAGACCCTTACTGGAGTTGACTTAGGCTGGTCCTGGGTGGGATGGGACATGCACAACCTCCCTGTTCCCTTTGCACAGATGTAGTTGGTGTCAGGGTAGCTGCTAAGGCTTGGATTTGGAGAGTAACCTTCTGTTGTAGTTAAGCCAGTCAGGAATAGTCATCCATCTCCTCTCAAGCATTAAAGACTTGAAGAGCAATTTTCTCACCAACTCCTGCATGGGGATATTGCATAAGGTTTGTATACATTTTATAGGAATTAGAAAATTGTCTCAAATAAAATAAAATATAACATGGATTGATGTGTGTGGCCAGAAGGAAAAACAGGGAAGTTACAACCTAATGTGGCTGACATACATATGAAGTTATGGAGAAGGGATCTTTTACAACAATGAGATAATCAAATTGATACTTCTGCAATCCCAGAGATAGCTCAAGAAGAAATTATGGATGGAATGTTAGATGCTCTTGGGGATGGCATTGATATATGTCATCAAAAACAACCCCAGGCTGTGTCAATTGTCTAAATATAGGATATCCCAGTGATTGAGTTTCCACATTTATAAGGCAGGGCACTGTTGAAATATCAGTGGCTCTACTCCTAAAGTGGTTGACAAGCCTGTGTGAGTAGAGCAGTGGTCCTTAACTAAGGAAAAATTACAGCATTCAAGCAGCTGATATAAAAGCAGCTGTAGACTCAACATTCTGAAGAGTCTACCAGTCCCTGGAATTCCCCTAAGGGTCTCCATGCTCCACATTCCAGCGCCAGCTGCTATTCAGTCTCTG
This sequence comes from Mus caroli, assembly GCF_978045245.1. NCBI lineage: Eukaryota > Metazoa > Chordata > Mammalia > Rodentia > Muridae > Mus > Mus caroli. The sequence goes on along the minus strand of NW_028227265.1, from coordinate 24,710,998 downwards.
TCTCTCTGCCAGTTATGTCATGGTGGCCCTGATCATGACATTTGTAATCTGAGAGGCAAAGCAAGGTCTCTGTGTCTGTCCCTCTGTCTCTGTCTCTCTGTGTCTGTGTGTGTGTGTTTCTCTCTCTCTGTCTCTCTGTCTCTCTCTCTCTGTGTCTCGCTCTCTGTGTGTGTGTCTCTCTCTTTGTCTCTCTCTCTCTGTCTCTCTCTCTCTCAAACACACATCTCTATCTCTATCATTCATGCTCTCCCTCTTACTCTCTTCTTCTATAGAGCAGAACCTGAGTGTCTTCTTCATTTCACATTTTCTTTTTCTTTTTTTCTTTTTGGTTTTTTAGAGACAGGGTTTCTCTGTATAGTCCTGGCTGTCCTGGAATTCACTATGTAGATCAGGCTGGCCTCGAACTCAGAAATCTACCTGCCTCTGCCTCCCAAGCACTGGGATTAAAGGCATTTGCTACCACTTTCCGGCTTTATTTCACATTTTCACTGTGGCTATGGCCATCATCCACACGGGGCCTCTGAGTGATGGTGCAGTGAGGAGCAGAGCACACAGGGATTTCTCAAGCTGAGCTACAGAAATGTCTGGGATTAAGAAGTACTGGGGCATAAAGCCTTCATATCACCTAGGGCCTCTCCTCTCATTGATGTCCCACAAGGCCATCCTCTGGTACATATGTGGCTGGAGCCATGGGTCCTTTCATGTGTACTCTTTGGTTGGTGGTTTAGTCCCTGGGAGCTCTGGGGGTACTGGTTGGTTCATATTGTTGTTCCTCCTATGAGGTTGCAAACCCCTTCAGCTCCTACCATCCTTTCTCTAACTCCTCCATTGAGGACCCCCTGCTTATTCCCATGGTTGGCTGAAAGCATCCATCTCTGTATTTGTCAAGTTCTGGCAGAGCCTCTCAGGAGACAGCTATATAAGGCTCCTGCCAGCAAGTACTTCTTGGCATCTACAAAAGTGTCTGGTTCTGGTAACTGTATATGGGATGGATCCCCTGGTGGGGCAGTCTCTGGATGGCTTTTCCTTTGTTCTCTGATCCACACTTTGTCTCTGTATCTCCTCCCTCCCATGGGTATTTTGTTCCTCCTTCTAAGAAGGACCACACTTTGGACTTCCTTCTTCTTGAGCTTCACGTGGTCCATGAATTGTGAATTGGGTATTCTGAGCTTTTGGGCTACTATCCACTTATCAGTGAGTGCATATTATGTGTGTTCTTTTGTGATTGGGTTACCTCACTCAGGATGATATTTTCTAGTTCCATTCATTTGCCTAAGAATTTCATAAATTCATTGTTTTTAATAGCTGAGTAGAACTCCATTGTGTAAATGTACCACATTTTCTGTATCCATTCCTCTGTTGAGGGTTATCTGAGTTCTTTCCAGCTTCTGGCTATTATAAATAAGGCTGCTAGGGACATAGTAGAGCATGTGTGCTTATTACATATTAGAGAATCTTCTGGGTATATGCCCAGGAGTGGTATTGTTGGGACCTCAGGTAGTACTGTGTCCAATTTTCTGAGGAACTGCCAAACTGATTTTGCAGAGTGGTTGTACCCGCTTGCAATCTCACTAGCAATGAAGAAGTGTTCCTCTTTTGCTACATCCTCACCAGGATCTGCTGTCACCTGAGTTTTTGATCTTAGCCATTCTGACTGGTGTGAGGTGGAATCTTGGGGTTGTTTTGATTTGGATTTCCCTGAATACTAAGGATCTTGAACAGTTCTTTAGATGCTTTTCAGCCATTCAATATTCCTCATTTGAGAATTTTGGGTACACTTGCATTTGGAGCACAGACGTTCAGAATTGAGAGTTCTTCTTGGTAGATTTTCCCTTTGATGAGTATGAAGTGTTCTTACTTATATTTTTTGATGACTTTTGGTTGAAAGTCGATTTTATCCAATATTAGAATTGCTACTCCTGCTGGTTTCCTGGGATCATTTGCTTGGAAAATTGTTTTCCAGACCTTTATTCTGAGGTAGTTTTTATCTTTGACACTGAGGTGCATTTCCTGTGTGCAGCAAAATGCTGGGTCCTGTTTATGCATCCAATCTGTTAGACTATGTCTTTTTATTGGGAAATTGAGTCCATTGATGATAAGAGATACTAAGGAATAGTGATTGTTGCTCTCTGTTATTATTGATCTTATTTTTATGTTTGTGTGGTTATCTTCTATTGAGTTTGTTGAAAGAAGATTACTTTTTTTTACTTTTTCTAGAGTGTAGTTTCCCTCCTTGTGTTGGTGTTCTCCATCTATTATCCTTTGTAGTGCTGGATTTCTGGAAAGATATTGTGTAAATTTGTTTTTGTCATGGAATATCTTGGTTTCTCCATCTATGGTAATTGAGAGGGTTTATTTCCTCACATCTTTTTTTATTAGATATTTTCTTCATTTACATTTCAAATGCTATCCTGAAAGTTTCCTATGCCCTCCCCACTCCCTGCTCCCCTACCCACCCACTCCCACTTCTTGGCCCTGGCTTTCCCCTGTACTGGGGCATATAAAGTTTGCAAGACCAAGTGGCATCTCTTTCCAATGATGGCCAACTAGGCCATCTTCTGCTACATATGCAGCTAGAGATATGAGCTCTGGGGGTAATTGTTAGTTCATATTGTTGTTCCTCCTATAGGGTTGCAGACCCCTTCAGCTCCTTGGATACTTTCTCTAGGTTCTCCATTGGGGGCCCTGTGCTCCATTCAATAGATGACTTTGAGCATCCACTTCTGTATTTGCCAGGCACTGGCATAGCCTCACATGAGACAGGTATATCAGTAAAATCCGGCTGGCATTTGCAATAGTGTCTGGGTTTGGTGGCTGATTATGGAATGGATCCCCAGGTGGGGTAGTCTCTTGATGATCCATCCTTTTGACTTAGCTCCAAACTTTGTCTCTGAAACTCCTTCCATGGATATTTTGGTCCCAATTCTAAGGAGGAATGAAGTATCCACAAGTTCGTCTTCCTTCTTCTTGATTTTCTTGTGTTTTGCAAATTGTATCCTGGGTATTCTAAGTTTCTGGGCTAATATCCACTTATCAGTGAGTGCATATATAATGACTTCTTTTGTGATTGGGTTACCTCACTAAGAATGATATCCTCCAGATACATCCACTTGCCCAAGAATTTCATAAATTGATTGTTTTTAATAGCAGAGTAGGACTCCATTGTGTAAATGTACCACATTTTCTGTATCCATTCCTCTGTTGAGGGACATCTGGGTTCTTTCTAGCTTCTTGCTATTATAAATAAAGCTGCTATGAACATAGTGGAGCATAGCCTGGGTTGGTATTTGTGTTCTCTTAGGGTCTGTATGAGATCTGCCCAGGATCTTCTAGTTTTCATAGTCTCTGGTGAGAAGTCTGGTATAATTCTGATAGTTCTGCCTTTACATGTTACTTGACCATTTTCCCTTAATGCTTTTAATATTCTTTCTTTGCTAGTGCGTTTGGTGTTTTGATTACTATGCGACAGGAAGAATTTCTTTTCTTGTCCAAGCTATTTGGAGTACTGTAGGCTTTTTGTATGTTCATGGCCATCTCTTTCTCTAGGGCATGGAAGTTTTCTTCTATAATTTTGTTGAAGATATTTACTGGCCCTTTAAGTTGGGATCTTCACTCTCTTCTATATCCATTATCTTTAGGTTTGGTCTTCTCATTGTGTCCTGATTTCCTGGATGTTTTGAGTTAGGAGCTTTTTGCATTTTGAATTTTCTTTGACTGTTGTGTCAATGTTTTCTATGGTATATTCTGCACCTGAGATTCTCTCTTCTATCTCTTGTATTCTGTTGGTGATGCTTGCATTTATGACTCCTGATCTCTTTCCTAGGTTTTCTATCTCCAGTGTTGTCTCCCTTTGTGATTTCTTTATTCTATTTCCATTTTTAAATCCCGAATAGTTTGTTCAGTTCTTGCATCCTGGTTGTGTTTTCCTGTAATTCTTTAAGGGATTTTTGTGTTTCCTCTTTAAGGTCTTCTATCTATTTACCTGTGTTCTCTTGTATTTCTTTAAAGGGGTTATTTACATCCTTCTTAAATTCCTCCATTATCATCATGAGATGTGTGTTTAAATCAGATTCTTGCTTTTCTGGTGTGTTGCAGAAACCAGGGTTCATGTTCGTGGGAGAACTGGGTTCTGATGATGCCAAGTAGTCTTAGTTTCTGTTGCTTATGTTTTTTCACTTGCCTTTTGCCATCTGGTTGTCTCTGGTGTTAGCTGGTCTTGCTGTGTGACTTTGGCTTATCCCTCCAGCAAGTGTGTGTGTCAGTACTCTTGAGAGACCAATTCTCTCTGGGAGGAATTTGGGTATGAAGAGATGTGGCACAGGATCAGCTCTCTGTGCAAATGGAGACCAGAAGACTCATGTCCCAGGTTGCCCCTAGTTTCCTTTGTCCTGAGGCTTCTGGGCAGGTTCCTGTGAGAAGGGGTTGTGATCCAACCTGCACTCACAGGCCTGTCTGCACTCCTGGGAGGCTTGCTCCCTGCTGGCACGATTTGTTTATGAAGGCCTATGGCTGAGTATCTGGTACAGGCAGAGATAGAAACCTGAAAGCTCTGACCTTCTCATAGAAGCATTCTGGCTTCTCCTGTTACAGCTTTCTGGCCAGGTGAGGGGACAGTGTACCTGGTATCACAGACAAGCTTCATAATTCATGCAATGCCTTTCCAGGAGGCCAGAAAGAGAACAGAAACAGCAGAGGGGATGTTTCCCTACGTCCTGAACATTGGCTCCTCTCTCTCTCTCTCTCTCTCTCTCTCTCTCTCTCTCTCTCTCTCTCTCTCTCTCTCTGGTGAATATGTGGTATGTATTAATATAGATATAGTGGATCAGGGTCAAAAGTCCCTTCCGGTCCACACCAGCACTGGGGTTCCTTGTGCATGGAGTCTCCAGACACCCGCAAGGTCCCCCACAGGACCCTCCATGGGATCTTAAGACGTCTGGTGAGTGGAAGACAACTTCTGGCAGGAGGCAGGTTCAAACACCAGATATCTGGGCACCTTCCCTGCAAGAGGAGAGCTTGCCTGTAGAGACTACTCTGACCACTGAAACTAAGGTGAGCTATTCTGCCAGGTCTGCTGATAGAGGCTAACATAATCACCTGAGGAACAAGCTATAACCAGAGACAACTATAACAACTAGCTCCAGAGATTACCAGATGGCGAAAGGCAAATGTAAGAATCCTACTAACAGAAATCAAGACCACTCACCATCATCAGAACGCAGTACACCCACCCCACCTCGTCCTGGGCACCCCAACACACCCAAAAAGCTAGACCCGGATTTAAAAGCATATCTCATGATGATGGTAGAGGACATTAAGGAGGACTTTAATAACTCACTTAAAGAAATACAGGAGAACACAGATAAACAGATAGAAGACCTTAAAGGGGAAACACAAAAATCCCTTAAAGAATTGGAGGAAAACACGACCAAACAGGTGATGGAATTGAATAAAACCATCCAAGACCTAAAAAGGGAAGTAGACACAATAAAGAAAAACCAAAGTGAGGCAAGGCTGGAGATAGAAACCCTAGGAAAGAAATCTGGAACCATAGATGTGAGCATCAGCAAAGGATACAAGAGATGGAAGAGAGAATCTCAGGTGCAGAAGATTCCATAGAGAACATCGGCACAACAATAAAAGAAAATACAAAATGCAAAAAGATCCTAACTCAAAACATCCAGGAAATCCAGAACACAATAAGAAGACCAAACCTACGGATAATAGGAGTGGATGAGAATGAAGATTTTCAACTTAAAGGGCCAGCAAATATCTTCAACAAAATTATAGAAGAAAACTTCCCAAACCTAAAGAAAGAGATGCCCATGAACATACAAGAAGCCTACAGAACTCCAGATAGACTGGACGAGAAAAAGAAATTCCTCCCGACACATAATAATTAGAATAAAAAAATGCACTGAATAAAGATAGAATATTAAAATCAGTAAGGGAAAAAGGTCAAGTAACATATAAAGGCAGGCCTATCAGAATTACACCAGACTTTTCACCAGAGACTATGAAAGCCAGAAGAGCCTGGACAGATGTTATACAGACACTAAGAGAACACAAATGCCAACCCAGGCTACTATACCCAGCCAAACATTAAATTACCATAGATGGAGAAACCAAAGTATTCCACAACAAAACCAAATTCACACATTCCAAATTCCACGAATCCAGCCCTTCAAAGGATAATAACAGAAGAAAACCAATACAAGGACGAAAATCACGGCCTAGAAAAAGCAAGAAAGTAATCCCTCAACAAACCAAAAAGAAGATAGCCACAAGAACACAATGCCAACTCTAACAACAAAAATAAAAGAAAGCAACAATAACTTTTCCTTAATATCTCTTAATATCAAGGTACTCAATTCCCCAATAAAAAGACATAGACTAACAGACTGGCTACACAAACAGGACCCAACATTCTGCTGCTTACAAGAAACCCATCTCAGGGAAAAAGAAAGACACTACCTCAGAGTGAAAGGCTGGAAAACAATTTTCCAAGTAAATGGTCTGAAGAAAGAAGCTGGAGTAGCCATTCTAATATCAAATAAAATCGACTTCCAACCCAAAGTTATCAAAAAAGACAAGGAGGGACACTTCATACTCATCAAAGGTAAAATCCTCCAAGAGGAACTCTCAATTCTGAATATCTATGCTCCAAATGCAAGGGCAGCCACATCCATTAAAGACACTTTGGTAAAGCTCAAAGCACATATTGCACCTCACACAATAATAGTGAAAGACTTCAACACACCACTTTCATCAATGGACAGATCGTGGAAACAGAAACTAGACAGGGACACAGTGAAACTAACAGAAGTGATGAAACAAATGGACTTAACAGATATCTACAGAACATTTTATCCTAAAACAAAAGGATATACCTTCTTCTCAGCACTTCACGGGATCTTCTCCAAAATTGACCATATAATTGGTCACAAAACAGGCCTCACCAGATACAAAAATATTGAAATCATCCCATGCATCCTATCAGACCACCATGGACTAAGGCTGATCTTCAATAACAACATAAATAATGGAAAGCCAACATTCACGTGGAAACTGAACAACACTCTTCTCAATGATACCTTGGTCAAGGAAGGAATAAAGAAAGAAATTAAAGATTTTTTAGAGTTTAATGAAAATGAAGCCACAACCTACCCAAACCTATGGGACACAATGAAAGCATGTCTAAGAGGGAAACCTCATAGCTCAGAGTGCCTCTAAAAAGAAACTAGAGAGAGCACACACTAGCAGCTTGACAACACAACTAAAAGCTCTACAAAAAAAGGAAGAATATTCAACCAAGGGGAGTAGAAGGCAGGAAATAATCAAACTCAAGGGCAAAATCAACCAAGTGGAAACAAGAACTATTCAAATAATCAACCAAAGGAGGAGCTGGTTCTTTGAGAAAATCAACAAGATAGATAAACCTTTAGGTAGACTCACTAGAGAGCACAGGGACAGCATCCTAATTAACAAAATTAGAAATGAAAAGGGAGACATAACAACAGATCCTGAAGAAATCCAAAACACCATCAGATCCTTCTACAAAAGGCTATACTCAACAAAACTGGAAAACCTGGAAAAATGGACAAATTTCTAGACAGATACCAGGTACCAAAGTTAAATCAGGATCAAGTTAACGATATAAACAGTCCCATATCCCCTAAAGAAATAGAAGCAGTCATTAATAGTCTCCCAGCAAAAAAAAAAAAAAAAAAAAAAAAAAAAAAAAAGCCCAGGACCAGATGGGTTTAGTGCAGAGTTCTATTAGACCCTCAAAGAAGATCTAATTCCAGTTCTGCAGAAACTATTCCACAAAATAGAAGTAGAAGGTACTCTACCCAACTCATTCTATGAAGCCACAATTACTATGATCCCTAAACCACAGAACAATTCAACAAAGATAGAGAACCTCAGACCAATTACCCTTATGAATATCGATGCAAAAATACTCAATAAAATTCCTGCTAACCAAATCCAAGAACACATTAAAATAATCATCCATTCTGACCAAGTAGGTTTCATTCCAGGGATGCAGGGATGGTTTAATATATGGAAATCCATTAACGTAATCCATTATATAAACAAACTCAAAGACAAAAACCACATGATCATCTCGTTAGATGCAGAAAAAGCATTTGACAAGATCCAACACCCATTCATGATAAAAGTCTTGGAAAGATCAGGAATTCAAGGCCCATACCTAAACATGATAAAAGCAATATACAGCAATCCAGTAGCCAACATCAAAGTAAATGGTGAGAAGCTTGAAGCAATCCCACTAAAATTAGGGACTAGAAAAGGCTGCCCACTTTCTCCCTACCTATTCAACATAGTACTTGAAGTCCTACCCAGAGCAATTCGACAACAAAAGGAGATCATGGTGATACAAATTGGAAAAGATGAAGTCAGAATATCACTTTTTGCAGATGATATGATAGTATATTTGAGTGACCCTAAAAATTCCACCAGAGAACTCCTAAACCTGATAAACAGCTTCGGTGAAGTAGCTGGATAGACATTAACTTTAAAAAGTCAATGGCCTTTCTCTACACAAAGAATAAACAGGCTGAGAAAGAAATTAGGGAAACAACACCCTTCTCAATAGTCACAAATAATATAAAATATCTTGGCGTGACTCTAAATAAGGAAGTGAAAGATCTGTATGATAAGAACTTCAAGTCTCTGAAGAAAGAAATTAAAGAAGATCTCAGAAGATGAAAAGATCTCCCATGCTCATGGATTGGCAGGATCAACATTGTAAAAATGGCTATCTTGCCAAAAGCAATCTACAGATTCAATGCAATCCCCATCAAAATTTCAACTCAATTCTTCAATGAATTAGAAAGAGCAATCTGCAAATTCATCTGAAATAACAAAAAACCTAGGATAGCAAAAACTCTTCTCAAGGATAAAAGAACCTCTGGTGGAATCACCATGCCGGACCTAAAGCCCTACTACAAAGCAATTGTGATAAAAACAAAACAAAACAAAACAAAAAAAACTGCATAGTACTGGTATAGTGACAGACAAGTAGACCAATGGAATAGAATTGAAGACCCAGAAATGAACCCACACACCTACGGTCACTTGATCTTCAACAAGGGAGCTAAAACCACCCAGTGGAACAAAGACAGCATTTTCAACAAATGGTGCTGGCACAATGGGCGGTTATCATGTAGAAGAATGCGAATTGATCCATTCCTATCTCCTTGTACTAAGGTCAAATCTAAGTGGATCAAGGAACTCCACATAAAACCAGAGACACTGAAACTTATGGAGGAGAAAGTGGGGAAAAGCCTCGAAATTTGGGCACAGGGGGAAAATTCCTGAATAGAACAGCAATGGCTTGTGCTGTAAGATCGAGAATTGACAAATGGGACCTCGTGTAACTGTAAAGCTTCTGTAAGGCAAAAGACACCATCAATAAGACAAAAAGGCCACCAACAGACTGGGAAAGAATCTTTACCTATCCTAAATCAGATAGGGGACTAATATCCAATATATATAAAGAACTCAAGAAGGTGGACTCCAGAAAATCAAATAACCCCATTAAAAAAATGGGGCTCAGAACTAAACAAAGAATTCTCACCTGAGGAATATCGAATGGCTGAGAAGCACCTGAAAAATGTTCAGCATCCTTAATCATCAGGGAAATGCTAATCAAAACAACCCTGAGATTCCATCTCACACTAGTTAGAATGGCTAAGATCAAAAATTCAGGTGACAGCAGATGCTGGTGAGGATGTGGAGAAAGAGGAACACTTATCCATTGTTGGTGGGATTGTAAGCTTGTAAAACCACTCTGGAAATCAGTCTCACGGTTCCTCAGAAAATTGGACATAGTACTACCATAGGATCCCGAAATACCTCTTCTGGGCATATATCCAGAAGATGTCCCAACCGGTAAGAAGGACACATGCTCCACTATGTTCATAGCAGCCTTATTTATAATAGCCAGAAGCTGGAAAGAACCCAGATGCCCCTCAACAGAGGAATCAATACAAAAAATGTGGTACATTTACACAATGGAGTACTACTCAGCTATTAAAAGGAATGAATTTATGAAATTCCTAGGCAAATGGTTTGACCTGGAGGTCATCATCCTGAGTGAGGTAACCCAATCACAAAGGAACTGACACAATATGTACTCACTGATAGGTAGATATTAGCCCTGAATCTTAGTATACCCGAGATATAAGATACAATTTGCAAAACACATGAAACTGAAGAAGAACTAAGACCAAAGTGTGGACACTTTGCCCCTTCTTAGAATTGGGAACAAAACACCCATGGAAGGAGTTACAGAGACAAAGTTTGGAACTGAGACAAAAGGATGGACCATCTAGAGACTGCCATATCCAGGGATCCATCCCATAATCAGCCTCCAAACGCTGACACCATTGCAAACACTAGCAAGATTTTGCTGAAAGGACCCTGATATAGCTGTCTCTTTTGTATGCCGGGACCTAGCAAACACAGAAGTGGATGCTCACAGTCAGCTATTGGATTGATCACAGGGCCCCCAATGGAGGAGCTAGAGAAAGTATTCAAGGAGCTAAAGATATCTGCAACCCTGTAGGTGCTACAACATTATGAACTAACCAGTACCCCGGATCTCTTGACTCTAGCTCATATGTATCAAAAGATGGCCTAGTCGGCCATCACTGGAAAGAGAGGCCCATTGGACATGCAAACTTTATATGCCCCAGTACAGAGGAACGTCAGGGCCAAGAAGTGGGAATGGGTGGGTAGGGGAGTGGGGGAGAGAGTATGGTGGTCTTTTGGGATGGCATTGGAAATGTAATTGACGAAAATACCTAATTAAAAAATTATATAGATATAGTGGAAAGAAGTACAGAAGTTTCTCAAAACATTAAAAATACAATTACTAAATGATCCAGACATTCCAATCATAGATATATATAGGATAAAAACATCAGACTATTAAATCGATATCTCATCAACATTATTTGTAAGAGCTAAGATTTTGACTCAGTCAACAATATAAACTTATAAAATTATGTGATGTTGTGTATATTATTGAATATTGTTCATCCTTTTCTTTCTTTTTTGTGTTTTTTTATTAGGTATTTATTTCATTTACGGCTCCTATCTCTTGTGACTAATCACTTCTGCTACAGTGAGAACTTTGACCAACCACAACAAGTTCCCCGCCTACCTCTTTTGATTTAAATCCCTGCCTTGGCAGGACTCACATATTCTGCTTCCTGTTTGTGAAACTTAGTCTTCCAAGCAGACGGGAACCTGGGCTGAGAGCTGACCATGCCACAGAAACAACGGCATAGCTGGCTGAATGCCCTGCTCTTTGGGCTGCTGCTTCTTATCCATGTGCATGGTGAGGCTCACTAAACTGGCAGTGGAGAATAACTGAAGTCAGCGAATAACTGAGCTTGTGGGAGGGAAAGCATGGGGGCAGGGAGGGAACTAATTGAAATCATAGTCAGACATTATCAAACTGTAGGTCACGATCATAGGGAGACCATTCATATATTGAGTGGTTTCTAGCTGAAGGGATAAGGAGGCTCCCACACTCACATGCCACAGGTAAACTGGGAGTAGTGGGGACAAGGTGGCTGGATTCCCTTCTTCTGTGCCCTGGTAACAAAGAGAAAAAAATCTCACAATCTGTTGGCAGCTGATTACAGAAAACTAATCCAGATGGCATCTCTCCACCAGGTCAGGACTCACCAGAGTCCAGCCCCATCAGAAACACACACACTGGCCAGATCCGAGGCAGCCTTGTACATGTGAAGGACACCAAAGCTGGTGTCCACACCTTCCTGGGAATTCCTTTTGCCAAGCCTCCTGTAGGACCACTGCGCTTTGCACCTCCTGAGGCTCCTGAGCCATGGAGTGGTGTAAGAGATGGGACTTCACATCCAGCCATGTAAGTTTTGGACCCAGAGGGTTTCAGGTACTGGGGGAGACTGTGCTCTGAGCTCTGTGCTATGCTGAAGTGTCTCCTCCATCTCAGCGACACAGCAGTTTTCTCTCTTTGAGGATGAGTGCCCCATGCATTTTCCTAGTGATGTGCTAATGTTGAGTAGAACATTTGGGCCAGGCTCCTAGGTCAGAGCTTGGCACTCATAGGGAATAACATGGAGGTATTATGGAGAGAAACAAAGATAAAATTGTTCACACATTCCAATTAACCAAAGTGTTCTCTACCACAATGGGTGCATCTCTAGGCATGAGTAAATGTCACATATTAGGCAGCAATCACTCTGAATCCAGGAGAATATACTTTATGTCCTTGAAGACTAGAGCAGTGATTGATACTTGCTAACCCCATCCTGACAGTCATTGTGAAAACCTATATGGCCATGTGCCATTGACCAAGAAACAAGTATATGTAGTGAAATCCCTCTGGAGACACTGCAGACAAGAGAAGTTCCCTGAGAGTCTCCACATGTGATGAAAGTCTACTCACTACCCTTTAGGGCAGCATTGTCCACTGAATCCTCTAGTAGTTGTATGAGTCCAACACTCCAATAGGGGGATCTTAGTTTGTGTTCTGTTGCTGTAATTATGTACCAATAAATGCAAGTTAGGGGAGAAAGCTACTATTAGAGGCTCCACATTACAATTCATCCTTTGGAGAAAACACAGTGAATCAAAACTACTAGAGCTGCTTACATCACAGCCACTCCCAGGAAGAGAGACTAGAAAATGCTTACATGGCTGCTAATGTTTACATCACTTTTCTATTCTTATACAATTCCATGAATATCACTACAGACAGCCATCCATTTCCATGTGGACATCTAGAAAGTTCTCTATCCCAGACTCAGTAAGAATAACATTCAGGCCCCATCTGACTGGCAGCCTCCCTAGAAATCTGGCTCCACCCAAAATTAAACAAAGTCAGTGGCCTTTATCTTGCTTGTAAAGGACTTAGAGAGAATGTGTCAGAAGGGTGTCTCAGGAGGAGCAGCAGCTGAACGTGGCTGAGATAAGATCTCCAGACTTACACTTGGTTTTGATCACCATCCATCTCTTGGAATATCTGTCTGCTATTTTCATCAGGTGTCTGCAAAATCATGATATGATGAATGAAGGCCTGCCAGATATGAAAATGATGCTGTCTTCCTTCCCTATGTCTGAGGACTGTCTGTATCTCAACATCTACACACCAGCCCATGCCCATGAGGGTTCTAACCTGCCTGTGAGTGTCAGGCCGTGGCCAGCTTGGGGAGAGGGCATTTTGTCAAGATGATTAGAAGGGACAGAAACAACCTGAGTTCCATTACAGGGTGGACCCTGATAAAAGTCTTACCTTTCTTGAGCCACATGATGCAGCTGAAACCTGGGTATGGGACACAGAACACTGGACCACTGAGCCATCAAAGGCCCTTGCTCTCTGATGAAACCAGAACTCATTCAATGACTTGTTCTTTGCAGATCCACTTAGGGGCTCAAGACATCAAAACTGAGGTCACTCAAACTTATACTCTTGGGTTATCTGTTGTGACAATGAGAGCTGACGATCCTTTTCACTTGTAATCTGGAGACATATTGATGGAAACACCCCACTTTGTTCCACTGTGAAGAGCCTGAGTAATGATGAGATTACTCCATATAGAGAGCAATGAATTCAAACTGAGACACAAGGTGGGAATGGGGACTAGAAATACATTAATGGGAATACTAGTGGCCCTGGCTGTGGCCAAGGCTCTGAAGTCCTGAGAATTTTTACATATGTCTGTAGCTACACAGAGTCCCAGGAGTTGATATTCTAGTAAGCAGACCAGAGAGCTTGGACCGGCTAGGAGCTTCCTGGCATCTCTCTTGACTTCTCCAGGTGATGGTGTGGATCCATGGAGGTGCACTGGTTATAGGAATGGCTTCCATGTTTGATGGATCTCTATTGACAGTCAACGAGGACTTGGTGGTTGTTACTATCCAGTATCGTCTGGGTGTCCTGGGCTTTTTCAGGTAAGACCATTACTGGGCAATAGTAGCTGATCAGAACCTAAACAGCCCTTTGATCCATGTCTCTTCCACTTCTCAGCACTGGAGACCAGCATGCCAGAGGCAACTGGGGATACCTGGACCAAGCAGCTGCCCTACGCTGGGTCCAGCAGAACATCGCCCACTTTGGAGGCAACCCTGACCGGGTCACTATTTTTGGCGAGTCTGCAGGTGGCACAAGTGTGTCTTCACATGTTGTGTCCCCCATGTCCCAAGGGCTCTTCCATGGTGCCATCATGGAGAGTGGGGTGACCCTGCTTCCTGACCTTATCTCTGAAACCTCTGAGATGGTCTCCACTGTAAGTGCTCTCAGCCCTGCTGTCTCAGCCTTTATACTATGGTACTCTGGTGTTCTGTTCAGTGGGGAAATCAAGGACAATGGGAAATAACTTCTTTGCAATAATTTTTATTTTTTATTATCTTTAATCTTTTTTTAAGAATCCAGTCATTATTCCCCGCCTATTCTACCCTCTGACAGTTTCTCATCCCATTCCTCCTCTCTAGTCTCCAAGAAGATGTCCCCACATCTCCTACACCTCCCAACACAGCCTGCCAGACCTCTTCATTCCCTGAGGCCTCAAGTCTCTCATGGTTTAGTCGCATCTTCTCTCATTGAGGCCAGTCCAGGCAGTCCTCTGCTGCATATATGTTGGGGTCCTTGAACTATCTACTGTATGCTGCCTGGTTTGTGGCTCAGTGTCTGAGAGATCTCAGGAGTCCTGATTAGTTGAGACTGCTAGTCTTCCTATGGGATAGTCCTCCTCCTTAGCTTCTTCCAGCCTTTCCCTAATTCAACAACAGGCATTCTGTCCATTGGGTGGGTGTAAGTATCTGCTTCTGTCTCAGTCAGCTGCTTGTTGGGCCTCTCAGAGGGCTGCCATGTCTGTAAACATATCACAGCATCAGTAATAGGGTCAGACCTTGAAGCCTCCCCTTGGGATTGGTTCCAATTTGGGCCTATCACTGGACTTTCTTTCCCTCACACTCTTTTCCATTTTTATCTCTGCAGTTCTTCTAGACAGGGATAATTCTAAATCAGAGTTTTTGACTGTGGAATGGGAACCCCATCCCTCCACTTGATGCCCTGCCTTTCTACTGGAGGTGGATTATACAAGTTCCTTCTGCCCACTGTTGGGCATTTCATCTAAGGTCCCCCTTTAAGCCTTGAGATTCTCCCACCTCCCAGATCCCTGGTACATTCTAGAAGGTCCCCCCATCTCCCACCTCTCACCTCTAGAAGCTGTATATTTCCATTCATTCCGCTGGCCCTCAGGGCTTCACCCTGCTCTTCCCCCATACCTGATCATGTTCCCCCTTTCCCCTGGCCTTCCCCCACCCCTCAGTGACCCATTTCCCTCCCTCCCTCTGTCCTCTGGTTTCTTTTCCCTCCCTAGTGGGATTGAAGCATTCTCACTTAGGCCTTATGGCTTGTTAACCTTTTTGAGTTCTGTGGATTGTATGCAGGGTATTCTGAGCTTTGTTTTTGGCTAATATTCACTTATTAGAAAGTACATACCATACATGTCATTTTGGGTCTGAGACACCTCACTCAGGATGATATTTTCTAGTTCCATGCATTTGCCAGCAAAACTCATAATGTCCTCATTTTAAATAGCTGAATAGTATTCCATTGTATAAATGAACCACATTTTCAATATCCATTCTTTCCTTGAGGGACAACTAGGTTGTTTCTAGCTTCTGGCTATCACCAATGAGACTGCTATGAACATGGTGGAGCATGTGCTCTTGTTGCATGGTGGGACATCTTTTGGGTCTATTTCCAGAAGTGGTATAGTTGGGTCTTCGGGTATATCTATTTCCAATTTTCTGAGGAACCTCAGATTGATTGATCCAGATTGATTTCCAGAATGGTTGTATCAGTAATTTCTGAGAAACTCAGGGGTTAGCATCTCCTCACCTCTACTTCATACTGGATGAGCATGCTATAAGTCCACGAACTGGTCCTTGCAGTTTCTATCACCGGCAAAAATAAGTGTGCATGTGCTTGGGAACTGATTCACTGGTTTTTAAAAGTGCTTAGAGTGGAAGCCTGAGGCCATAAGTTCAAATCCCAAGAACACACAAAGGGCTGGAAACAGTAGCATCTACCTCTAATTCTCGTGTTCTTCTGGTCAGATGGAAGGCAAAGACAAGAGAATCCTTGGATGTTCACAGACCGACTCATTGGTTTAGGCAGCAACAAAACAAGAAGTCACCCTATCAAATAATGGGGACAGTGAAGACCGAGACTTCGTTCTCTAACAAAAGTTTGTACATGAGTACAAACTTTCAGACAATTACAGTTTCCCCAATACATGAAACACAGAAAAACAGGTGGAGAAAACAAAGCTACCCTAAACAAAAAGACCAGGTGTGAAGGTAGAAAGGGTCCCAATGACCACTGTCACCTTTGACCAATTGCACAATGGGAACAACATATATTTATTCCAATCCACACAACACACGGTGTGAGAAATAGGCACAACAGCATCGACTTGGAACTGAGAACTCTCCTTCTTGCCTCATTCCCTTTGCAGACGGTGGCTAAGCTCTCTGGATGTGAGGCCATGTACTCAGAGGCCCTGGTGCGCTGTCTGAGAGGCAAGAGTGAAGCAGAGATTCTGGCTATTAACAAGGTTGGGAGAATTGTGTGTCTGGGAGAACCTGCTGTACATGATGTGGGATTCTGAACCAAATAGTGCATCTCCATGTCTTTGTCTTCTTTCAGTTCTGTGTGTAAAATGAATACAAGATAGACTAATCTATGTGTAGATTCTCCTCCAGGGCGAGCAGATCACCCTGAAACTAGTGAGAAATGAGAAAAAGATGGAGGTGACTCAGTAGACATCAGGATATTTATTTCACTAACCTTCAGCATTGACCTCTAATGCCTCACAGGTCTTCAAGATGATCCCCGCTGTGGTGGATGGGCAGTTCTTCCCCAGGCATCCCAAAGAGTTGTTGGCATCTGAGGATTTTCACCCTGTCCCCAGCATCATTGGTGTCAACACTGATGAGTACGGTTGGATCATTCCTATGGTGAGTCACAGTTCCAATACTCTGGGAGACTGGAGAGCATATGAATGCTACAAAATAGAAACTCAATACATCTTTAATCCAAGTCCACATCAAACCCCACACTTAATACTGTCTTCTGCCTCCCAGGTCATGGGCTCTGCTCAGATGATAAAAAGAATAACCAGAGAGAACCTGCAGGCTGTTCTAAAGGATACAGCAGTACAAATGGTGAGACACCTCTGGTCCTATCCAAATAGAGGGGTCCCTCATATTTCCTTCTCAGACAGAATCTTTGTTAATACAATCAGTACATACTCTGATTCTGTGTGTTGTACTCAGACCAATACCCTAGGTAATCCCAGACCCCATTCTCCCAACACCAAAGTTTGCTGTCTACCTAACCTACAATATGCCAACCTCATTGCTCCTGATCTTCTTGTGTAGATGCTGCCTCCTGAGTGTGGTGACCTGCTAATGGAAGAGTACATGGGGGACACTGAGGATGCCCAGACCCTCCAAGCACAGTTCACAGAGATGATGGGAGATTTCATGTTTGTGATCCCTGCACTCCAAGTAGCAAATTTTCAACGTGAGTACATCTGTGTCAAGGCTTAGGGGAGCAGCTCAGAGATAGGGGTCATAGTGAGCACTGTGGAGTGTGATGATGTCTAGGTCTCCTAATGTCCAGTTTAAGAGAGTGAAATCTGGGTAAAGAGAAGAAAATGGGTTGCTGATACTCTATTGACTTAACAAAACCACTCAGCTGGGAAGGCCAGGGGCATTGTTTAGCCAAAGGCTTTTCCATGGTTTGTGCTCAGCCTGAATCCCACTCTCTCATTTAACTTCTATGATTCTTGGTAAAGTTTTATTAAGCTACCTTGTTACCAAATATTTATCAGAAAAACTTCAGATAGAGTCAACTAAGTCACTCTTTTTCCCACCTTCAGGTTCCCATGCCCCTGTCTACTTCTATGAGTTCCAACATCCACCCAGCTACTTCAAGAATGTCAGACCACCCCACATGAAGGCTGACCATGCTGATGAGATTCCTTTTGTGTTTGGGTCCTCATTCTGGGGCATGAAACGTGAGTCTTCATTTCTTTTCCTGAAATAATAAGGTCCTAGATGACTTCCCACAGGGACTCCTGCTTTTCCAGTCCATTTTTTAAAAACCTAGGTTATGGAGAGAGAGAAATTCAAATGTGTACCATATCATGGCCTCAAAACCATGTCCAGCTTAGAATATGCAAAGTCTACAGTTTGTGGTCAGACAGCAGCTCTGATAATGCATGTGAAGAATGAGTTGACAGTTGCATGAGGTGGCATTGACTTTGTCTTCCCCATGACCCCAGTTGACTTCACTGAGGAGGAGAAGCTACTGAGCAGGAGAATGATCAAGTACTGGGCCAACTTTGCACGACATGGGTGAGAACACACCCTTCAACCCAATATGTGTGGGTCTCTACCTAGGGCTTCTTATTGGATGGTGGTCTTCTAGCATGTATGGATCTTCCACTGCATGACAGAGTCTTTTATACATAGTAACACATATATACATAAATTTTGATACTTTGTAGGTGTCAGATACTGGTCATCTCACAGTGACAAAGCTGGTGGGGCTATAATGCTATGCTACTGTTCCTTAGATCTCACCTCTTAGAGGTAACACAAAGCAGGTCAGGCAATCTCCCCACATGAAGGAGAAACTCATGAGTGACACTTGTATGCACATATCAGGACACAAGTCACATCAGACCCCTTAACCAGTGTCCTAATTGTTCCACTGCCCTGATCCAAAACATAGGATTGGGCTTTGGATGACTGTAACCTTACTGTTCTTTGCTGGGTGGCATATCCACAGGAACCCCAACAGCGAGGGTCTACCCTACTGGCCTGTGATGGACCATGATGAGCAGTACCTGCAGCTGGACATCCAGCCTGCTGTGAGTCGAGCCCTGAAGGCCAGAAGGCTGCAGTTCTGGACCAAGACTCTGCCCCAGAAGATCCAGGAGCTAAACAGGGCTCAGGAAAACCATGCAGAGCTGTAGTGTCTGGTATAAGGAACAGAGTGTGGGAGTGAGGGCAGGTGGGAGCATTCTGAGATTCAAAGTCTATTTTTGGTTCCAACCCTCTCAGAATTATTTCTAATCCCTATATTTTCCCTTTCAGTCATGTATGAGAAGCTCCCCCCACACCCCGTGTTACTGCTTATTCTTTTGGGCATACTTTTATTAGACTCAATAAAAGTTCCCATTATAGTGTGGATATGTGAACCCTAAGTACCCATATCCGTCTTTAACCCTTCACTGAAACTAGGCTCCTTCTTTTTTTCCTTCCTTTGATCTTACCTTCCTTTCTTCTTTCTTCCTTTTGTTCTTCCTTCCTTCCTTTTTTCCTTTTGTTCTTCCTTCCTTCCTTTCTTCCTTCCTTCCTTCCTTCCTTCCTTTTTTTCTTTCATTTGTCCTTCCTTCCTTTCTTCCATTAACTTCTCCCCATCCTTACTCTCCTCTTCTCCAAGTCCCAGACCCTCTTCAAATGAAACAGATGTTTCAGGGACTGTAGCCTACAGAAGATTTGCTACATCAAAATTCTGTATCTTCTCTTTGCAAGTTTATGTATTCTCATATTTGTAACTAATTACAGGAAACCTGATTTCTCTAAGCCCTGTTGCCTTCAAAATGCTGTTCCCAAAAGATCATAAACTACAAATTGAACTTGTGCCATCAGTGGCCTCGAATGTTTGAGGGCTAATATGAAAGGATTCCATAAGCCTGGGACATGATGACAAGACCCACATCTCTGAAGCAAATCAAAGATCATAACTTCAGTAACTTACAATAGTAACAAATGTACCATCTTACAGATTGAGAAATTCGTGGTCAAGATGCACATAGATTTGTTATGTGGTGAGAAACAGTTCTCTGAAAAATAAGCCTCAAGGATTACTTCTTGTACCCTCTCCTGGTAGAATGCATAAACAAAACCATTGTGAGGATAATATTAAGTCCCTGCTGACTTGAACTGGGGCAGGGAAGACCTTCCGTTCAGTGAGACTGACCACTGTGCATGTTTCCATTCTATGTGTACAACATTGAAGTTGCCACTGCCAGCATGCTTGTGCTCATCAGATCTATACAGACACACGAAACTGGGTGTCAATTATGTTTGAGACTTTTAATAATTATCTCATTTTTAATAGCTCGGCTGTGGATTGTTTCTATGATGCTACGGATTCATCTCAGGGCTTGTGTATGTTGGGCAATGGATCCACCCACAAACTTTCAGCCTACCGTGGTTTCTTTAGATGAAATTGAATTGATCTTTTTTAGGGACCTGGTTTAGTAAGTCTGAGAAAATTCTCAAGGTGTGCACCTGCCACCAAATCAGATTTAGAAATGCTTCCTTGTTTCCCACAGGGCTTCCCTTGGGTCCTTTGGATGCCATTAACCACCTTTAACAGTGCTTCAGAGTAAACATGACATTGCTTTAGCTTACTATATTAGAACTTGTCTCTTATCCAATAGAAATAAAAGATCTTGTGACTGGTTAGGTCACTTCACATAATGTGTTTGTTTCTTTTTATTGTGGAATGACATCCATGTGTGCACACAACACATTCTATCCACTCACCAAACTATGCACAACTGTTGCCCTTGTTTATTACCTCTTTGGGGGGAGGGGAGGAGAGAGATACAGTTTCTATGTAGCCCAGGATAGCCCCAAACACATGATCTTGTTGCCTTGGCTTCCTCATGGGTGGATAACAGGTTGACTTATAGGATTATAGGGGCACCCATCCTTTGTTTGGATTTTAATAAACTGTATGGAAATTATCACATGATTTTATGTGGCCTCGTGTATTCTATTGTTGGCTTTAAAATCTAGAGCAGAATTGCTATGTCATGAGACATATGCGTTAAACACTTTAAGAAGCTGTAAGGTTAGGGACATAGCAGTGGTAGACAGCTTGACCTGCATGTACAAAGCCCTGGGCACCATAAAAAGTAAAAGAAAGCCAGCTCAGATGACAAAGGACTTGAAACCTTAGTTGCTCAGAGAGCTGAGGCCAGGGATCACAAGTTAAGACTTGCCTGAGCCATACAGCAAGCTTCTGGAAAAACTGGAAATTTTAGTTGTGGTCTGTCTCCACATAGAAAGTTTTAAAAAAATGGCTGTTAGGGGTGTTGTTGCACCCCCTTAATCCAGCACTCTGAAGGCAGAAAAAGGTGGATCTCAGAGTCCCCGCCCAACCTGGTCTACAGAGGGAATTTCAAGACAGCCAGGGATACACAAAAAATTATACAAATCTAATTTGACTCAGTGGGTTATTAAAGAAGGGGAAGAGGGGAAGGAAAAAGAGAAGGAGGAAGAGAACAACTAGAAATAATGTAAAAAAAAAAGTGGTGGTGAGTGGGTGGTTTTGGAAGTGATGGGGCATAGGTAGGCATGCATATGACACATTGTTTTCATTTGTGAAATTACTGAGAAAAAAATCTCAAAGATCTGGGAATTCAGCTCAACGGTAGAGAACTTATCTGACATATGTAAAACGCAAAACCCAATCTTCTGTGCCCTCTTTAAAAGCTTTGGGGCAATTGTCTACATCAGAGCTGGTTGAGTGTCAAATTTCCATGACTATTTTTTTTTTTTACCAACTACCAAGCTTTCTCACAAATACAAATGACTTCTAACACATCTGATAAGCCCCTAACCAGCTGCCAGAAAAATGTAAAAATGTACATAAGCTGCCAGCTGGTTCAGTTCTGAAACAGATGTCTGTGGTTCAGCTTCTTGAAAGACTGCCCCTGGAAGGTTTTGTGAACTCAGAAGGTAAAGGGCTAATCACCTATATGCGTACATTGCATTTCAATAATATATGTGCTATGTACATGTGTGGAAATGTATATATCATAACATGTGTGTCTTATAAACAATAGAAATGTGTTTACCAGCATTTGTGCTGTGGGATAAGGGCTAGCTAGCTCTCTTTGCTGAAGATTGAACCGTGTGTCTTCAACTGGGCAGACAGGATAAATAACAGTGTCCAAGATCAGGACACATTGTTTGCATGTATGAAATTACCAAAAAATAAATAAAACCTCAAGATTATGAGAATATAGCTTAGTGGTAGAGGTCTTACCTAGAGTGCACAAGACCCTAGATAGAGTTCTCCTAACTAGCTTTTTGAGATCTCTTGGTCTTCTGTGACAACTCCTAAAGACCCAATTCTTACTAACATCCCATTGAAGAACAATTTTCACCGTGGGCGTGTGAGGTATAAACGTTCAGAACATAGCACACAGATGTCCCCATACTGGCCAGTGAGGGTGTGAACAGTGAAAAATGCCTCTCTTCGTTGTGTTTATAAATCAAATGTCACCTATGTTTGACATTTAGGACAGCCTATCAATGTAGTCTACTTCTGTCCCAAGGTGGCAGTGGTATAAGCTACACAAAAATTATGTCTAGGTATATATTAGCTTTTTGAGTCTGAGGCTGTGTGTGTGTGTGTGTGTGTGTGTGTGTGTGTGTCTGTCTGTCTGTCTGTCTGTCTGTGGGTCTAGAAGCATAAGAATGATTCCTTTGTGTCTGCTAAGGCTTGTTTTTACCCACAAGGATTCTACAGACACTGTGAGGTCTACCCTTGAATGATCACAGAACATCTGTGAAGATGTTTGACCATAGGGTGTGTCATACAAATAGGATGGGGATGTCAGAAGGTTCAGGCATGTCTAGTAGAAGAGATCCCTATTCCCTGCCTTTCTGAGACCAGGTCTTTTCATGAATTGGCCATCTTGGCTTTTTTTTTTTTTTTTTTTTTCAATCTCCTGGTCCCTTGTAATTCCTCTATACTCCTACTTCTGACCTATTATCCTCAAGAAGTTATTTGTGGATTAACAAGCTTTTCTTTTTTTAATCCACTGCAGTGAAGGCCAATCATAGGACAGCATGACCTTTAAGGTTGTATGTCTAGCAAGCTGCAGATAATCCTCCATTCTCAAAGTAAGGTCGAGTGCCCCTTGTAAAATGGAGTCTCCTGGTGCAAGGAATGCTTTGAAAAAACACAGTTTTAAACAGTATGGAATTACTGACTCATGGCTGAGTGCAGCTTGTTCCCAATAATGCACATGTGGGGACTTTTGTTTTTTAATCTGCTTTTAATCAATCAGTTGTGAACATTTCAAGCATGAGTTTCTCTGATCTATTCTCACATCATTGGACTAGAAACTTGAGAGAATAGACTTATTGAATCAATACACAAGGATATATTTAACCTTTGAAGAAAATGCCAGTCTGTCTTTCAAAGTGAGTACACCATTTGAATCTCCTTCAGCCTCGTGTAAGCATGCCAGAAACATTTTTTGTCAGCACTGATTATATGGGTGTGTAGTAGTAGTAGTAGGAGTCGTAGTGTCTGTTTACAAATGATTCTGTGCACTTTTTTCCAATATATACACTTTTTAAAATTGAGGAACTATTTCCAAGCTTTTAACTCTTGTGTGTTCCCCTCTTTTTTAAATTTATTTTTCCCTTTTATTGAAAATAGGTCCTTTTCTAACTTAATATATCCTGATTATTATTTCCCCTCCCTCTGCTCCTCCCAGTTCCTCCCCAGCTACCCTCCCATTTGGATCCACTCCTTTTCTGTCTCTCATTAGCAAAGAACAGACTTCCAAAAGATAATATCAAAGTATAACAAACTTAAATATAATAATATAAAATTTTAAAACCATCACATAGAAGTTGGACCGAACAAATCAGAAAAGGAAAATAATCCAAGACAAGGCACAAGACTTAGAAACCCACTCATCCACACACTTGCGAATCCCATAAAAACATTAAACTTGAAGCCATAATGTATATGCGTAAGGATCCCATGCAGACATGTTCAGGCCCTATGCAGGCAGCTTCAGCGTCTGTGAGATCACATCATAAGCAAAGCTCGTGTTGATTCAGAGGGCCTTGTTTTCTTGGTGTGCTCCTTTCCCTCTGGCTCTTACAATCAATCTTTCTTCTCTTCTGCAGGGTCTCCTAAGCCCTGTGGGGGAGGGATTTAAAGGAGACATCCTATTTATGACTGAGTGTTCCAAGGTCTCTCATTCTCTGTGTAATGCCTTGCTGTGGGTCTCTGCATTTGTTACCATCTACAGCAGGAGGAAGTTTCTCTGATGATGGCTGAAGAAGGCTCTTGTCTATCATTACCCTTTTCCTTTTTTCAGACCCTAGGTTTCACCCTAGGTCCCTGGGGTATGTAGTCTCTGTTTCTTGGTCACCCAAGCAGTGTTGAGTATGGGTTCCATCTCTAGGAGTGAGACTTAAGTTACATTAGATATTGATTTGTTACTCTCACAGCTTTGTGCCACTGTTGCCCAAGCATATCTTGCAAGGACACCATTGTGGATCAAAGGATTGTAGGCTGGTTTGGCCAAAGACACTATAATATATTTGCGAAGGCTGGACTCGCCATGTTCAGTGAGTTGCATAGGTGTTGTCTGCAGCAGTGGGACCTTGCTGACAGTTTGTGGAGAGCAACCTATAAGTGTTAGGAACAGACTCGCTTGTTTGGGGATTCCAATGGGACTTTTGGGGCCAACAACTCAATTAGATATAACCTAAACCTGATACTGGAAGTTTATTTTGTGACAAGAAAATTCCAGTTGGAACTCTGTCTCTCCTATTATTTGGCAATTTCATTTAGATTGTCTCATATATATATATATGTGCATATGTATTGAGTTTCCATACTAGCCCTAAATGCCCCTTAGTTTTAGCTGTCTCTTCCCATATTCCCTCCCTCTGCCCCCCTCACCACTTGAACCTCCCATTCCAGTCCCTCATCCATCCATAATTATCTATTTTATTTCTCTTTCCTAATGAGATTAATTCATTCCCTCTAGTCCCTTGCTCTATACCTACCTTTTCTATGAACTGTAGCTTGGTTATCATTGATTTAATAGCTAATGTACGTATATAAGCAAATACTATATTTACCATTCTGGATTTGGGACACCTCACTAGGGATGTTTTTTCCAACCTCTATCCATTTGCCTGCAATTTTCATGATGTCATATGTTTTAACAGCCGAGTAATACTTCGTTGTGTAAATGTGCCACATCTCCTCTAGCTATTCATTTGTTGAGAGACATCTGGGTTGCTTCCAATTTCTGGTTATTATGAAAATGGTTGAGCAAGGGTCTCTCTGGTAGGAAAAGAGTATTTTGGAAATATGCCCAAGAGTTGTAGAGCTGGATCTTGAGGTAGATCTGTTCCCATTTCCCTGAAGATCTGCCATACTGATTACCATAGTGGCTGTGCAAGTTTGTATTCCCGCCAGCAGTGAAAGTCTATTCCTCTTACTCCACATCCTCACCACAAGGAGCTGTCACTTGCTTTGTTAATCTTAGCCGTTTTCACAGGTGCAAGATGAAATCTCAAGGTAGTTTTGATTTGCATGTCCCAGATAGCTAAGGATACTGAACATTTTAAAAAGTGTTTCTCAACCATTTGAGTTTCCTCTATTGAGAATTCTTCGGTTACGTCCATATCCCACTTTGACTGGATTATATGTTTTCTTGATATCTAGTTTTTCTTGAATTCTTTACATATTTTGGATAGTAGCTCTCTATCAACTGTGAAGTTGGTAAAAAATAAAATCTAATTCTGTAGGCTTCCATTTTGTCCTTTGCCTTACTTAAGTTTTTCAGTTTCATGAAGTCCTGTTTAATAATTGTTGATTTTAGTGCTAATGATCTGTTCAAAAAGTCTTTCCTGTGCCAATAAGTTCAAGGCTATTCCCCACTTTGTCTGCTATCAGGTTCAGTTTTTTGTTGAGGTCTTTGATCCATTAGGAGTTGAGTTTTGTTCTGGGTGATAAGCCTGTATCTATTCAGATTTTTCTGCATGCAGCCATCCAGCCCCATTTGTTGAAGGTGCTATCTCATTCCCAGTGTGTAGTTCTGACCTTTTTGTCAGAAATCCAGTGTCCCCAGGTGTGTGCATTTAGGTCTTGGTCTTCAACTTAATTTCTTGTTCTTCAGTTGTACAATGTGTAGTGATATCTCCAGCAGTTCTTTTATTATTCAGGATTGATTTATGAACCTTGGGATTTTTGTGTTCAACATGAAGCTGTAAATTATCCTTTCCTGTTCTATGAAGAATTGTGTTGGAATTTTGGTGAGGGTTGCATTGTAGGATTCCTTTTTGTAGGATGGCCCTTTTTACTATGTTACCCTACTGAATCATAACCATGGAATATCTTTCCATCCTCTGATATGTTCTTCAATCTCTTTCTTTAGTGACTTGAAGTTTTATCATATAAGTCTTCCATTTGTTGGGTTAGAGTTATCTCAAGATCTTTTATATGATTTGAGGCTATTGTGAAATGTATTTCCCTGATTTGTTTCTCAGTCCATTTGTCTTTTATACATAAGAGGGTGGCTGATTTTTGTGAGTTAACTTTGTATCCAGCTTGTAGTGAGAATTTTGGTTTCTTTAAAAAGGCAGTTATGTTATGCCATTATAGTTGGTTGGTTGGTTGGTTGGTTGGTTGGTTGGTTGGTTTGTTTATTTGTTTGTTTTAAATCCCAGGTGTGGGATACGGGGCTGCTTCAGTTTGTCTGCAGCCATTAACTATGATTGTCTCAAACTCTAGGACGGATATGATCTTTGCCAGCTGCAGATAGTTTAATTCTGAGGACTTAGAAAAGGGTCTAAATGCCAGGGGCACAAGAAAGCAGGGGTCATACTGAGGCAGCTGCTGCCCCTCCAGCTCTTATCTCCACTAATGTTTCATTTGTTATTGCTTGCTGACTTGCTTGCTGGCTTGCTGGCTTGCTGGCTTGCTGGCTTGCTGGCTTGCTGGCTTGCTGGCTTGCTGGCTTGCTGGCTTGCTGGCTTGCTGGCTTGCTGGCTTGCTGGCTTGCTGGCTTGCTGGCTTGCTGGCTTGCTGGCTTGCTGGCTTGCTGGCTTGCTGGCTTGCTGGCTTGCTGGCTTGCTGGCTTGCTGGCTTAGTACTAGATTGCTGGATTGCTGGTTTACTGGTTTGCACCTTCTTTCTCTCCTACCTAGGGTTGGGGGAGTGTGGCAGAAATTAGGATGGAATAAGGATTTGAAGGGACGTAGAAGGATAAGAACCCAGAAAAGTAATAAATAAATACACCAACACCAGCTACTTTGCTAAAAGTGTTTATCAGCTGTAGAAGTTTCCTGGTGGAATTTTCAGGTCACTTTCACATACTACCATGTTATCTGCAAATACAGGTCCTTTGACTTCTTCCTTTCCAAGCTGTATCCCCTTGATCTCTTTCAGTTGTCTTATTGCTCTAGCTTAGAATTCAAGTACTGTATTGAATAGGCATGGTGAGAGTGAACAACCTTGTCTTGTTCCTGATTTTAGTGGAATTGCTTTGGACTCCTCTCCATTTAAGGTAGCATTGGCTATGGCCTTGCTATAAACTGTCTTTGTTATTTTGAGGTGTATCTGTAATCTCTTCAGGACTTTATTATGAAGGGGTATTGTATTTTTGTCACAGCTCTTTTCTGCTTCTAAAGAGATGATCATATGGTGGGGTTTTTTTTTTTCAGTTTGTTTATCAGTTCATGTATGGTGAACCATCCCTACATCTCTGGCATGAAGCCTACTTGATCATGATGGATGGTATTTTTTATGTGTTCTTGGATTTGGTTTGCAAGTAATCTATTGAGTTTTTTTTTTTTTTGCATTTGTATTTATAAGAAAATTGATCTGTAACTCTCTTTCTTTGTTGGATCTTTATGTGGTTTGGATATCAGGGTAACTGTGGCTTTGCAAAATGAATTGGGCAGTGTCTTTTTGTTTCTATTTTGTGGGATAATTTGAGGAGTATTGGCACTATCTCTTCTTTTAAAAGTCTGGTAGAATTCTGTACTAAAACCATCTGGCTTTGGTCTTCTTTTGGTTGAGAGACTTTTGATGACTGTTTCTATTTCACTAGGGGCTATAGATACATTTACATTACTTACCTACTTTTGATTTAAGTTTGGTAAGTGGTATGTATCAGGCAAAATATCTGTTTCTTTTAGTTTGTCCAATGTGCAATGCAGATTTTTTTTATTTGTTAATTCTTCTATCTATTTACATCCCAGGTGTTGCCCCGTACCAGTTCCCCCTCAAAGAGATTTTTCCCCCATCCTCCCTTCCACAGACTACACTATCAACCAAAGTACATACACAGGCTGGTCCTAGGCCCCCTGGCACATATGTAGCAGAAGACTGTATTGTCTGGCCTCAGTGGGAGAGGATGAGCCTAATCCTGTAGAGACTTGATGCCCTAGGTTAGGGGGAGGCCTGGGGGCACCCTCTCAGACTGCAGGTTTTAAAAGTATGCTCTTATGATTCTCTGGCTTTCCTCAGTGTCTGTTGCTATGCCCTTCTTTTTTTTTTTTTTTTATATTTTTATTACATAATTTCCTCAATTACATTTCCAATACTATCCCAAAAGTCCCCCATAGCGCCCCCCACTTCCCTACCCACCCATTCCCATTCTTTTGGCCCTGGCATTCCCCTATATTGGGGCATATAAAGTTTGCAAGTCCAATGGGCCTCTCTTTCCATTGATGGCCGACTAGGCCATCTTTCGATACATATGCAGCTAGAAACAAGAGCTCCAGGGTTCCGGTTAGTACATCATGTTGTTCCAACAATAGGGTTGCAGATCCCTTTAGCTCCTTGGGTACTTTCTCTAGCTTCTCCATTGGGAGCCCTGTGATACATCCAATAGCTGACCGTGAACATCCACTCCTGTGTTTGCTAGGCCCCGGCATCGTCTCACAAGAGACAGCTACATTTGGGTCCTTTCAGCAAGATCTTGCTAGTGTATGCAATGGTGTCAGCGTTTAGAAGCTGATTATGGGACGGATCCCTGGATACAGCAGTCTCTAAATGGTCCATCCTTTCATCACAGCTACGAACTTTGTCTCTGTAGCTCCTTCCCTGGGTGTTTTGTTCCCAATTCTAAGAAGGTGCACAGTGTCCACACTTTGGTCTTCATTCTTCTTGAGTTTCATGCATTTAGCAAATTGTATCTTATATCTTGGGTATCCTAAGTTTTGGGCTAATATCCACTTATCAATGAATACATATTGTGTGAGTTCTTTTGTGATTGTGTTACTTCACTCAAGATGATGCCCTCCAGGTCCATCCATTTGGCTAGGAATTTCATAAATTCATTCTTTTTAATAGCTGAGTAGTACTCCATTGTGTAAATGTACCATAATTTCTGTATCCATTCCTCTGTTGAGGGACATCTGGGTTCTTTCCAGCTTCTGGCTATTATAAATAGGGCTGCTATGAACATAGTGGAGCATGTGTCCTTTTTACCGGTTGGGACATCTTCTGGATATATGCCCAGGAGAGGTATTGCTGGATCCTCCGGTAGCTATGCCCTTCTTTTCACTTCTTGTTTTGTTCATTTGAATCTTCCCTCTACACCTTTTAGTTTTTCTAAATAAGGGTTGGAAGACCTTACTGATTTTCTCAAAAAACCCACAACTTTTGTTTTACTGATTCTTTATATTGTTTTTTGTTTGTTTCTGTACTGTTGACTTTTAGCTCTGGGTTTGATTGCATCTTGCCATCTGGGCCTTCTGGATGTGATGTCTGCTTTTGGTTCTAGTAGAGTTTTTAGGTATGCTGCTAAGTTACTAGTATGAGACTGTTCCAATATTTGTGTGAGTGCAACATGTGCATGCATGTGTGTGCATATGCATGTATGTATCTATGAGTACACAAATGTGTGTGCCTGTGTGTGTGTGTGTGTGTGTGTGTGTGTGTGTGTGTGTGTAGGCTATTAATGCTATGAAGTTGCTTCAATATGTGTCCCATAAGTTTGGGTATGTGTGTATTCATTTCCACTCAGTTTTAGAAAGATTGGAATTTCTTCCTAAATTCTGTCGTGACTCATTTTTCATTCCATTAGAGAGTTGTTCGGTTTCTATGAGTTTATATTGTTCTTTTAATTAGATACTTTCTTTATTGACATTTCAAATATTATCCCCTTTCCTAGTTTCCCCTCTGAAAATCCCCCATCCTTTCCTCCCTCCCCCTGCTCCCCAACCCATCCACTCTTGATTCCTGGCCCAGGCATTCCCCTATACTGGGGCAGAGAACTTTCACAGGACCAAGGGACTCTCCTCCAGTTGATGACCAACTAGGTCATCCACTGCTACATATGCAGCTAGAGCCATGAGTCCCACCATGTGTTTTCTTTGATTAGTAGTTTAGTCCTAGGGAGCTCTGGAGGTACTGGTTAGTTCATATTGTTGTTCCTCCTATGGAGCTGCAAACCCTGTGCTCTGTCCAATGGATGACTGTGAGCATCACTTGTGTATTTGCCAGGCACTGGCAGAGCCTCTCAGGAGACAGCTATATCAGGCTCCTGTGAGCAAGCTCTTGTTAGCATCTGCAACAGTGTCTGGGTTTGGTGGTTGTTTAGGGGATGGATCGCCGGCTGAATCAGTCTCTGGATGGTCCTTCCTTCAGTCACTGCTCCAAACTTTGTCTCTGTAACTCCTTCCATGGGTATTTTGTCCCCCATTCTAAGTAGGATCAAAGTATCCACACTTTGGTCTTCCTTCTTCTTGAGTTTCATGTGTTTTGCATATTGTATCTGGGGTATCCTGAGCTTCTAGGCTAATATACACTTATCAGTGAGTACATATCATGTGTGTTCTTTTGTGATTGGGTTACCTCACTGAAGATGATATCCTCCAGATCCATCCATTTGTCTAAGAATTTCATGAATTCATTGTTTTTTATAGCTGAGTAGTAGTACTTCATTTTGTAAATGTACCATATTTTCTGTATCCATTTCTCTGTTGAAGGACATCTGGGTTCTTTCCAGCTTCTGGCTATTATAAATAAGGCTGCTATGAACATAGTGAAGCTTGTGTCCTTATTACAACTTTGAGCATCTTCTGAGTATATACCCAGGAGTGGTATTGCTGGATCTTCCAGTAGAACTATGTCCAATTTTCTGAGGAACCATGAAACTGATTTGCAGAGTGGTTTTACCAGCTTGCAATCCAACCACCAGTGGAGGAGTGTTCCTCTTTCTCCACATGCTTGCCAGCATTTGCTGTCACCTGAGTTTTTGATCTTAGCCATTCTTACTGGTGTGAAGTGGAATCTCAGGGATATTTTGATTCGCATTTCCCTGATGATTAAGGATGTTGAACATTTTTTTAGGTGCTTCTCAGTCATTGCGTATTCCTCAGTGGAGAATTCTTTATTTAGCTCTATACCACATTTTTAAATAGGGTTATTTGGTTTTCTGGAGTCCAACTTCTTGAGTTTTTTATATATTTTGGATATTAGCCCACTATCAGATTTAGGATTGGTAAAGAACTTTTCTCAATCTGTTGGTTGCTGTTTTGTCTTATTGACAGTGTCCTTTGCCTTACAGAAGCTTTGCAGTTTTATGAGGTGCCATTTGTCGATTCTCGATCTTACAGCACCAGACATTGCTGTTCTGTTCAGGAATTTTTTCCTCATGTCCATATCTTCGAGACTCTTCCCCAATTTCTCCTCTATAAGTTTCAGTGTCATTGGTTTTATGTGGAGTTCCTTGATCCACTTAAACTTGAGCTTTGTACAAGGAAATAAGAATGGATCAATTTGCATCCTTATACATGCTAACCTCCATTTGACCCAGCACCATTTGTTGAAAATGCTGTCTTCTTTTCACTGGATGGTTTTAGCTCCTTCGTCAAAGATCAAGTGACCATAGATGTGTGGATTCATTTCTGGGTCTTCGATTCTATTCCATTGATCTACCTGTCTCTCACTGTACCAGTACCATGCAGTTTTTATCATAATTGCTCTGTAGTACAGCTCGAGGTCAGACATGGTGATCCCACCAGAGGTTCTTTTGTTGTTGAGAATAGTTTTTCCTATCCTAGGTTTTTTGTTAGTCAAGATGAATTTGCAAATTGACCT
Organism: Mus caroli; assembly: GCF_978045245.1. Classification (NCBI taxonomy): domain Eukaryota; kingdom Metazoa; phylum Chordata; class Mammalia; order Rodentia; family Muridae; genus Mus; species Mus caroli. The sequence goes on along the minus strand of NW_028227265.1, from coordinate 24,679,002 downwards.
TTATAAGTCTGTGAAGAATTGAGTTGGGATTTTGATGGGGATTGCATTGAATCTGTAGATTGCTTTCGGCAAGATAGCCATTTTGACTATATTAGTCCTGCCAATCCATAAGCATGGGAGATCTTTCCATCCTCTGAGATCTTCTTTGATTTCTTTCTTCAGAGACTTGAAGTTCTTTTTTTTTAATTTTTAATATTTTTATTACATATTTTCCTCAGTTACATTTCCAATGCTATCCCAAAAGTCCCCCATAGTGCCCCCCACTTCCCTACCCACCCATTCCCATTCTTTTGGCCCTGGCATTCCCCTATATTGGGGCATATAAAGTTTGCAAGTCCAATGGGCCTCTCTTTCCAGTGATGGCCGACTAGGCCATCTTTCGATACATATGCAGCTAGAGACAAGAGCTCCGGGGTTCTGGTTAGTACATCATGTTGTTCCAACAATAGGGTTGCAGATCCCACAGATCTTTCACTTCCTTAGTTAGAGTCATTCCAAGGTATTTTATATTATTTGTGACTATTGTGAAGGGTGTTGTGTCCCTAATTTCTTTTTTTTTTTTATATGGAAGGAAGAGTTTATTTGGGATTATGGTTACAGATGGACAAGGGCCCATGAAAACAGGGAGATCTGGCAGCAAGCAGTAGGTATGGTGTCTGGAACAGGATGCTGAGAGCTTGCATCCTTTACTGTAAGCACAGAGAAGAGAAAGTAAACTGGAAGTTAAGATGAAGATTGAGCTCTTACTATCCACCTCCAGTGAAATGTATCCTCCATGCAATCTATACATCCCAAACAGTGCTCCTAGTTGGGGACCAGGATGCTTGAGACTATGAAGGAGATTTCTCATCCAAACTACCACATTTCATTCCCTCGCTCCCATATTCTCCTGATTACGTCATAATTCACAATGCACCAAGTCTACCCTCAAAAGTCCCTAGCCTTTCACAGACATAACACTATTTAAAACTCCCAAGCCCAGCATCTCCTCTGAGACTCAAGGCAATCTCTTCATTACAACCCTCTGAAATTCAAAGGCAAATCACATACTTCCAACAAATAATGTGTCCCTAATTTCTTTCTCATCCTGTTTATCCTTTGTGTAGAGAAAGGCCACTGATTTGTTTGAGTTAATTTTATATCCAGCTACTGAAGCTGTTTATCAGATTTAGTAGTTCTCTGGTGGAATTTTTAGGGTCACTCAAATATACTATCATATCATCTGCAAATAGTGATATTTTGACTTCTTCTTTTCCAATTTGTATTCCCTTGATTTCCTTTTGTTGTCTAATTGCTGTGGCTAGGACTTCAAGTACTATATTGAATAGATAGGGAGAAAGTGGGCAGCCTTGTCTAGTCCCTGATTTTAGTGGGATTGCTTCAAGTTCTCTTCATTTAGTTTGATGTTGGCTACCAGTTTGCTGTATATTGCTTTTATTATGTTTAAGTATGGGCCTTGAATTCCTGATCTTTCCAAGACTTTTACCAGGAATGGGTATTGGATTTTGTCAAATGCTTTCTCAGCATCAAAAGAGATGATCATGTGGTTTTTGTCTTTGAGTTTGTTTATATAGTGGATTATGTTGATGGATTTCTCTATATTGAACCATCCCTGTATCCATGGGATGAAGCATATTTGATCATGATGGATGATCATTTTGTTGTGTTCTTGAGGGTTTTTTTTTTTTTTTTTTTTTTTTTAGTATTTTTGCATCGATATTCATAAGGGAAATTGGTCTGAAGTTCTCTTTCTTTGTTGGGTCTTTGTGTGAAGTATCAGAATAATTGTGGCTTCATAGAACAAATTGGGTAGAGTACCTTCTGTTTCTATTTGGTGGAATCGTTTCAGGAGTATTAGAATTAGATCCTCTTTGAATGTCTGATAGAGCTCTGCACTCTAAATCCATCACTTCCTGGGCTTTTTTTTTTTTTTTTTTTTTTTTTTTTTTGGTTGGAAGACTATTAATGACTGCTTCTATTTCTTTAGGAGATATAGGACTGTTTATATCATTACTGTGATCCTGATTTAACTTTGGTACCTGGTATCTGTCTAGAAATTTGTCCATTTCATCCAGGTTCTCCAGTTTTGTTGAGTATAGTCTTTTGTAGAAGCATCTGATGGTGTTTTGGATGTCTTCAGGATCTATTGTTATGTCTCCCTTTTCATTTCTGATTTTGTTAATTAGGATGCTGTCCGTGTGCCCTCTAGTGAGTCTGGCTAAGGGTTTATCTATCTTGTTGATTTTCTCAAAGAACCAGCTCCTCATTTGGTTGATTCTTTGAATAGTTCTTGTTTCCACTTGGTTGATATCGCCCCTGAGTTTGATTATTTCCTGCCATCTACTCCTTTTGGGTTAATTTGCTTCCTTTTGTTCTAGAGCTTTTAGGTGTGTTTTCAAGCTGCTAGTGTGTGATCTCTCCAGTTTCTTTTTGGAGGCACTCAGAGCTATGAGTTTTCCTCTTAGAAATGCTTTCATTGTGTCCCATAAGTTTGGGTATGTTGTGGCTTCATTTTCATTAAACTCTAAAAAGTCTTTAATTTCTTTCTTTATTTTCTCCTTGACCAAGGTATCATTAAGTAGAGTGTTGTTCAGCTTCCATGTGTATGTGGGCTCTATTATTTATGTTGTTATTAAAGATCAGCCTTAGTCCGTGGTGATCTGATAGGATGCATGGAATTATTTTAACATTTTTGTATCTGTTGAGGCCTGTTTCGTGACCAATTATATGGTCAGTTTTGGAGATGGCACCATGAGGTGCTGAGAAAAAGGTATATCCTTTTGTTTTAGGATAAGATGTTCTATAGATATCTGTTAAATCCATTTGTTTCGTAACTTCTGTTAGTTTCACTGTGTCTCTGTTTAGTTTCTGTTTCCAGGATCTGTTCATTGATGAGAGTGGGGTATTGAAGTCTTCCACTATTACTGCGTGCTGTGCAATGTGTGCTTTGAGCTTTACTAAAGTTTCTATAATGAATGTGGATGCCCTTACATTTGGAGCATAGATATTCAGAATTGAGAGTTCATCTTGGTAGATTTTACCTTGATGAGTACAAAGTGCCCCTTCTTGTCTTTTTTGATAACTTTAGATTGAAAGTCAATTTTATTCAATATTAGAATGGCTACTCCATCTTGTTTCTTGGGACCATTTGCCTGGAAAATTGTTTTCCAGCCTTTTATTCTGAGGTAGTGTCTGTCTTTTTCCCTGAGATGGGTTTCCTGTAAGCAGCAGAATGTTGGGTCCTTTTTGTGTAGCCAGTCTGTTAGTCTATGTCTTTTTATTGGGGAACTGCCTCCATTGACACTAAGAGATATTAAGGAAAAGTAATTGTTGCCTCCTGTTATTTTTGTTGTTAGAGTTGGGATTCTGGTCTTGTGGCTATCTTCTTTTCGGTTTGTTGAAAGATTACTTTCTTGCTTTTTCTACAGTGTCATTTCCCTTCTTGTGTTAGAATTTTCCCTTTACTATCCTTTGAAGGGCTGGATTTGTGGAAAAATATTGTGTGAATTTGGTTTTATCATGGAATACTTCGGTTTCTCCATCTATGGTAATTGAGAGTTTTGCTGGGTATGGTAGCTTGTGCTGGCATTTGTGTTCTCTTAGGCTCTGTATGACATCTCTCCAGGATCTTCTGGCTTTCATAGTCTCTGGGGAGAATTCAGGTGTAATTCTGATAGGTCTGCTTTTATATGTTACTTGACCTTTTTCCCTTACTGCTTTTAATAATCTTTCTTTGTTTTGTGCATTTGGTGTTTTGACTTTTATGTGTCAGGAGGAACTTCTTTTCTGGTCCAGTCTATTTGGAGTTCTGTAGGCTTCTTGTATGTTCATGGGCATCTCTTTCTTTAGGGTAGGGAAGTTTTCTTCTATAATTTTGTTGAACATGTTTACTGGCCCTTTAAGTTGAAAATCTTCCTTCTCATCTATACCTATTATCCTTATGTTTGGTCTTCTCATTGTGTCCTGGATTTCCTGGATGTTTTGGGTTAGGATCATTTTGCATTTTCTTTGATTGTTGTGTCAATGTTTTCTATGGTATCTTCTGCTTCTGAGATTCTTTCTTCTATCTCTTGTATTCTGTTTGTTATGCTTTCATCTATGGCTCCTGACTTCTTTCCTAGGTTTTCTATCTCCAGAATTGTCTCCCTTTGTGATTTTTTTTTTATTGTTTCTTCTTCCATTTTTAGATCCTGGATGGTTTTGTTCAATTCTTTCACCTGTTTGGATGTATTCTCCTGTATTTCTTTAAGGGAGTTATTTATGTCCTTCTTATAGTCCTCCATCATCATCATGAGAAGCGGCTTTAGATGCATATATTTCTTTTTTAGTGTGATGTTGTATCCAGGACTTGCTATGGTGGGAGAATTGGGTTCTGATGATGCCAAGGAACCTTGGTTTCTGTTGCTTCTGTTCTTATGTTGCCTCCTGCCATCTGATTATCTCAAGTCCTCCCTGCCCTCGATACATCTGGGGCATTGGAGCCTGTCCTTCCTGTAATCCCAGTTGAGTCAGGACTTCTTAGAATCCAGCTTTCTATGTGATCCTGTGGTTCTGGGATTCTGGGATGCTGAGATTCTGGGTGTGTCAGAGTTCTTGGCAATCAAGCTTCCTCTGAGATGTTGAGATCCTGGTGTGACCAAGCTCCTGGGATCCAGGGATCCTAAGATCCTGGGCATTTTAGAGTGCCTGGAAGTAGTACCTCCTCCAGGGACTGTGAGGCTCTCCACTGAGTTTAAAACCAAGGTAGACCAGTGCCGACCAGAAGGAACCTGAGCCACTGGTCTGACAGGGTTCCTGTGACCATGCTCCAGCTGGCCCCAGGCACTCCCATTTCTGTTGGAACCAATGTTGTGTTCCACTCACCAGTGATCCTAAGATCCTGGGTATGCTATGGTGCCTGGGGGGGTGGAGAGTTCTCTGAGGACTGTGGGACTGTCTGCCGAGTTCAGGCCCAAGGTGGCTTGGCGCTGGATCTGACTGGAAGAAACCTGAGCCACTCGAGTTCCTATTGTTAGTGTTGTTTCTACTGCCCAGTGTTAATTCTTGGCAGTCAGATAGTATTTAGGGCATTAGTTCAATTTTTCATTTTGCTTGAGACTTATTTTGTGTTCAAGATTGTGGTCAACTTCAGATAAAGTTCCACAAGATGCTGAGGATCTCAAAGGAACTAATCCATACTCCTCTACCTCACTTGGGTTGAATGTGCTCTTTGGCCAGCACAATTGTACCTAGTGATCTCCATTGTCTTTAGAATCATGTGAGGAGATAGGATGACTCCTAGTGGTGCTATCAATCAGCCTGGGAAAGTGCGAACAATTTCATACTGGCCACCATGCACACAGTGGACACTATGAGATATGCGAGCACACACACTCAGCTGGAGATGTTGGCAATTTTCTTCTCCCTTCCTAGAAGAATGTTCCAGTCCCTCCCTGCCTAATTCTTGTACAGTTGCTGTCTATCCTGTCTGGGTGTGCACAGATGGCTTAGATGCTCTGCTTGGCTGCCTGGGAGGTAGAGGGAAGAGGAGAGGGAGCTTCTGACTTTTCACAAAGTTTTTTGAATCGTGGTTTTCTGTAGAAAGGGGTCCAATGGGGTATGGAATGCAAAGGCCTCACTGCTCTGAACCAATTACCCCAAATCCATGACCTTTTGACTTCATGCCCTTCAAAGCAAAATAGATACCAAATTTAGCTACACTAATTGTGAAATCTCTCTTGAGATGAATATGAGCATCATGGGATGAATTAATAAGTGTGTGAGGGTGGAATTGCCTTTTTGGGTATATCCAAAAGTTAGCTCTTGGACCTGATTGTATCCCCTCACTTTTAATGGTCTCTGGTCTTGAAGATTATCCCTGAGTTTGGTGACCTAGTGATAGAGGAACTCATGAGGGGCACTGAAGACTCCCTGACTCTCCAACTATAGTTTCAAAACATGATGGTGATTTCATTTTTCTGACCCCTGCCCTGCAAGAAGTATATTTCCAGGTGGAAGCAATCATGAGGAAGGACAGGATCAGGTATGCACTTTTTTACAGCTCAAAAGCTACTGTGGGGTTAGAATCCAAGCTGCTTCTATCCCATCATGTGCTCCCTCCTCCTGTATCCACACCCCAAGCAAGTGTAGTAAGATAGGGGCAGAGAGAAGAGTTAACCCTTGAATACAAATGATCTATTTGTGATTTATTTATTCAAGCATTGCGTCCTTTGCTAAACAATGCCATTCTACATATGCACGCAACACATTTACCCACTCCCCAGTTAATTCACACCTAAGCGACCTGATTCCTCCTACTTCCCATCAAGCCCTTGTGAACTTTCTCAAACACAGGGTTTGTTTTGTTTTGTTTTGTTTTGTTTTTTAGCTTAATATTTTCTTCTCTTTGGGCCAGGCTGTCTTCTATGACTGTATCATTCTTATCTCCTCCAGACACGTTTGAGGACACAGGTGACTCCATATCTTTGCACCTAATCGGTGTGAAGGAGTATCTAGTGCAGGTGTTTCAATAGAATTTGAGCTTCTGCTTCCCCACTTCTACCTGCTCCTCTGCTCACTCTCCACTTCTTCCAAGAAATGCACCTGAGAGTCTTCTTCATTCCACATATTTGCTATGACCTTGGCAATTACCAACATGGGGTCTCTGGATGAATGTGTAGTAAGTAACAAAGCCCATGGGTTCTACCTCCCCCTTCCCATCATTCTCAGTTACTGTTCTATAGATAACTCCATGACCAAGAGTACTTGTGAAAGAAGGAATTTAATTGGGGGCTTCCTTACATTTCAAAGGATGAGTTCAGACCCATCATCCTGGTGGGCAGCATGGCAGCAGGCAGGCAGGAACGGAGCTGGAATAGTAGCTGAGAGTTTGCATCCTGATCCACAAACAGAAAGCAGAGACTTGGCCTGACATGGGTTTTTGAAACTTCAAATCCCACCCCCAGTGACAAACTTCCTTCAACAAGAGCACACCTCCTAACTTCTCCAAAACAGTCCATCAACTGGAAAGCAAACATTCAAATATATGAGTCTGTAAAGGCTATTCTCTTTCAAACCACTACACCAGTAGAGCTGAGAAAGTCTTGTATTAAGAGGAAGCACCAGGAAGCCCTGAAAACTTGACGATGCTGATTCCTTGACCCTGAGAAAGAAGGAACTGAAGACAACCTCGCAGCCCTACAGCCCATCCGTTTCTTTGCTCAAGGAACTGAGAGGAGGGAGAGGAGCAGCCAGTGAGGGCTGGGACAACAGACTGGACAGAAGTGCATTGCAGCCACTACATTGAAACAATAGCCAGTGTTGGTAGGGAAAGGCTTGGCTGTATCATGCTTGCAGAGATAGAGAAGCCTTAAGGATGTAGCTCGGCAGTATTAGGCCCATAAATTATCAGGATCTGGAAATACAGAGTGAAGGCAAATTCTCAGACTTCAGGCTTACTTTGATCCCTGTATCACGCCCTCTAGGAGATCCGTTGGGCATTGTGGGAGCTCCTAGTCCTATACTCTTTGGTGTGTTCTGCCAGGGTTCTTTGTGATTATTACACACCTGGTGTAGACCTGTACCTTTGGCTTTATCATAGACTCTGAGAGCTCAGACACTGAGAGTTCAGTGTTGGACTAGCAGGACCTGAGTAAATGTTTGATAAGTGAAGACCAGGAGATGGCACAATGTGCCAAGGAACTTTCAAAAGGCCAGAGACCTGAAATGGGTCCCCCATATCCACATGGTGGAAGGATCTGACTAACAGAAGTGGCATTTCACATGTGTGGCATGGCATTCACACATGCATATAAACACATGCACAAGAAATAAAGAAATGGAAAAAAATTGAAAGTGCTCCTTAAGTGGATAAAGAACTATGAAAGTTGGTCTCAGCGGAAGCTGGCTAAAAGAGGAAACGTATATTACAGAGGTGGTGTGAATCAGGAATGAGACTTGCAAAGTGCCACATTGCAGTGTTTCAGTGAAATAGCCAGGACACATGTGGAGGGGTCCATATAGACCCTAAGATCACTGTAATGGACATATTCTGAACACATTCTCTCCCTCCTTCCCTCCTTCCCTCCCTCCTCTCCTTCCCTCCCCCTCCCCTCTCTTATCTTGAATATATACCTACTTGAAGAAGCCCTCCAGGCTTTCTCTGTTACAGATTCCTGTTCTCTGAACTCCAGAACAACACTAACATCTGCCCAATGAGTACAAGGACAGTGATCAAGGTTTGAATTGACTTGGGCTTGAATACAAGACTCCCTGTATTACAGAAGGACTTCAGATGGCATGATATACCTTTCTAGGAGGCCAAAGAGCAGGAACAGAGATTGCTTTGACTTCCTGCTGGCCTGCTCTTCTTTGGCAATATGAACTTTGCCCCACCCTAGTGAATTTCCTGCCTACTTTATTTTAGGTCCAAATTCCTGCCTAGGCAAGACCCACATCTTTTGTTTCCTGTCCATAGCATACAGATATCCTGGAGCAACACAGACTCAGATCTAAGAGCTGACTATGCCACTGTACAAACTTCTTGGATGGATGAATGCTGTGGCCTGTGGGGTCCTGCTTCTCGTTCTGCATGTGCAAGGTGAGAGTCGTTCAGTGAGCAATGAGGAACAGGTCAGAGCTGCTCAGTTCCTCGGAGTCAGCAGGTTCGCTTGTGGGAGGGAAGGCACCAGGGAGGGAAAAGCTGGTAAAGATGGCAGATAAAAAGGGTGGAAAATGTGTGCCTCCCAATGCCTTCACCAAAGCCCACAGAGTGAACCCTGTTGCACATAGGGGGTCAGCGATGCCTATGAACACCCCTTTCCAAAAACAACCATTCCAGTGGAAGAAGGTCTAAGAAGCGATGCACCTGCAGGTTAGAGGAAAGAGAGCAAAGGTAGCGTTTCCTCTCTCCCTGTGTGACTGTGGCTGCTACAGATCTTTTGGTGATGATGAAAAGAATACATCCATGCTGTCAAGTGGCTCTGAGCATGTCTCATTCTTAGAGACATGCCCTGCTACCATTCAAAAGGAGTATAAGCAATGTTCCTGGCTTGGGGCTTATGAAGAAGCTCCTACTCGCACATCCCACACCTGAGCCTACACACCCCAGATTCCCTTCCCCATGGGCACTCAGTGAAAACAAGGTGGGAATAAACCATGTAGTGGCAACTGCCTGGGCAAAACTAACCATGATGGCATCTCCACCCACAGGTCAGGACTCAACCAGCCCCATCAGGAACACACACACAGGCCAGGTGAGAGGCAGCCTTGTCCACGTGAAGGACACTGACATCGCTGTCCATACCTTCCTGGGAATCCCCTTTGCCAAGCCTCCTGTAGGACCACTGCGCTTTGCACCTCCTGAAGCCCCTGAGCCATGGAGTGGAGTGAAGGATGGGACCTCACATCCGAACATGTAAGTTTTGGACCTAGACAATTGCAGGCCGGGGGTAAAAGCATGCTTTAAGCTCTGGGAGCAAATGAAATGCTTCCTTCTTCTCAACCCCAATAGAAGTTTTCTGTCTGTGATGTGCAATGTGTTGTGCATTTTTAGATACATAACTAAGGTTTCTAATAGAAAAAACTTTGCCAGTCTCTTGTGTCAAAGATCAGTTCCTATAAGTTATCTCTCAGTTTTGCAGTGACAAACAGATATGAATGGTTCCTAGATTCAGAATGTGCCAAGTGATCTCTGCCACCATAAGTGAGGTCTATGGACAAGGGTCAGTATAAACACCTTAACCAGCAAGAGCCCAGACTCAAGTATCATGTACTATAAGTCTCTCAGGAGGGCAGCAGTGATGTGTCCTTCACAACTCCAGCTTCTACAGTCCCTGATTCAACCAAAGGAGCCAAGTGCCATTGTCCAAAGAAACATATAAAACCCTCCTCTGAAGATTACGTGGGAAGTAGAGGTCCTGAGAGTTTCTGGAAGTAGGGTAAAGAACATCCCATGGCTCTTTGGGACATTGTTGTCCACTGCACCCCTTAGTACCTGTGTAGGTATTATTGCACAACATTATCTTGGTATCTTCATTTTGTTTCTTGTAGCTGCGATAAAATACCTGGTAAAAAGCAGTTTAAGACAGAAACTGTTTATTATGGGTCACAACTCCATGTTACCATACACTACAAGGGGGAAACTTAAGGGAATAGATAATATCACATCTTTAACTGGGACCAGAGAGCAAGGAATGCATACCTACTGCCTAATGTTGTTTGCCTTCTCTGCTCATACTATTCAGAAGCCCCTTCTTAGAGAATGGTTCCCCCCATGGTTGAAAAGTTTACGACCTCAATTAACAGAATCAAGGAAATCCCCATAGGCTAACCTGATCTAGACAATCCTTCACTGAGACTATATTCCCAAGTGATTCTATGTTATCTTAAGGTGAAAATTAAGAGTAACCTTCTCAATAGGTATTAAAGAGTACTAACAGAACTGGTGCTTATCGCTGCTCACGGGAAATTATTCTCATAGAACCTCCAGGAGTTCCCCAGAACCCAAACTCAAAAAAGAATAAAATATATGCCTTCACCCAAGTGGGGACCTCTCTGGAAATCTGATTCTACCCCAGATTTCAATAAGCCTGAAGCCTTTACCATGGTAAGAAAAGGAAATCTTAGGGATACTAGAAAGCACAAAAAACCTGAGTTCTGCTACCATGTAGACCCTCGTGGGTTCAAGAAGACCTTCTTATCCACTATTGGCCGCTGAACCCTGGGTATAGGGCACTGAGCAATGGAGTGCTGGGGTGTCAGAGGTTCTGTTCCAGGAACTAACTCTTTAGAGAGAATCATACATTAGCAGGACAACTTGGAGGGAAGTGGCTAAAAGTGGCTGAGGGACCACCCAGACTGATAAGACCTGATATTGACCAGTAAATAGCTCTTATATTAACTGTCTGCCATTTTCACCAGGTGTCTACAAAATGACAATTTGATGGGTTCAGAGGATCTGAAGATGATGAACTTGATCCTGCCTCCCATCTCTATGTCTGAGGACTGCCTGTATCTCAACATCTATGTACCAGCCCATGCCCATGAGGGTTCTAACCTACCTGTGAGAGCTGGGTCATGGTCAACTGGGTGGTAGTGGGGTTTTCTTTCTTAGGAAGATTAGAAAGCACAAAACAACTGAGTTCTGCTATAGTGTAGACCCTAGTGGTTCAATAAGACCTTCTTACCCACAATTGGCAGCTGAACACTAGGGACACTGAGCAATGGAGCACTGGGAGGTCAGAGGTTGTGTTCCAGGAACTAACTCAGGACTTTCTCAACCAACTTGAGCCCTAGAGATGCAGTCAGGTTCCTAAGGGCTGAACACTGAGATAAGCCAAATTTCCAGCTTTGGGATATTGTTTGTGCCAATGAGATCTGGCAATCCTTTTGGTTTATAATTAGAAAAAAAAATGCTTATGGAGACACCCTTCTTTGCTTTTGAGGAGTCTAAGAGTGATATTGACATTACTCTAGACTGAGATTCTTGGTACTACAGTGAAGCTTGGGAATATTCTGGTGAGATTCGTTCCTCATCTGTGTCTTGAGTCTAAGATGCTGAGGGGTCCCATAGGTGTGTATAGCTGTATAAATAAAAAGCAGTAGATAATCTAGCAGGCAGTCCCACATGAATGTATGCTAAATAGAAGCCTCCTGGCATCTCTCTTGACTTCTCCAGGTGATGGTGTGGATCCACGGTGGTGCACTCACTGTAGGCATGGCTTCCATGTATGATGGATCCATGCTGGCAGCCACTGAGGATGTGGTGGTGGTCGCTATCCAGTACCGCCTGGGTGTTCTGGGATTCTTCAGGTGAGTCGGGGTAGGGTTTGGCAATGTGGACTGATCAGAACCTGAACAGACCTTTGATTCATGACCCTTCTACTTCTCAGCACTGGAGACCAGCATGCCAAAGGCAACTGGGGATACCTGGACCAAGTGGCTGCCCTTCGTTGGGTCCAGCAAAACATTGTCCACTTTGGAGGCAACCCTGACCGGGTCACCATTTTTGGAGAGTCAGCAGGTGGCACAAGTGTGTCCTCACATGTTGTGTCCCCCATGTCCCAGGGACTCTTCCATGGTGCCATCATGGAGAGTGGAGTAGCTGTGCTCCCTGACCTTATCTCCAGCTCCTCTGAGATGGTTCACAGAGTGAGTGCGCTCCACCCCTCCAACACTGACCTCCTGTCTTAGCATTCACCCTAGTACCCTGGTACTGTGTTCAGCAGGGAAAAAGAAAGCCATGGGAAGTAACTTCCCTTCAGTGCTTTCTTAAAGACTCAAGGTTTAGAACCCTCATCTCCACTCCTATTATACAAGTGCTTTATACAAAGGGCCTTTTGGTTGGTTGGTTGGTTGGTTGGTTGGTTGGTTGGTTGGTTGGTTGGTTTGATTTGGCTTGGTTTTGCTGAACCTTTATATAAAGTTCAGCAAAGCTGTACCTAGCAGCTTCCATCACCAACAAAAGCAAGTATGTATGTGTCCAGGAAATGGTACAGGGGCAAGAGAGCTTGGTGTGCTGGTGAGAGGATCTGAGTTCATTTCCCCATAACATATATACTGTTAATCCAGGTATTCTATGGAAAGAAGGGAGACAGGGACATGAAAATCTTTAGAAAGTTACAGACCAGCTAAACGGGAGTAGCCTGCAGCAAAACAAATTAAGTGGAAGATGGGAGAGAGGGCTGGGATGGGATTGGGTGGTATCACTGTCACAACTAAGCAACAGGGAAATGGGAGTAATTTTGTTCTTGCTCCAGCCCACACACATTTGGCACCATCTTGGGACTGGGAAAACTTCTCTGCCTGGAAGAGAGCTACATCCTGTTCTCGTTACAGATAGTGGCCAATCTATCTGGCTGTGCAGCTGTGAACTCAGAGACCCTGATGCGCTGCCTAAGAGGCAAGAATGAAGCAGAGATGCTGGCTATTAATAAGGTTGGCAAAATGGCATGGCTGGGAAGATGGCAGATGGCAAGGTGTGTTATAGGTAGTCCTCATTACTATGAACAAATTACCTAATCTCCACAACTAGTATCAATTTAGTCCTGGGTGCAAAACCAATACCAACATAAGCTAATCTAAATGTAAGGTCTCTTTGGGGATAAGATGGGACAGATGTGGTGAAGAATAACTAACCTGAGGCAAATTAGAAAGTGGAGATGGAGTGGAGGACATTCATTGGAAATCAGAAAACATATGTAATTGACCTTCAATTCTGACTTTGAGTGTTCCTCAGGTCTTCAAAATCATCCCTGGTGTGGTGGATGGAGAGTTCCTACCCAAGCATCCTCAGGAGCTGATGGCCTCTAAGGATTTTCACCCTGTCCCCAGCATCATTGGTATCAACAATGATGAATATGGTTGGATTCTTCCTACGGTAAGGCTCATTTCTAATCTTCTGGGAGCCTAGGGACTCATTTGTTAGAAAATGGGAACTCAGAGGTTTACTGATCTGTATCCATGTTGTGCCACATTGAAAAACATTCTCTCTATACCAGATCATGGACCCAGCTCAGAAAATAGAGGAAATAACCAGAAAGACCCTGCCAGCTGTTCTAAAAAGCACAGCCCTAAAAATGGTGAGAATCATGGAACACAGCCGCAATTGTGAGGACCCCTATCTAATATTTTTAAATGATTAAATAGACTTTATTAAGGAAATAAATACCAAATAAATAAGAAAGTGTGTCTTTAATATTACATTAACTATTTAATATAATTTTATTAATATTATATATCATATTAATATATAATATTATTAACAAAAGAGACAGATTTCTTTTTAGCTATGTGGTGAATGAGTTCACTGTATCTCAGGTTGATTTTCACAGAGAGAATTCCCAGAAATTAAGTGTGTGTGTGTGTGTGTGTGTGTGTGTGTGTGTGTGTGTGCACATGCGTGCACAGCCATACTGTCTAAGGTCACAGAGCTTTCTCCCTATACCAAATCTCTTTTACATTTCTCCATCCTAAGGCTATTGCCTACCTATTCGAGTGCCTGTTTAATCTCATTCTTTCTCATCACAATGTGGTAGATGCTGCCTCCTGAGTGTGGTGACCTGCTAATGGAGGAGTACATGGGGGACACTGAGGACCCTGAGACCCTGCAAGCACAGTTCAGAGAGATGAAGGGTGACTTCTTGTTCGTGATCCCTGCACTCCAAGTAGCACATTTGCAACGTGAGTACATCTGTGACAAGGTTGAGGGAGGAAGCTCAGAGCTGTGGTCCCAGACAAGCCCTGGAGTGTCAGCGTCAGATCTCTGGTTTCAGATGACTGACAGTCTTTATCTGGTAAACCCTTATTCTGAGTGTAAGATGGCAACATCTTATTTGAGTACAGATGAAAAAAACAGCTAAGTGGTATCTGTGAATTGCTCCCCCAAGGAGGGCAGAGTCATTATTTAACAGTGAGCTTTCCCACAGCCAATGCTCCAGGATGGGGCTCCACACTCAACTGTTTTGATTCCAGATAATTTGAGACCAAGGCATCTTGTCACCAAATGTGTGTCAGGGCAGTTCTGGACAAAGCTCCACCATGTCGTTACATGTCCTCATCCCCAGGTTCTCATGCTCCTGTCTACTTCTATGAGTTCCAACATCGACCCAGCTTCTTCAAGGATGTCAAGCCACCCTATGTGAAGGCTGACCATGGTGATGAAATTTTCCTTGTCTTTGGCTACCAGTTCGGTAACATAAAACGTGAGTCTTCATGGATTTCCTTGAGCTGGATGGAGTCCATTATGGAAACCTGAAGGATAGCTAAGTTCTTAATCACGGAAACCAAATCCTTGGAGAAAGACAGAATCCAGTGCACACCATCTCACAGCTCAAAGCCTACATTAGGTTGTAATCTGGCCCTTTCCGAGTTTACCTTGTGTTATTGGTAATAAGTAAATAATGATGCAGGAACAAACCTGGCTGAATTCACTAAGAGGCTTAGATCCTGGATTGTGAGGAGAGGGAAGGAGGGAACCAGACCAATAGTTTAGACCTGGGTGATAGCTAGCTGGCTTGGTGAGTGTGAAACATGAATGGGCAGCTGCACGAAGTGGCTGGGACATGGGTACCTGTCCTTCTCTCTTCAGTTCCTTACACTGAGGAAGAGGAGCAACTAAGCAGAAAGATGATGAAGTACTGGGCCAACTTTGCACGGCATGGGTGAGAGGTTACCCTTCCCCCAACTACTGCAAGGGTGGGTTGCTGTCCAGAACTCCCTTTGGGTGTGGTGAGCTCCTTAGCATATATAGTCCTTTATTACATGAGAGGCTTCCCTACCCTAGAGCACACTTTGGCGAGCAGTTTACCACATAGTCAGCTGCCATGCACACACACATACACACACATGCACAGCACACTTAGACACTTTATATATGTTTGTTAGTGGTCATCTTGCAGTAACTTGGTGGGTGGGTGGCTCACAGTGTTGTGGTAATGTTCTTTAGCTTTTGCCTCAGAGAAGGAGGCAGAAAACAGGTCATGTGGGACAGTAACCTTGTACCACATGGAGTAGAAACTACTGGGTCACACTTGTATCCCAATATCAGGACATATACCCTATCCATCCCCTTAACCCTCTGCCCAAGTTTGTTCACTGTCCTGAGACAAATCAGGATCAAGTGACCTTCACCTTCCCTGCTGGCTGGCATATCCACAGGAACCCCAACAGTGAGGGTCTACCCTACTGGCCTTTGATGGACCATGATGAGCAGTACCTGCAGCTGGACATCCAGCCTGCTGTGGGTAGAGCCCTGAAGGCCAGAAGGCTGCAGTTCTGGACCAAGACTCTGCCAGAGAAGATCCAGGAGCTAAAGGGGTCTCAGGAGAGACACAAAGAGTTGTAGTGCCCTATGTGAAGAAAGGCAAGTGGGCTTCATGTCTGAGGTTTGGAAAGCTTTTTGATCATACCATTCACACAACCATTCCTAACACATACAGTTATCCATTTTACCAGTTTATATGACAAACCCTCTACATGTCACTCCTTCACAAAATGCTGCCAATCTCTTGTTAGAGCCACTCAATAAAAGCTCCTGTAACAATGTGGAATGTGGATGTGGGAGCACCAAGGTCCCATAGTCTCTGCAAGATCTGAATGCTGTTCCAAGTAGATCTCAAACTACCAGCAGGTCTTGGGATATAGTGGACCTGAATATTTAGAAACTAAGTCAGGGATATTGCATGAGCCTAGTAGTTCCATACCACCATGGACAACATAGTAACTCAACCTGTAACTCAATAACAGAAATAATCACTAGCTGGGTAACTTGCAAACAACAGAAATGTGTGTAAAGTTCTGTGGTGTGAGAAATACAGTGTGAGAAAATGAACTTGAGCCATACAGTCTTTTAGGGCTCAGCTCCTAGACCTCTCTGATGTCATCCACTGAACATTCCAGCTACCAAAAACTGTGTCCATTGTCCCTATAGAGGAAATCTCATCCTTTCCAAATTGCAACTATCTACTTTTGTGAAAAGCTTGACTTGATGTTCATAGACACCTCAAGCAAGGCCAAGAATGGGGGTTGACTAGCAGGCCCAAGTAGGCTTTCTGTAATAACAAATTTCTCTTATGCACAGGGATTCTGCAGACACTGTGAAGCCCACACTTATGTGAACATAACACATCTGGGAAGATCTTTGGCTATGTGTGTGTCCTAGAGATGATATAGAAGAGAAAAGAATCCCTGGGCATGTATAGCAGAAGAGATTTCTGTCCTTGGCACCCTGATGGATTCTCCATGTATGGAAATGACTTCTTGCCTTTCATTAAATCCTAATAAAACCCATCTTTTCATGGCATTCCATGTGATGTTCATTCTTATGCCCTTTTTATCCTTACAGTTTTCAAGACCAGTATTACAAGGGCTATAGGATTGCATGCCATTTACAATGGTGCCATTTTGTCTTCAAATATGCCTTTTGTTTCCCTCAAAACATTTTCTCTGTTATTTCAGAGGGTGTGTCCTGTGTTCTTTAGACCTGGGAACTTGCAACCCCTCTACCTCTGACCAACTTGTCCTCTTTGTTCACCAGTTTTCTCAGGGCAAAGCCATGGATAGATTAATTCACTGCACTGAAGACCAGCAGTAAGGCACCATGACCTTTGCATGAAAACCAAGACTCCTGTGTTGCCTGTCCTGGACACAAGGGCACAGAAGAGAGGATGCTAGGAGGCATCCCATTGTGTATAGCCTCAGTTCCTTTTATCCTCTCAGCAGCTGCATATCTGTGCCACTCCCATGTTAAGAGTCTTCTTTAGCAGGGAGATGTCATGGGTTTTGAGACAGAGTCTCACTATATAGCCCAGGGTCACATTTACCATCCCCCTGCTTAAGCATAGGGACATCCAAAGCAATCTTACTGAGGACCTAGAAGTCTCAATACAGGTGAAGGTGTGAAACAACTGGCATCACACACATCATTAGAGAGGGTAAGAAATGATGCAGTCGTATCGGAAGATGGGAGTAGTCATCTAAGTTAAGCAAGCATGGGCTTGTCACAAACTCCACAGCTCCTTGCTTATGACTGCATCCAAAGCAATCTCAAACATGTGGGCACACAAAATTATGCTTGAAGTTACCTGTAAGGGTTTGATTAAAAAGTCTGGTGAGCACACTTGTCATTACAGTGTCCAGAGGCCGAGGAAAGAGTGTTAGAGTCCTAGGCCAGTTTGACTACATATCAAGACTATATATATATATATATATGTGTGTGTGTGTGTGTGTGTGTGTGTGTGTGTGTGTGTGTGTGTTCTTTTTCACCTCAACTTGATCTAGTTTAATGAGAAGCAGGGTTGATAACATAATCCTGTGAGTCCTGAACAGATAATGATGCTTTTGACCAGAGCTTCCCAGGGAACCCAACTCTTAATGCCCTCACCATAGAGTGCAGGTTTGAGTTGATCTGATAATAGACTGCATAGAGGCAAAGGACAAGATCAGAGACAGTCAAAGGTATGAACAGACACTTGATGATGGTTCAAACAGGTTATATCAACAACAGTTGTTGAATCCCAACACAAGCGTGTGTTTAGCTTTTGAAGAAAATATCAGCCCGTCTTTCAAAATGACTATGCCCTTTGCATATCTCCCAGGTGTGCATGTGTGAGCATGCCCAGTGGCTCTGTGTCTTTGCCAACACTGGTTATGAAGACAGTTCTAAATATATAACACACCTTAAGGACAGAGGGAGGGTGGAGAACCCATAGCTGTCCCGTGCCAGTAGTAAAACCCCAGAAGGAAGCTAAGGAGGAAGGCCTATGTGTCGGACTGTAGATTCTCTAGAATATTAGGAGGTCAAAAGGAGCTAAGGCCAGTCCCCAGGTGGTACTGTCTGAAGTTAATTCTAAAGTTAGGCTGGGAAGGAACTTCTGGTCTGGGCTCTGTGATGTTTCCTGGAAGGGTTCTCTGAGATTTTGGAACTCCTATTTATTGTAGGCTCTGAAATCCCAGAGAATCCCAGTGTGGAAATCAACAGGAGCCCATTAAATACCTGTCAAATATATGTAAATGAGTGTGACCTTGATCACAGTAGGGACTCACCACCAGTGTGGTGCCAGTAAGGAGGTAGGACGAATTGGGAATGGAGACCTAAAAAGAGCCACATAAAATTAAACAGAGAATCACCTGAATTAAATGATATCATGGATCTAATGGACTTGACATTTTTAACATTCTATTCAAACACTAAAAGAAGGCACTTTCTTCTTGGAAGACCACCATATGCTTTATAAAATAAATCATATATTAAGACACAATGCAAGTTTCAACAAAAAAATTTTAAATGGAATTAATTTTTCTTATTGTTCACAATAGAATAAAACTCCCAAAGATGAGAACGTATGTGGTAGAGAGATGGGAGAGAAAGAGAAGTGGAATGGTTTGTGTACTATCAAGAGAGGCAGGACTGGAGACACAACAATAGCGAGGAACAGCATGATGTGAGTAGCCTGCACTGCCACCCAAGGTCATGGTGATGTCTGGGCCTGTGCTGCTGTTGAGGACCATGCATGGGCCCCTAGCGCTGCCACAGCAGGGTTCTATGTTGATGTCTATGGCCCATGTTACCATCAAAGACCATGTGGACACTTGTGGTCTGGACTACAACCTGGGACTATGTTGATGTCCAAAGGCTTAGCTAAGCTGGCCCTACCCCTCAACTGGACAGCATGGAAGAGCTGGTGGAACTCACTTGAGAGAGCTGGCCCTGCTTATTGCCTGGGCAACACAGGAGAGTTGGCCCCTAGTGGCTTGGGTATAGGAGAGCTAGAAGGCAGACCAACTCAGCTACCACTCAAGCCCAGATCCATGGCTTTAAGTTGGCCCACCCCAACATCTACCACATCTATAAACTGCTGGAGCATGTGAAGGAGCCAGTCCTGCAGAACTAAAATAAAGC
The DNA here is from genome assembly GCF_978045245.1 of Mus caroli. Taxonomy (NCBI): domain Eukaryota; kingdom Metazoa; phylum Chordata; class Mammalia; order Rodentia; family Muridae; genus Mus; species Mus caroli. The sequence goes on along the minus strand of NW_028227265.1, from coordinate 24,659,624 downwards.
TACAGGATCACCATGACACTGGCCAGCAACAAGATACCCAAGAGGAGTCCCAGTAAGCATCCAGCATTGATAGTGTAGCAAAAGCCAGAGGCCTGGGACCAGAGCGATGACTTGTTGCATCAACATTTGCAAGTCAAGCTGTGTGGACAAAATGGTGTACTAGGGGACACATTGTGACACAGCAAAGCTTTCACAGTGGGATTTGTTGTTGTTGTTGTTGTTGTTGTTGTTGTTCTCTTCTGGGGGATGATGCAAGGGTAGAGGGAAGCTATGGAAGAAGATTAGTAGGACTGAGGTGTATAATGTGAAATTCACAAAGAATAAATAGCTTTAAAAAAAGAATAAAATTCCCAACCCACAGCAAGAGAAACTATAGAACACATGCAATCTCATGGAGATTAAATAGCATGCTATTAAATGATGGATGTGTAGTTGAAAAGAGTTTTTGTTTTTTGTTTTGTTTTTGTTATTGTTTTTTTTAAGTCTAAAAATTCCCAGAATCAAATGTAAAGGGAAGCACAACATACCAAAAAATCCATGGGACCTACTCAAAGCAGTCCTGAGCTATATAAATGCCTAAATTAAAAATCAAACAAGCAAACCAATGTCAGGCCGTAGAAATGGCTCAATGTATAAGAGGACTTCTTGTTCTTGCAGAAGACCTGAGTTCGATTCCCAGCATCCACATGGCAGCTCACAACCATCCCTATTTCCAGTTCCAGGGAATCCTACCCCCTCTTCTGGCATCTGTGGTCCCCAGGCATGGACACGATGAGCATGCAAGCAAAGCATTTGTACACATAAAGATAAAACAAAAACAACCAAAGGGCCAACCCACTCTCCTGTTGAATCTTCAGCAAGTACCTCCTTAGAGAAAACGGAACCTCCACTTACAGATTTCTGCTTTCTTCTCTCTTTCCCATACCCATGCTGAGCCTGTGACTGGACAGTAACCATGATGATTCCAGGTTTGGGTTGAGAGTGATGGATATCCGCTATGGTTTCAGCGACTATACTGTGTAGATCCGGAAAGACTAAAAGAGACAAAACTAACTGAGAAGGCTTTTTCCAGCCTAACCACCACTGGCTCCTGTTGGCTCTTCCTGGTCAGTGCAGTCCTTCTTTAAAAGCCACTTTGTCCTGCCCCACCAGACTCCCTAGCCACACACCTATGGATACAACCATGCCTGGGCTAGGCTGACAACTCATGCTTCCTGTGGTTAAACATCATGCATCCAACGGCAGCACAGACTCAGGCCTGGGAAACAATCATGCCCCTGAATCAATTCTCTTTCTACCTAATGCTGAAGCCTTTCAAGAAGCCTGCTTTTCCTTCTCTGTGTGTCAAGTGAGGTTCTGTGACGTAGAGATGGAGGCTAGGATCAGAACTACCAGGTTCTGGAGATCCAGAGACTGAGAAGGCAGGTAGAAAGGGATCAGGGAAGGAGGTGTAGGCAGAAATGAGAAATGGCATTGTGGGAACCTACACTACCCACTGCCTCTACCAAAACCTACAGGGTGGCTCTTGGAGCAAAGAGGGCCATCGGTGCCTGAGGACACTCAACACTGAAGAGCCTGCCCAATTGATGGGCATTTAGGGGTATAGGTCAGAGTACCAAGCACAGGGAAATGGGACTGTTGGGTCATTTCCTTGTTCTTTGTGTAGCTGTGGCTATAGCAATGGTTGTAGCTGATAGTGACCCTTAGATATCAATGAAAGTAATAATGCTGCCATTGGGCTCTGAGTGTGTCACCCTTTGCCCAGATAAGGATCCTAGGTAAGTTTCCTAGTATTAGGGCACACAGAAGCCCCCCGCCTCAACACATTGCAGACCTGAAAGGCTACAGCTTCCTTGCCACATAGTGCCACATAGTTGAGTCACCATGTCCAGATCAAACTTCTCTTTTTAAGTATGTAATACCATGCCACCTGGATGTCACTGTGGATGAGCCTTGTAATGAGGGTGGCACCCTCATCGGAAGGTGATCCAGGAGGGTTCTGTGTCCAGGGCATGTGCACAGACAGGTCTTGATGTCTCTCATCTCAGGTCACTGAAGTGTGAATTCCGATAGCTTCTTGTTAAATCTTTATTCATTTATATGTATATCTAACAGTAATAGTTAAGAAAGGGAAGGCCATAAACTTGAGAAAGGATACATGGGAGGCATGGGAGAGAAGAAGGAAATGGAAAATGTGTAATTATATTAATTATTATATGTCTGTAAGCCTATTAATTAGTTTAATTAATACTGGAAAGAATTGGCAAGAGTGTGGTAATCTGTGTGGATGGAAATATGTTCTTGTTGACCTTCGACAGTGATTTTTAATACTTTTAAGATTTTGATTCTCAGCTTTGGTAGGGTAGATGAGGATTTCCTACCCATGAATCCCCAGGAGGTGTTGGCCTCTGCTGGTCTTTGCCTTGGTCTCAACATCAGTGAGTAAGGCTGCACCACACTGTGGTGAGATGTGTTTCTAAGCGTCTTGGGGCCTGAGAATTCACCTGGTGCATGGTGGGAGGTCAGAGATTCATTAGTCCAAGATCAACCCACCACATACTGAAGACTCTTCCTGGCCTTTCTAGACTTCATTCACACCATAAAGGAAAGAACTGGAGGGACTCTGAAGGCTGATCCGAAGTACACAGCAGCACAAATGGTGATACTCCTTGAGTTCTGCTCCAATAGACAGGGTCTCCCATATATCCTGCTCAGAGACAAATATGTAAAACTAAAGCCTAGGGTATGCTTTCCAGGTAGAATTACCCTGGCTCCCTTGGACTTGCTCCATCCCATAACCCATCTCCCCTCCCAAGGCTGCTTTCTCCTCCTCTGGACCCAACTAACTGCATTCTTCCTGCTTCTCCTGGAGTAGATGTTCCCTGCTGAATGTAGTGCATTGCTGGTGGAGGAGTACATAGAAGACACTGAGGAACCCTGATGCTCTCCACGGTAGGTTCTGGGAGACAATGGCAGACTTCATGTTTATGACCCCTGCTCTACAACAGCACATCTGCAGTGTGAATACATCTGTAAAGAGAGCAAGGTTGGGACTCTCAGTGTTAGAAATTCTGCTCCATGAATGATATCATGGGCTCAGTCCCCAGTACTAGGGGAAAAAGAAGAGGCCTGATTCTTAGGAGGTATCTCTGAGCTGTAGGTCCTAGTTGAGTCCTGTGATTTCCAGGCCTTCTCTATGTTTTTAATCAATACCCTGAGGACTCTCTCATCTAAGTAAATCCTATGTCTAGTGCGAAAGAGTGATATCTTTTCTAGTTACTGATGAGAAAACTGAGGTAGTGATGCTCTATTAGTTGCCCAAACTACTGAGGCATGAAAGCCAAGGTTGTGATTACCAAGGCCTTCTCAATGTTCTTGCTCCAGCCCTGGAGCCCATGCTCTTGCCCAATTCCCTAGCCCTCCAACAACTGTGATTCCTCACAACTTTAGGCCAAGATCTTGTTATGCAAAAGATGAGGTAGGACAGCTCTGTGTCACATGTGTCCACTCTCAGGGTTCCCATGCACCTGCTTACTTCTATGATTTCCTGTACCACCCCAAGCTCTTCAGAGACATTGGACCACGTCGTGTGAAAGCCAACTATGATGGTGAGAATGCCTTTGTCTATGTCTTTGGATTCTCCTCTGGGAGCAGCAAACATGAGTGTTCTTTTCATGAGCCAATCATCTTATAAGTAGCTTAAAAGCCCACACTAGTGTGAGAGTTTGAACCCTTCCCTGTCTAGACTGCTGCTCTCTCTACCTGTCCCCTCACTGACCATGGAGTTGGATATCATATGAGAGTCAATGTTAGTCCATGCCATTGTCATAAATGACTTCACCATGTCAGAGGGAAGACTGAGCCATGCAGAGATTAAGTTAGAGCCCTGGCCTGCTGACTTAGTCCTCATCCTTAGAGCCTCTAGTTCTCTGTCTTCTCTGGAAGTTAAAGGCTATGATTTAAACCTACTATCTAGATTCTGGTCACCTTGGACCAAGGTCCCAGGTCACTAAGCATAAAGCAGAACAGCTCCACAAGCCACCATGTCATAGTGTGTCCTTGTCCTCAGGTCCCCATGTCCCAGTCTACTTCTATGAATTCTGGTATCAGCCCAACTTTCTCAAGGACTCTAAGCCATCCTACATGAAGGACAACCATTGTAATAAGCATCTCTTTTTCATCAGATTGTCCTACTGTGCAGTGGTGAGTCTTTCTCGGTCCCCAGCAGCTAGGTAACTAAAGGGTGATTGCCCCCACTTTTCAGGTGTGGAAACTGGTCTTGAAGAAGGATGGGATCCAGTGTGGAACATTTTACAGATAAAAAAAAAAAACTGCTCTGGGGTTAGAATTCAAGTTTCTTCCACTCTAGCCTGTGCTCCCTTCTCTTGTTCCCCTCTCCAACTGACCATAGTGACACGAATAGGGGCAGAGGGGGAACATCTTATGTCATTCATTAATTTATAGGTTTGTTTGTGGGGTTTTTTGTTTGGTTTGTTTGGGTTTTTTTTGTTTTGTTTTTTAGGTTTTTTGTTTTTGTTTTTGTTTTTTTGAGAAAGGGTATGTTGGAGTGGTAGCTCTATACAACCTAGCATAGCCCTACACAACCCAAGGCCATGGATGCCTTCTGTCTAGAGGCCTGGGATAACAGGTGTGTCACTATTCCAAGAAAGATATTTGAAAGTCATGACTTTTTCCCTCCGACTACTGCCCTATGATAGAGGTAAGGAAGGCGCTCTGGGTAGTAGTGAGCCCAGGAGAGCTTCCATTAGAGGCTGGGACCAGTCAGGGCAGGATAAGGAAGGGGTATCTGGATCCTGGCAGGTGTGGGGTGGACATATGCTGCGCCTAGGGTCAGGCTAAGTAGGAATGGCAAGTGTAGCGCATGAGCTGACAGCTGCACGCTGTGGTCAGGACCAAGACCCTGGTTCCCCTCCTGTCTGCAATCTACCTCACTGAGGAGAAGCTGCTTAGCAGGAAGAGGGTGTACTGGACCAAGTTTACATGACGTATATGAGTGGACACCCCTCAACCTCCCTAGTCAGGGGATTCCTATCCAGGGCTCCCCTTACCTGTGGCGACCTCATCAATATGCATGGATTCTTCACCAATAGGAACCAGACAATGCCAAAGCCCACTCAGACAGGAATATCTTGTGGGTACCTGTCACCGGTTGTCTCCCCACAACCTGGCAGGGATGTTATTTTGTCTGTAAAAGAAAGGACAAACAGCTCACATGGCTCTGCCACACACAAAGCAGAGTTCCTTACATCAGGACACTTGCACCTCTGAACCTCTCTCGCCTTAGCATGCTCTAGCCACTATCTTGACCCGAATCAGGAAATGAGTCTTTGGCTCAGTAAAATTCAAAATGCCCAGTGCCTTACACTACTGGAAGTCTATAGTTACAGGAATCCCCAAAGAAATGGCTACCTCGTTGGTCCTTGTTTGGTCATGATGCACAATGCCTACAGTTTGATATCTACCATACTCTGGAAGCCTGCTGGATGGTGTTCTGGACTCAGTCCCTGCCCTAAAACATCCTGGAGCTGAAGGTGACTGAGGACAGCCACATGTAACTATAGCAAGTTATGTCAGATTTTGTACTGAGTGCAAAGGGGATCAGCCTGTGGCGCCCAACACTCAGAAGAGATAGAAAGGAGCCCCAGTGGATGCCAGAATTTCTCTACACCCCACTAAACCTGTGACCTTCCTCTCTCCTCAACTTTATCTTCATTCTGTCCTTTTCTCCTCTTCTCCAAGGCCTAGAATTTCTCAAATAAAACAGCTACTTTGTAGGTTGTTGACATGGTGGGTGTGTGTATAATTTCCATGCCTACTCCTCAGTGAGTCCCAAGTTTTTTCATACTTACACTGGTCAATAAAATTGTATTGATCTAATCTTTCACTAACTGTAAGCTGATGTAATGTTTAATCTTGGTTGTCGATTTGATAAGATCAACTAAGAAACTCACCTCTGATGGGTCTCAAAGGACACTTCCAGGAAAATCCCCGATGTAAAGAAAACCTCCCCCATAGTATATGCCATCTTTTTGACTGTGTCCTAGATATAAGGAGATATTTAAAAACCAATGTTTCAAGCTTGCTTACTTTTTTTAGTGTGTCCATCTCTGTTGTTGCTGCTGCCTTCAGCCATTATTATGAGATGAAGACCAGCAACTCACTAGGAAGCTTCCAGGCCTTCCATACCAGATTGGAACTGTGAAAGCATTGAGATTGGTAAACTGAGCAGAAACTGGGGTTCTTACGGTCTTCAGGCTTCATGTGGCCATTGTTAGAGTACCCAGGCCCTTAGGCTATTCTAGTAAATCCCCTTCCATAGCATATGTATACTCCATCAGTCTTGTTAGTGTAGGGATCCCTGCCTAATACAGTGATTATAATAAAATCATCACAAACTGCACATTAGATGTTGTGGCTGATGCTTTTGTCCCAGTTATATGGAAGGCAGAGACGGGAGGATTGCATGAATATTTCAAGAATATTTCAGTATTTCAAGAATAACCACCTTGATACATGGGCACTGCATCTCAGTAATACATATTATATATGTAAATGAGTATATATGTCTTATGGGATAAGATATATACCACACGTATATGTATATTTTATATGTGTGTGTGTCATATACTATATAGCTTATAAACAGATAAAATACGTTCAGTTTTAAAGACAAAGAAGTCCTAGAGTCAAGATGTTAGAAGACTTGCTGTGTAACAAGGATAGCTCTCTGGACTGAAGATTTTACCTTATGTTCTCATAAAATATAAGAGATAAACAATGGTGCTCATGATTTGATAACTTCCTAACAGCTCCAACTCTTAATTTTACTACATTATAGATTGGGTTTCAACATATAATGCAACTTGGCATTCAAGATAATCAACTCATTCATCTGTACCTTTCCCAAGTGGTGAGTGGCACAATTTTTTTTCAAAGAGAAGTGGGTCTGGACATCTTCATTAGTCCTTCAGAACTGAAATGTGTATGTGTGTGTGTGTCCATCAATCTGTCTGTAAGTCTTGTGTCTCTATCTGAGTCTGTGTTCCTGTCTGCTAAAGTTTGTTCTCATTATCACAGTCAGGAAATGCTATGATATTCACATTTGCATGCTTAGGACATCTGGGAACTATGTGTCTGTCAGGTGTGTCCTAGAAGTGGGGTGTGGTATCAGAAGGTCCAGAAACGTCCCATACCAGAGATCCCTGTTTGACCTCTGAGCATGTCCACGTGTGGAGGGGCACATCTGTCCCGGGAGCCCTCCTGGGTCCTTCTGGCATGACAACTATTTTATCTCCTGTGATTCCCTTTTTATTCTTACCTTAGTGTTGTCCCTAAACTCTCATGCTTTATGTCTCTTTGCAAAGGTTACAAAAATGTATTCCATTTACTCCTGGGTTCTTCCGAAGCTTTTTCCTTCCATCATTAAGAGGTTGGTTCTTTATTCTCTAGACCCTGGCACTGCCTTATATCTCTACTTGTGCTCACCTTGCCCCACTGGGGTACAATTTTCTTAGGTTGGAAAAGTCCTCCTTTTTCAATTCACTTTACTGAAGACCAACCACAGTACACCATCATCCAAGTGATGCTTCTTGTATTCCTCTCTCTGAACACCAGGGGACAGAAAAGAACCGAAAATATCCTTTAGCCTTGGCTCAGTAGCTGAGCAGAGAAGAACCCTTCCTTTGAGTGCAGAAGAACTGAGGCTGATACTTGTACTGGGAACTCGAGCCGTTACTGAGCTCCTGTTGCACACATGCATCTGTGAGGTTCCCATTTCTCTGGACATACAGACACTTCACAAAATGGCCTTTAGAATTTCAGTAGCTATACTATTTTTTGTTTGTTTGTTTAATGATTTCTATGCAACCAAATTTGCCCATTTTCCAGCATAGATGGGCACATTTTGCCTAAAAATAGGAGCTATAAGACTACTTCTTTTATGAGAAAAAGTTTTCTTCAGATCCTCTATGTAAATCATTACTTAGTCTCTGCTCCTAGGCAACAACTTTCTAATGCTAAAGTTTGGCAATTGCATATAATTTGGAAACATCAGAGCCCTGGAAGTTCTGTCATGAACTAGGAGTCTTTTATGAACTTTTTCAATCTGTTTTAGTGTGTGTGTGTGTGTGTGTGTGTGTGTGTGTGTGTGTGTGTGTGTGTGATTGCTGCCTTCTTTTCTTTGGGTTAAAGACTTGGGAGTAGATAGGATAGGTGTGTTTAACTTCTAAAGAAACTGTCAAACTGTTTCCTATAGTGACTATATCATTTCACATCTTCCCCAGCCATGTATGAGGAGATACATGGCTCCCAATCCTAGCCAGCACTTGGCCCAATGGGAATTACCTCTGATTCAACTGAATGGGTATGGATGATGTATCATTGCATGTGTTATGATGAATTTTTGAGACTCTGTTTCTCTCTCCCTCTCTCTCTCTCTCTCTCTCTCTCTCTCTCTCTCTCTCTCTCTCTCTCTTTATTTCTTGCTCGCTTCTCAATTCTGCTTCCCTCCAATGCCATCTTTATTCCATATCTTTACTATGGTCTTAGCCATCATTAACACTGGGTCTCTGAATGGCGGTACTGTAAGAGGCAGTGCATATGGATTTTTCTAAACTGAGTTAAAATGGTCTGGGATTAAGAAGTACCAGGATGTCCCAGGAGGCATAAAAAGTTGGTTCCTTGACCTCGATCTTAGAAAAACTGGGGACTTCTCGGGACCCCATGACCAAGCATTTCATTTGGTTATAGAACTGAAGAAGGGAAAGCATCTGGCAGGAAGGGCTGAAACCACAGATTGAACAAGAGTGCATTGTAAGGATAATATTGAATCAAAAGCAGGACTTGCAGATTGGAAGGAGGCAGGGGAAGTCATGACTGTTTCATGTCAGAGAAGCCAGAAAAGAACCAAAGAAAGAAGTCCTGCCATGCCCAACTGTGAATCCCTAAACTGTTGGGGTCTGGAAAGTGAGAGCCAAAGTCAGTTCTCAGAGGGAACTCAAGGCTGTCTGGTATGGATCTCTGCACCACCTCCTCCTGAAAATCAAACCAAGCTAGGTGGGAACTCCTTATCCTGTAATCACGGATGTATCTCACCAGGGTTCTCTAAGATTCTGAAACTGTTTAGAAGCCTGTGTCTCCAGCTTCTTCATAGGCTCTGAGAGCCCAGACTCTCCTCACTACTGGAGCCATGAGTGCACCCATGAAATGTCACTTGTTGTCAAGTAGAGGTGATGGGTGGCCAGGTGCCTACATGGGTAAAGAGACTTCCAACAAAGCCTGAAGATCTGAGTTGGATCCCCCAAGTCGACATGATGGAATGAGAGAACTGACTCCCAGAACTTACCTTGTGACCTTCACATTCATGTCATGGCATGTGAGTACTCACGCACCTACATACACACACACACACACAATTTAAATGAACAAACAAACAATAAGAAAACGGTTTAAAAAGTGTTTCCCAAGTAGATAAAGGACTGTGTGTTGATCTGTGCAGGAGCTAGCCACCAGAGGAGACACAGTATAGAGATGGAATGAATGTGACTAAGAAGTGCCAACATTCCAGTGTTTCGATGACATAGCCAGGATTTCTGGGAGCAGTCCATGGAAGTCCTAAGATCACTGTAATGGTCATGGTGTTCTGAGCTCCAGCCATTGAGCTTGCTCCAGCCATTGAGCTTCTATCCATCTATAGCATCTTCCATATTTGCCTACTCATAGAAGCAGCTCACCCCCGATTTCTCCTGTTACAGCGTTGTTTTGTCCCCTGACCTCTGCAACAGCACTGACCTCTGCCAGTGAGCACAAGAACAGTGGTCATGGTGGATCTGGGTTTGAAGACAGAGCTCCTGATATCTCAGAAGAACTGTGGAGCACAGAAGACATTTGTGCCTCCCCAAGAGGCCAAGGAGCAGAAACTGCAGAGGTGTGTTTTCCTACAGCTGGTCACTGATTGTCTCCTGTCATTTCTGCGTTTAGTTGTCAGGAAGAAAAAAACTTTGCCCCACCCCAGGGACTCTCCCACCTACATTCCTTTTGGTCCTGTCTGGGCAAGGCCTATATATTCTGCTTTCAGTTCTTGACGAACAGATTCAGGCCTGGGAGCCGATCATGCCAGTGCGCAGACTTCCTGGATGGCTGGATGCTGCGACCTGTGGGCTCCTGGTTCTCCTCCTCCATGTGAAGGGTGAGACTCCCTAAGTGGGGTGGTGGGGAGCAGGGTCAGAGCAGCCCAGGTCAGTCAGAGGCTGAGCTTGTGGGAAGAAGGCACCACGGAGGGAGGAGCTCATCCAGGTGACAGATGAAAGCGTGAGGAATGTGAGCCACCCAATGCACCCACTAAAATTCATAGAGTGGGCGCCATAGCACACCGGGGGTCAGAGCTGTCGAGGACTACTGCCTGCTGAGGAGCCAGCCCAGTGTGAAGGGCTCCAAGGAGCTGGACCTGAAGGTCAGGAGAAAAGCAAAAGGGGCATTTCCCACATCTGTGTGTGGCTGTGACTGTTCCTAACTTTGGGTAATCATAACAATAACACCTCCGGGCTGCGAAATGTCTCTGAGTGTGTGACCTCTTTGGCCAGAGAAATGTTGTGACACCCCTTCAAAGGGGTACTAGGAAAGGTTCCTGTGCCTGGGGCATAGGGGAGCTGTTACAGCTGAATTGAGGGACCCTGGCTTCCCTTTCAGTGAGCTCTGGTAACAACGAAATGGGAACTCCCACGACTTACCCAGGCAATTGATTCCAGAAAACTAACCCAGATGATATCTTGCCAACAGACCTCGACTCATCAGAGGCCAGCCCCATCAGAAACACACATAATGGACAGGTCCGAGGCAAGTTTGTCCACTTGATAGACATCAAAGCTGGAGCCCATAACTTCCTGGGAATCCCCTTTGCCAAGCCTCCTGTAGGACCACTGCGCTTTGCACCTCCTGAGGCCCCTGAGCCATGGAGTGGTGTGAGAGATGGGACCTCACAGCCAGCCATGTAAGTTCTGGACCCATAGGGTTTCTGGTACTGGGGTGAAAATATGTTCCAACATCTAGGCCACGCGGAAGTGTCTCCTCCCTCTTGGCTACAGAGCAGTTCTCTGCCTGTGATGAGGGACATCTTCCATGCATTTTTCTGATGCATATGCTAAGGATTAGAATGGAACAACTGTGTCAGACTACTGGGTTAGAGCTTGGTACATAAAGGGAGTTAGCTCCCAGTGCTACAGTGGAAAACATATCTAAATTCATCCCAGAATCAGATTACGTCAAGTGAAGGGGCCCAGATTCTGGTGTCACGCACTACAAGTCCCTTGGGAGAGCAGCAGTAATGAGTATCCTGCAGAGTCACCGTGGCAACCCAGAATATTAAATGCCATTGTCCAAGGAACATGGATGAAAGCTTCCACTGGAGAATATATAGGAAAAAGAGATTCCCTGAGAGTCAGGACATGGGATGAAGGATTTCTTATTCCCTACAGTACAGCATTGTCCATTCATTCCTACAGCCCCATTGCGGAAACAGCACCCAAATATCCAGATACCTGACTTTCATTTGCTGTTGCTGTAATAAAAGTACCCTGACAAAAGCAGCTTAGGGAAGGAAGAAGTCACTACATGTCACAGTTCCAGGTTACAACCATCATGGGGGGGGGGGGGGCGGGGGGACTTTAGGAGAGGTCACAGTAAGGAAAGCTGGTCACATCACGTTTGCAACTGGGAAAAGAGAGCAAAGAATGCATGATTGCTTGCTGATAGTCGATTGCTTACTCAGTTCCGAAGTCCCGTGCTAGGGAATGGTGACACCCACCATAAACAAGTATTCCCACTTTGGTTTATGTAAGCAAGATAATCCCCACAGGCCAACATGATATTAGATAGTCTGTCCTTGAGACTCTCTTCCCATGTGATTCTAAATAAATCGTACAAGGAGAGGGGGTGAACAGCACTGCCGGCAGTTACTCATTTCCACAGAGAATCTAAGACGTCTCAAAGTTCCAATCTCATGAAGGTTGCCCCCACTCAACTGGAAATCTGGACTCCTCTCAGCCTCCACAGAGCCAGTGACCCTTACCTTGATATGAGATTGTAGAGAGGAAGCCTGTGTTAGAGGAGGTTTTGGGGGTGACTAGAAGAAAATCCTAAGGGTCTACTTTTTTTCTTTTCTTTTAATTTTTGAGGTTATAATATAAGTACATCATTTCTCCCTTTGTTTTCCTCCCTCCAAGCCCTCTCATATATCCCTTCATGCTCTCTCAAATTCATAGCCTCTTGTCATTGATTCTTGTTACATGCATATATGTATACACATACACATATTTCTAAATATAACCTGCTTAGTCTGTTTAATAGTGTGTGTGTGTATGTATGTGTGTGTGTGTTTATGTGTGTGTTATGGCCAGTCATTTAGTATTAGATAACCTATAAAAGTGTTCTTTCTTAGAGAAGATTTTCCTCCCACTCTGAATATTCCTTATTTACCTCTAGCTCTGTGTAGGGTTGAGGCCTCATGTTCTTTACCTATCTACTTCTGTGTGTCTATGTATGTCATTATTATTCAGGTCAGGTTTACACCTTACTGTTCGTGAGACTTTATGGGTGTATCTTCTGACATTACTAGGACACACAGGTTTGGATCACTAAACATTCCTTCATTCCTTGGTATCAGTGTCTGTCATTGTCAACAGGTGCCTACAAAATGATGATATAGTGAATTTAGAGGGTCTGAAGATAATAAAGATGATCCTGCCTCCCTTCTCTATGTCTGAGGACTGTCTGTATCTCAACATCTACGCACCAGCCCACGCCCATGAGGGCTCTAACTTGCCTGTGAGAACTGGGCCATGGTCAACTGGGTGGGGGCAACGTAGTGTAGACACTGATGGAAGAGAAGCCTTACCCCTAGTGGGTCCAAGAAGGTTTGGATTTTTTGTTTCTTGCTTTGTTTCATGGCCATGCAGAACAACTTAATTCCTGAGAGTTCGATTATGGATTAACTAAGGACACACACTACAAACTTGAGCCCTAGAGACCCAGTCAGGTATCCAAGGGCTGAACCCTAAGATAAGCCAAATTTCTAGCTTTGGGATATTGGTTGTACTTAATGAAAGATGGTGAGCCTTTTGATTCATAATCAGGAAAAAAGTACTTGCGGAGCTATCCTTCTCCACACTCTTGAGGAGTCTGAGAGTGATGGCGACATCACTCTGGATTTACATCCATTAATCCAGGCTACAAGATTCCTGATGCCACAGTGGAGTTTGAAAATATGCTAATGGGACTTTAGTTCCTCATCTGTGGCCCGGGTCTAGGATGCTGAGGAGTCCTGTGTAGGTCTTTATCTGCAGAGATACACAGCAGCTAATAATCTAGGAGGCAGTTCTAACTGAGCATGCATTGTAAAGAAGCCTCCTGGCATCTCTTGACTTTTCCAGGTGATGGTATGGCTCCACGGTGGTGGACTGGTTGCAGGCATGGCTTCCATGTATGATGGATCCGTGCTGGCAGCCACTGAGGATGTAGTGGTGGTGGTTACTCAGTACCGCCTGGGAATCCCGGGCTTTTACAGGTGAGCATGTCTGGGCTGGAGAAGAGGGGCTGAGCAGAACCTAGACAGCCTTTTGATCCCTGTCCCTTTCATTTCTCAGCACTGGAGATGAGCAGGCCAGAGGCAACTGGGGATTCTTAGACCAAACAGCAGCCCTACACTGGGTCCAGCAGAACATTGCCAACTTTGGAGGCAACCCTCATTCTGTCACACTTTTTGGCCAGTCAGCAGGTGGCACAAGTGTGTCTTTCCATGTCTTGTCCCCCGTGTCCCAAGGACTCTTCCATAGAGCCATCATGGAGAGTGGGGTGGCCCTGCTGCCTACCTTTATACCTGACTCCCCTGAGATGATCTTCACAGTAAGTGCACTGTCACCCCAGCCCTGACTTTGCCATAGCCCTCAGCCTCATATACTCTAGTACTCTGTTCAGTGGGGAAACAAGGACCATGAGAAATAGCCTCTTTCCAATAATTCCTAAGAGGTTCAAGGATGAGGTTCTACTTCCCTCTACTCCACACATGCTGAATACATACGTGGCTTGCAAAGCTCCTCCCAGTGGCTTTAATTATTGGCCAAAACAAGGATGCATGGGTTTGGGAGATGATTCAGTAGATGAGAGAGCCTACTGTGGCAGCATGCAGTCCAGAGGTCAAATCCCCAGAAACCACATAAGGCCACTACTTATGTGCAATCCAAGTGTTTCTATGGTAAAGTAAATTGCAGAGACAGGGGTGCTCTAAAGGTTAATGGTCAACTACATTGGTGTGGGCAGCAACAAACAAGAGAAGAGAACCTGTCTCAAATAAGGAGGAAGATGACAAATGGTATCCGAGGTTGTCCTCTGACTTTCACAGGCAAAATGTCGTACACAATACCCATTGTTACACAGGAACACACACATACACGGGGGGGGGGGCAGACAGGATGATCCCTTTCTTAGCTGTCAACTCTGAGCAACAGGAAAATAGGAACAATTTTACGCTCTATTGTAATCTGTATATAACACACAACAAGATGTTATATTTAGGGACAATCACCCACTTGGGACTGGAAAGATACTCCTCTCTCATGCCAACTCCCATTACAGAAGGTGGCAAATCTATCTGGTTGTGAAACTTCAAACTCAGAAGACCTGGTGCGCTGCCTTCGAGGCAAGAGTGAAGCAGAAATTCTGGCCATGAGCAAGGTTGGCAGAATTGTGTGTCTGGGAAGATGATAAGCAATAGGGTGTGTGAATGGAAGTCCTCACTACTCTGGACAAATTCTTTTATCTGCATGGCTTGGCATTCTTCTAATCCTGGGTGCAAAATGAAAGGTGCAGCTTGCCTCATAGAGTCGTGTATGTAGTAGGGCCTAAACGTAGGGTCTTTTCAGGGATGAGATGGGAGAGGTGTGGTATGAATGATGCTCCTGAGACAAATTAGGAAATGGGGAAATAATAAACACCCAGCTGTCTCAAATACATACATTCATATATATATATATATATATATATATATATATGAATAAATGATAGATCTTCAAAACTAACCTTGAATGTCCCCCGCAGGCCTTCAGGTTTATGCCTGCTGTGGTGGATGGGAAATTCCTACCCAGACATCCCAAGAAGTTGCTGGCCTCTGCTGACTTTCACCCTGTCCCCAGCATTATTGGTGTCAACAATGATGAGTATGGCTGGATTATCCCTAAGGTAAGGTCCAGATATAATGTCCTATGTGTCCTATGTGTTATAATATGGGTAATGAGAACTCAGAGACTCTTTGATCCATATCTAGCCTAATTCAAACTCAAAATATTCTCCACACCCTAGATCTTCAAATTTTCTCAGACAATAAGGAAAATAAATAGAAATAACTTGAAGGCTATTATGAAGATCACAACAGAGCAAATGGTGAGAATCTTTGAGACCTGCCTCCATTGAGAGGACCTCTCAATATCCTGCCCAGAAAGCATCCCTAGAAATGGGAGGTTAGAGAGGGTCAGCTGATTGAAGTCACTCAGAGCATTCCCCCTATAATAGACCTCAATGGCATTCCCCGACCCAAGCTCATTTTTTTCTCATCACAATGCTGTAGATGCTGCCTTCTGAGTGTGGTGACCTGCTAATAGAAGAGTACTTAAGAGACACTGAGGACCCCTGGACCCTCCAAATGCAGTTCAGAGAGATGATAGGGGACTTCTTAATCATAATCCCTGCACTCCAAGTAGCACGTTTTCAGCGTGAGTAATCTGTAACAAGGTTGAGGGAGGAAGCGCAGAGCTGTGGGTCCCAGGCACGCCCTGTAGTGTCTAGTCTTGACCCAGGTCTAGATCAGATCTCTGGATCCAGACCCTAAGAGTCTTTATCCTTATATTGAGTAGAAGATGGTGACATCTTATTTGTGTACAGACGAGGAAACAGCTGAGGGGTATCTGTGACTTGTTCCCTCAGGGAGGGCAGAGTCATTATTTAACAGTGGGCTTCCCCACAGCCAGTGCTACAGGATGGGGCACCACATTCAACTGTTTTGAGTCCAGATAACTTGATACCAAGATTCGCTTCTGTCCCCATGTATTCCTGCCCTCAGGTTCCCATGCTCCTGTCTACTTCTATGAGTTCCAGCATAGGTCCAGTTTACTCAAGTACTTCAGGCCGTGGCATGTTAAGGCTGACCACGGTGATGAGCTTTACCTTATCTTTGGATCCTTCTTCTGGGGCCTCAAATGTGAGTCTTTCTTATTTTCCATGAACAGGATGTTGAACCAAATTTGTACCTGAAGGATGTCTGAGCCTCGAGCCCAATTTAGGAGTCCAAGGCTCTCAGACCAACAGGATCAAGTGTGTACCATCTCACAGCTCAAAACTTGCACTAGGTCTGGGTCTTTCTTAGTTTAGCTTGTGTTAGAGAAAATGAGGATCCACTGGATCAGGAATAAGCCTGAGGGAATTTACTTAGGGGGCTAAATGGACCTTGGATGCTGGGTGCTAAAGGAGGGAGGGAACGAAGCCTAGAGTTCAGTTTTAGGGTACAGCTGGCATGGTGAGTCTGAAGCATGACTTTGTACTAAATGGCTGGCATCTGGACCCTTGTCTTCTCCCTGCAGTTGGCTTCACTGTGGAGGAGAAGCTGCTGAGCAGGAGGATGATGAAGTACTGGGCCAACTTTGCACGATATGGGTGAGAGGATGATCTTCTCTCAATCTCCTAAAGCTTGGGTCTTCATGTAGGGATCCATTAGTGATTGATGGTCTCATTAGCATTCAGGGATCCTTTCTCGTGGGTTAGAATTCTCTGTACCCAAGGCACAGTGAAATAGACACTTTGTAGGTGTTGGTTACTGGACATCTCACAATGACCTGTGGATGGATCACAGTACTGAGGTACTTTTCTTTTTTAATATGTTTTATGAGGTATTTTCCTCATTTACATTTCCAATGTTATCCCAAAAGTCCCCCATATGCTCACCCCCTCACTCTGCTACCCACCCACTCCCACTTCTTGGCCCTGGCATTCCCCTGTACTGGGGCATATAAAGTTTGCATGACCAATGGGCCTCTCTTTCCAGGGATGGCCCACTAGGCCATCTTTTAATGCATATGTAGCTAGAGAAAAGAGCTCAGGGGTACTGGTTAGTTCATATTGTTGTTCCACCTATAGGGTTGCAGATCCCTTTAGCTCCTTGGGTACTTTCTCTAGCTATACCATTGGGGACCCTGTGATCCATCCAATAGCTTACTGTGAGCATCCACTTCTGTGTTTACTAGGCCACGGCATAGCCTCACAAGAGACAACTATATCTGGGTCCTTTCAGCAAAATCTTGCTAGTGTATGCAATGGTGTCAGTGTTTGGAGACTGATTATGGGATGGATCCCTGGATGTGGCAGTCTCTAGATGGTCCATCCTTTTGTCTCAGCTCCAAACTTTGTCTCTGTAACTCCTTCAATGGGTGTTTTGTTCCCAATTCTAAGAAGGGGCAAAGTGTCCACACTTTGGTCTTCGTTCTTCTTGAGTTTCATATGTTTTGCAAATTGTATCTTATATCTTGGGTATTTTAAGTTTCTGGGCTAATATCCACTTATCAGTAAGAACATATCATTTGAGTTCTTTTGTGATTGAGTTACCTCACTCAGGATGATGCCCTCCAGGTCCAACCATCTGCCTAGGAATTTCATGAATTCATTCTTTTTAATAGCTGAGTAGTACTCCATTGTGTAAATGTACCACATTTTTTGTATCCATTCCTCTGTTGAGGGGCATCTGGGTTCTTCCAGCTTCTGGCTATTATAAATAAGGCTGCTATGAACATAGTGGAGCATGTGTCTTTCTTACCAGTTGGAACATCTTCTGGATATATGCCCAGAAGAGGTATTGCTGGATCCTCCGGTAGTACTATGTCCAATTTTCTGAGGAACCACCAGACTGATTTCCAGAGTGGTTGTACAAGCTTGCAATCCCACGAACAATGGAGAAGTGTTCCTCTTTCTCTACATCCTCAACAGCATCTGCTGTCACCTGAATTTTTGATCTTAGTCATTCTGACTGGTGTGAGATGGAATCTCAGGGTTGTTTTGATTTGCATTTCCCTGATGATTAAGGATGCTGAACTTTTTAGCAGGTGCTTCTCAGCCATTCAGTATTCCTCAGGTGAGAATTCTTTGTTTAGCTCTGACCCCCATTTTTAATGGGGTTATTAGATTTTCTGGAGTCCACCTTCTTGAGTTCTTTATATATATATTGGACATTAGTCCCCTATCTGATTTAGGATAGGCAAAGATCCTTTCCCAATCTGTTGGTGACCTTTTTGTCTTATTGATGGTGTCTTTTGCCTTACAGAAGCTTTGCAGTTTCATGAGGTCCCATTTTTCGATTTTTGATCTTACAGCACAAGCCATTGCTGTTCTATTCAGGAATTTTCCCCCTGTGCCCATATCTTCAAGGCTTTTCCCCACTTTCTCCTCTATAAGTTTCAGTGTCTCTGGTTTTATGTGGAGCTCCTTGATCCACTTAGATTTGACCTTAGTACAGGAGATAGGAATGGATCAATTTGCATTCTTCTACAAGATAACCACCAGTTGTGCCAGCACCATTTGTTGAAAATGCTGTCTTTCTTCCACTGGATGGTTTTAGCTCCCTTGTCAAAGATCAAGTGACCATAGGTGTGTGGGTTCATCTCTGGGTCTTCAATTCTATTCCATTGGTCTACTTGTCTGTCGCTATACCAGTACCATGCAGTTTTTATCACAATTGATCTGTAGTAAAGCTTTATTTAGGTCATGCATGGTGATTCCACCAGAGGTTCTTTTATCCTTGAGGAGAGTTTTTGCTATCCTAGGTTTTTTTGTCATTCCAGATGAATTTGCAGATTGCTCTTTCTAATTTGTTGAAGAATTGAGTTGGAATTTTGATGGGGATTGCATTGAATCTGTAGATTGCTTTTGGCAAGATAGTAATTTTTACTATATTGATCCTGCCAATCCATGAGCATGGGAGATCTTTCCATCTTCTGAGATCTTCTTTAATTTCTTTCTTCAGAAACTTAAAGTTCTTATCATACAGATCTTTCACTTCCTTAGTTAGAGTCATGCCAAGGTATTTTATATTATTTGTGACTATTGAGAAGGGTGTTGTTTCCCTAATTTCTTTCTCAGCTTGTTTATTCTTTGTGTAGAGAAAGGCCATTGACTTGTTTGAGTTAATTTTATATCCAGCTACTTCATTGAAGCTGTTTATCAGGTTTAGGAGTTCTCTGGTGGAATTTTTAGGGTCACTTATATATACAATCATATCATCTGCAAAAAGTGATATTTTGACTTCTCCCTTTCCAATTTGTATCCCCTTGATCTGCTTTTGTTGTCTAATTGCTCTGGCTAGGACTTCAAGTACTATGTTGAATAGGTAGGGAGAGAGTGGGCAGCCTTGTCTAGTCCCTGATTTTAGTGAGATTTCTTCCAGCTTCTCACCATTTACTTTGATGTTGGCTACTGGATTGCTGTACATTGCTTTTATCATGGTTAGGTATGGGCCTTGAATTCCTGATCTTTCCAAGACTTTTATCATGAATGGGTGTTGGATTTTGTCAAATGCTTTCTCTGCATCTAAGGAGATGATCATGTGGTTTTTGTCTTTGAGTTTGTTTATATAATGGATTACCTTGATGGATTTCAATATATTAAACCATCCCTGCATCCCTGGAATAAAACCTACTTGGTCAGGATGGATGATTGTTTTAATGTGTTCTTGGATTCGGTTAGTGAGAATTTTATTGAGTATTTTTGCATTGATATTCATAAGGGAAATTGGTCTGAAGTTCTCTATCTTTTTTGGATCTTTCTGTGGTTTAGGTATCAGAGTAATTGTGGCTTCGTAGGATGAGTTGGGTAGAGTACCTTCTACTTCTATTTTGTGGAATAGTTTGTGCAGAACTGAAATTAGATCTTCTTTGAAGGTCTGATAGAACTCTGTACTAAACCCATGTGGTCCTGGGCTTTTTTTGGCTGGGAGACTATTAATGACTGCTTCTATTTCTTTAGGGGATATGGGACTGTTTAGATCATTAACTTGATCCTGATTTAACTTTGGTACCTGGTATCTGTCTAGAAATTTGTCCATTTCGTCCAGGTTTTCCAGTTTTGTTGAGTAAAGCCTTTTGTAGAAGGATCTGATGGTGTTTTGGATTTCTTCAGGATCTGTTGTTATGTCTCCCTTTTCATTTCTGATTTTGCTAATTAGGATGCTGTCCCTGTGCCCTCTAGTGAGTCTGGCTAAGAGTTTGTCTATCTTCTTGATTTTCTCAAAGAACCAGCTCCTTGTTTAGTTAATTCTTTGAATAGTTCTTGTTTCCACTTGGTTGATTTCGGGTACTTTTCTTTACATCTTGTCTCTGAGGAGAAACAACACAGCCCAAGTAACCTTATCCCACAGGGAGTAGAAACTAGTGGATCAAACTTGTATTTCCAAATCAGGTTGTTTATCAGTCCCCTCATCTTGTTAGTCCACTGCCCTGTCTTACCTTGGGAGGTCAGGCCTTAGATGAAAGTGACCTTCATTTTACTATACTGTTTGGCATATCCATAGGAATCCCAACAGTGAGGATTTACCCTACTGGCCAGCATCAAACCAAGATGATCTGTACCTGCAGCTGGACATCCACCCTTCTGTGGCCCATGCCTTGAAGGCCAGGAGGCTGCCATTCTGGACCAAGACTCTTCCCCAGAAGATGCTAGAGCTAAAAGGAAATCATGATAAAATCAAGGCTGTATAGTGCCCAGGAAAGGTATGTGAACTTCAGTAAAGTCAAGGTTAGCCTAAGGTTCTCACGGCCCATTTAGAAGACTGCATTAATTCCAACATTCACACAACCATTTCTAACCTCTATAGTTGTCTATTTTTCCAACATATATGACCAACTCTCTACATGTAATTCGTTATTCAAAATGCTAGGCAAACTTTTTATTAGACCCACTCCAGAAAGGCTCTCATGTAAGTGTGGATTTGTAAGTACCAAAGTGCCCCCATCTTCTTTCACACTCCTTTAGTACTAAACTCCATTTAACTCTCTTCCGTTATCTTCTCTCCATCGTCTTTTTTCTCCAAGACCCAGAAACTTTGGGGAATGTTGACTATACAGGGTAGGTTATATCAAAACCCCACACCCTTCTCTCAGCAAGTCCCATGTTTCCACATCTTTATAAGGGGCCAGTAGCAAACCTGATTATCCAAAGTCCTATTGTTTTCCTGAGTTCAAGCTGCTGTTCTAGTCAGATCACAAACTGCCTCGGGTCTTGTGATAGGTTTCTGTGACCCCCATATACTCAGAAACTGAAAGGAAATATTGCCTGAGTCCAGGGGTTCCAGACTAGCTTGGGCAACACAGCAAGACCTATATCTCATAAACAAACAAAAAATCATAAGGTGTATGATTTGTAAACAGCAAAAATATACGTGAAGTTCTGTAGACTGAGAAATATAGGGTCAGTTTGGCAGCAGATCTACTAGCTGTTTGACCCAAAGGTTACACTTGTATCCTCTCCAGGTAGGATGTACAAACTATAGCACTCTGGGCCCTCTAAGGGTCCCAACTGTTAATATCAACACATAGGGAATTATGTTTCTACAAATGAATTTGAGTCACACAGGCTTTTAGCGCTCAGCTCCTAGACCTCTCTGACAGTAACCACTGAGCATGACAGCCTCTGAAAACCTCTGTGCAGATTGTCCCTAGAGAGGAAATGTCATCAATTTCCTTCCCAAGTAGCAATTGTCCATTTTTATAAGAAACTGAATTGACATGTTCATAAATACCTCAAGCAAGGCCAAGAGTAGGGTTGACCAGAAGGCCTAGGTGGGATCCCTCTAATAATATGTTTGTTTGTTTGTTTGTTTGTTTGTTTGTTTGTTTTCTTATTCTCAGGGTGTTTGTAGACACTATGACACTCACACTTGCATGAACATCTAACATCTGTGAAGATCTTTTGCTATTGTGTGTCTCATGGGTGTGCAGACATGTGTAGCAGAAGACATTCCTGTCCCTGGAACCTTGACTGATGGCTTCACCATGTGCATGAATATCTTCTTGTTTTAAAGAAATCCTCCTCATTCTTTTTTTTAATTGGATATGTTCTTTATTTAAATTTCAAATATTATCCCCTTTCCCAGTCCACCCCAAAACTCCCTCTCCCCTCCCCCTCCCTCTGATTCTATGAAGTGTTCTCCCACCTACCCACTCCCACCTCCCTGCCCTGGCATTCCCCTACACTGGGGCATCAAGCCTTCACAGGACCAAGAACGTCTCCTCCCACTGATGCCCAACAAGGTCATCCTCTGCTACATATGTGGCTGGAGCCATAAGTCCCTCCATGTGAACTCTTTGGTTGGTGGTTTAGTCCCTGGAAATTCTGGGGGGTCTGGTTGGTTAATATTGTTGTTCTTCCTATGGGGTTGCAAACCCCTTTAGCTCCTTCAGTCCTTTCTCTAACTCCTCCATTGGACATCCCATGCTCAGTCCAATAGTTGGCTGTGAGCATCTGCCTCTGTAGTTGACAGGCTCTGGCAGAGCCTCTCAGGAGACTGCTATATCAGGTTCCTGTCAGCAAGCACTTCTTGGCATCCACAATAGTGTCTGGATTTGGTGACTGGATATGGGATGGATCCTCAAGTGGGGCAGTCTCTGGATGGCCTTTCCTCCAATCTCTGCTCCACACTTTGTCTCAATATTTCTTCCTGTGAGTATTTTGTTCCCCCTTCTAAAAAGAACTGAAGCATCCACACTTTGGTCTTCCTTCTTCTTGAGCTTCATGTGGTCTGTGAATTGTTCTTGGGTATTCCAAGTTTTGGAGCATTCTTAAGTTACTGTTGCACTTAAACTTCTCAACCCTAGCAACTCAAGGCCTCTTTTATATTATGTTGTTTACAATGATGCCAAACCATACCCTATGTTCCCCCAAAGCATCTGTCATTGAAAGAGTGTGTCCTGTTGTCATATTGATCTTTGAATTTCTCATCTGCTACCTCTGGCCAATTTGCCTTCCTTGGGCATCAGTTTTCCCAGGACAAAAATCCCACCTTTGAATGAGAGTGAAGGCACCTGCGTTGCCTCTTTTGGACACTAGGGCACAGATGAGGGGAGTGCTAAGCCCTGGCACAGTGACTGAGCCCATAGTTTTCATTCACCCTGAGAATCCCTCCATGCCCCCAAGCTCTGCTTTCTGTTGCTGTACTTTGCACCTGAAGATGGCTTGGGAACACTGTATCACTTCCTGTCTTCTCTTATAAGCAGAACCACTGGTATTTAGCTGCCATCCAGCAGAACATGCTTGAGATGAAATTAAGCAATTCTAATCCAGGTATATAATCTCCTCTCAGCAGCTGCACATCTGAGTCACTTCCATGAAAAGACTCTGCTTTGGTTAGGAGATGCAATGTTTTTTGAGAGAAATCTCTCACTATGTAACCCAGTCTGGGGTCCCATTCACTGCTCTTACCTCAGTCCCTGGAGTACTGGAAGTGCAGACAAGCATCACCATGCATTCCTAGACAATATTTTATGGACTTAAAACATAACATCATGTGACCAATGCCTTTCAATTCTTTTGATGAAAATATTGGTACAGCCACGTGTATGTTTAACTTTGAAAGGTTATGCAGGCTAAACAGATGGCTCAATGGGGGAAAGACACTTGTTACCAAACTTGATTACCTGAGTTTGATTCCCAGGACCCACACAGTAGAAGGAAAGAACTCATTCTCAGAAATATGGTGCCAAACTATCTTCTGAAATGACTGTATCATCTTTTAACCCATTCAGACATATGTGGGGTGCCAGCTGCTGCACATCCCTACCTGCACTGGGACTTGGGCATCATTAGTATGGTTTCATTGAATGGATGTGTACTTGTGTCTTGTTGTAGATATTTTTTCTGGACCTTTGATTTTCCTTTTTTTTAATTGCTGCCATTATTTTGCATTTTTCTTTCCTTGGGCATGGGCTCTTGCCCTTGGGTATTCCAGCCTGGCATTACATTCAAGCCCCACCAACCTCTGCTCCTCAGTTGCTAGGACTGCTTGAGTTTGCAATCACTCCCACTTTCCTGAGACCTTTAGTCTCTGCCTCCATCTCTCTCTTTGTTTCTCTCCATCTCAGTCTTTCTCCACTCTGCTTCTCCTTCTGTTTCTTTCTCTGACTCTGTCTGCCCCCCCCCCATATCTAATTTTCTTCCAATTTTGGTGTGGCACTTTCCTGTAATCCCAGCACAGCACTACAGAGGCTGAGGCATGGACTTTTTAAATATTCTCATTATTACTGTAATTTTATGTGCAATTTTAACCAGGTGTAAAATCGCATGCAGATAAATGAATGGAACAAGAAAACATATTAAGTGAAGTAACCCAGACCTAAAAATACAATATGCTTTCTTATTTGTGGATCATAGCTCTCAATCTTTAAATATGATTATAATAATATAACAATATAAATATTGCAGGTGTAAATGGTGTCAGAGGGTCCAGAAATGTCCCACAGAAGGAGATGTCTGTTCCCTGAGCATGTCCATGTGGGGGGGAGGGCAGGCACATCTTCCCCCTGAGACCTCCTGGATCTGCCAGGCACTACTACTATCTCGTCTCCTGTGATTTCATTGCTTGTCTTACTGTTATCGCTATACTCTCATGCTTTATGTCATTTTACAAAGGTGACTAATTGTACTCTATTTACTTCTATGTCCCCCAAAGTATTTTCCCTCTGTCACTGAGAGGCTGAATCCTTCATTTCACTAGACCCTGATGGTACCCCAGAATCCTACCTGTGACCAACTTGCCCCCTGGGGTACAAAAGTTCATTCCTGGCTTGCCAAAGTCCTTTTTCTTCATCCACTTTGTTGAAGACTGGACCACTGAAACATTAAGGATTCAGTGAGGATCCTTACATTTCACATTTCAAACACCAGGAGACAGAAGGGAGATGAGGCTGTCTTTTAGCCTTGGCTGAGTAGCTAGGCAGAGAAGAGCCCTTCCTTTTGCGGGGGGTAGGGGGGTGGGGGTGGAGACTGATGTCTGACTTGTATTGGGACCTCAAGCTCCTGTGAGGTCCCCGTTTCTGATGACACACAGGACACGTCATCAAATAGCCTTTAGAATTTTAGCATTCTAAAATAGCATTTAGAATTTTAAGTATTTTTAAATGCTTTATTGTTTAATGATTTATATGCAACCAAATTTGCCCATTTACCAACATAACTGGACACATTTTGCATAAAAATATGAGCTATGCAACCACGTGCCCTTAAGTATGAGACTATTTCTTTCACTGATAAAAGTTCTCTTGGGCTCCTCTATGTCTATCACTGCCTGGTCTCTACTCCAGGCAACCACTCTCTGATGCTATAGTTTGGAAGGCACATATAATTTAGAGGCATGAGAGCCCTGGATGTCCTGTCATGGAAAAGAAATCCTTTCCAAATGGTCCTGTTACTAAATAAAGCCTATTTGAGAGTCAAGTATGTCATTTGTTAACAGTGTCAGTCCACATATGCACACAACACATTTTAGCCACTCTTCAGTTGATGAACATCTAGATGTCCTGATTGTGACTGCTTTTAATTGAGCTCTTACAAACTTTTTTTTTAAGTCTTTCTGATTGGTCTCTTCAATTCCTTGAACTAAAGACCTACAAGTAGAATTATTGAATCATAGGTTAAATGTGTAAAGAAACTGTCAAACTGTCATCTATAATGACTGTGTCCTCCAGCCACTAATGAAAGGGCCAGTGGCTCCATGTCTTTGCCAACACTTGGCTGTATGGGTCTTAAACTTGGTTATACTGAATGGGCATATAGTAGTATGTCATTGAAGGTATTTTCATGGAGTTTAGCCTCTACTTCTCTCTGTCTCTGTGTCTGTGCCTGACTCTCTGTTTATCTCTGTCTCTGTCTCTTATATCTCTGTCTCTTTGTCTCATGATCCCCCTACTCAGTCCTTCTTTCCACAAAGCAGAACATGAACACTGTGGCTATGGCCATCATCAACACGGGGCCTCTGAGTGATGGTGCATTGAGGAGCAGAGCACACAGGGATTTCCAGAGCTGAGCTACAGAAATTTCTGGGATTAAGAAGCACAGGGATGCCCAGCATCCATTGGGATCTGGCTTCTCCATCCCAAGACTGGACACACTGGGAACTTCTCAGCCCTCATGGTCTAGCAATTCTTTGGTCAGGGAACTTGGTATAGAGAGAACAGCTACCAAGAAAGGCTTAAATAGCATTGGAAAGGTGAAATTGAATCAAAGAAGCCCCTGTTCCTTAGAGAAGGAAGGAAAATTCATGCTGGGTTATGCCAGGGAAGCAGAGAGACACAACGAAGAAGTCCTATAGTGACATTCTATAGGCTCTGGATTAGTATTTGGATAATAAAGACTGCAATCATAATTTGGAGTCAAGGTTAATTCTCACTAAATACTATCTGACACTGAGACCCACGAAACTTCCTCCAGAGAGTCAGGCTGGACTGAGTATGGGCTCCTGGTCCTGCATTCCTTAATTTAACCTGCCAGGGTTCTTTGTAATTCTGAAACGATTTATACATTGATATATTCAGCTTTATCATAGATTGACCCCAGTGATGGAGCTATTAAGGCCCAATTAAATACTGGTCATATGGATAAGAATAAGATTGACTAAGGTGTGGTAAGAAAATGTCCCTCCAACCCTGATGACCCAAGTATCACTTTGTGGTCCACACAGTATGAGAAATACGAACTTACACAAATTCTCCTTTCATCTCCATATGTGATCCATGGCATGGAAGAACCTTCATAATATATACATGAGCACAATACATAAATAAATGCAAACATTAAAAATATCGATTAAGTGAATAAATAACTGTGAATTTGATCTTGGCCAACAGAGGAGACACATCATAATGAACAGGGGCTGCGGACTTGAAATGCTCCAGAATTGCAGTGTGTTATGATGAAAGGAATGTAACCAAACAGGGAGGGTCCATGTATACCCTAAGATCATCATAGGGACCAAGGACTCTGGAAGCAGACTCAGAAAACTTAGTTTTCAAAGGTCAAGGGAGTCTTGAGAATAAACGTCACACTCAGAGCTCCCGCGTTTGCTTGATTCTCCTGTGACATCTTGACTATGACCTTCTCACTGTTAGAGCTTCTCCTGTTAGAGCTTCCTGCCCAGATGAGGAGACAGCATTTCTGGTATCCCAAATGATCTCTAGAATCCATGATATGCCTTTCTGGGAGGCCAAAGAGGGAACAGAAACAGCAGAGGCAACACTGATGGCTATTCTTGCTATCAACTTGACTACATCTCGAATCTGGAAATGGAGAGTACACCAGTGAGAGGTTGTTTGCTTGGTTTGAAGTAGACAAATTTACTTTTAGTCTGAACATTTGAGGTAAGAAAGCACATGCCCGTCCCCTAGGAGGAACAACAATATGAACTAACCAGTAACCCCAGAGGTCCCTGGGACTAAACTACCAATCAAAGAGGGACTCATGGCTCTAGCTGCATATGTAGTAGAGGATGGCCTAGTCGGTCATCAATGGGAGGAGAGGCCCTTGGTCCTGTAAAGGTTCTATGCCCAGTATAGGGGAATGCCTGGGCCAGGAAGCAGAAGCAGAAGGAGGGGGGAGAGGATAAGGGATTTTCAGAGGGGAAACTAGGAAAGGGGATAACATTGAATTGTAAATAAAGAAAATATCTAATAAAAAATTAAGAAAGAAAGAAAGAAAGAAAGAGAGAGAGAGAGAGAGAGAGAGAGAGAGAGAGAGAGAGAGAGAGAGAGAGAGAGAGAGAGAGAGAGAGGAAGGAAGGAAGGAAGGAAGGAAGGAAGGAAGGAAGGAAGGAAGGAAGGAAGGAAGGAAGGAAGGAAGGAAGGAAGGAAGGAAGAAACACATGCCCTTGATCCGGATCTTAAGACAGGAAGACATACCTTTAATCCACCTATTACGCCACACCTACTGGAAACCTATATAAGGGCATAAAAGACAGAATATTTGGATCTTTGCCTGCTTGTTCCCACCTTGTTAGCAAGTCCAGTCCTTTACTGGCATTAGAGCCTACTTCTCCAGGATTTCAGCATCGACTGAAGACCAGATGAGACATCCAACCTTGTGGATTGAGCAACTGCTGGATTCTTGACCTTTCTATTCATAGCTAGACATGGTTCAATGACTGCACCATTGCCTGTAAGTTGTTCTAATTAATCCAGTTTCTATATATTTATGTAGAGAGATTCATTCTATAAGCCCTGCTACTCTGGAAAATCCTGATAAATACAGCGACTTTGCCCTGCCTCCAGGCCATTGGCTCCAGTTACTTCTGACTAAACAGTTCTCTTACAATGAGAACTTGCTCCACCTATATCTTTTTGGCTCAAATTCCTGCCTGGGCAAGGCTCACAGATTCTGCTTCCTGTTTGTGAAACGTGGTCCTCCTAGCAGCACAGACTCAGAGCCTGGGAGCTGGCCATGCCACGGAACCAACTGCATAACTGGCTGGATGCTCTGCTCTTTGGACTCCTGCTTCTCCTCGGCCATGTGCAGGGTGAGGCTCACTAAACAGGCATGGGGAATGACTGGAGTCAGAGCTGCCAAGTTCTGCATGTCAGAGCTGAGCTTGTGGGGGGGGGGGAGGCACAGAGCAGGGGGAAGGGTTTGGAAATGACAGCTAAAAGTGTGGGAAACCTGGGCCTCCCGATTCTCTGACCAAAACCCTCAGATTTTATGAGCCCACTAGCATACAGAGTCAGAGACATCTAAGATCACGCCATACTGAGGAGACAGTTCACTGTAAGGAGCTCTAGAGAAAATGCCAGACAATTCAAATGAAAACAAGAAGTCATTTTCTTTTCTTGGTGTATAGCTACTACTTACCTTTTAATAATAATAATAATAATAATAATAATAATAATAATAATAATAATAATAATAATTCGTATAGCCAAATGGTTCTTTGGCCTACAGAAATGCTGTAGAGCCCTTCAAAATAGGAATAGGAAAGGATCCTAGGTCTGAGGGATAGGGGAGTTTCCACACTCACCCTACAACTGAGCTAGGGAGGAGGTGATGGGTTCCCTTTGCCTGTGCCCTGATAACAGTGAGATAGGAACTCCCACAACCTTGTGGCAACTGATTACAGAAAACTAACCCTGAAGCATCTCTCTCTCTACCAGGTCACGACTCACCAGAGACCAACCCCATCAGAAGCACACACACTGGCCAGGTCCAAGGCAAGCTCATTCACGTGAAGGACACCAAAGCTGGTGTCCACGTCTTCCTGGGAATCCCCTTTGCCAAGCCTCCTGTAGGACCACTGCGCTTTGCACCTCCTGAGGCCCCTGAGCCATGGAGTGGTGTGAGAGATGGGACCTCACAGCCAGCCATGTAAGTTTTGAACCCAGAGGGTTTCAGGCACTGGGGTAGACTGTGCTCTGAGCTCTGGATCATGCTGAAGTGTCTCATTCATTTCAGCTACAGAGCAGTTTTCTCTCTTTGTGGATGAGTGCCCCGTGCATTTTTCTGATGATGTGCTAAGCCTGATGAGAACAACTGCGCCAGGCTTCTGGGTCAGAGCTTGGCACTCAGAGGAAGTTAGCATCAGGCAAGATTGAGATGAGCTAAGATAAAATTGTCCAAAGATTCAGATTATGCCAGGTGTTCTCTGCCACAATGGGAGGGATCTCCAGGTACGAGTTAATGTGACGTTTTAGACAGCATTGCCTCTGAAATCAGGAGAATATACTTCTGATCACTGAGGTGTGCAGCAATGATGGATACTTGATAACTCTACCCTCACAGTCACTGTGACAACCTATAGAGCCAAGTGTCATTGGCCAGGAAACACGTATATGTAATTAATTCCCTGTAGAGACACTGCAGACAAGAGAAGTTCCTTGAGAGTCTGCACATGTGATGAAGGACTACTTACTACCTTTTAGGGCAGCATTGTCCACTGAATCCTCTAGTAGCTGTGTAAGTTCAACACTCCAATATGGGGATCTTAGATTGTTTTCTGTTGCTGTAATAAAGTACGGACAAAAGCAACTTAGGGGAGAAAGCTACTATTAGGGGCTCCAGATTACATACAGTCCATCCTATGGTAAACACAATGAATCAAAACTACAGGAGCTGCTCACATCACATCCACGCCCAGGAACAGAGACTAGAAAATGCTTGAGTGCCTGCTAATGCTTAGCTCGATTTTCTTTTTTCTTTTTTTCCATATTTTTTAATTGGGTATTTCTTTCGATTATATTTCCAATGCTATCCCAAAAGTCCCCCACACGCTCCCCCACCCACTCTGATTGTCTTTTATAATTCCATGAATGTCACTACAGACAGCCAATCATTTCCAGAGAGACACCTATGAGTCTCTCTCTCTCTCTCTCTCTCTCTCTCTCTCTCTCTCTTTCTCAGACTCAGAAAGAATAACATCCAGGCCCCACCCTACTGGCTGCCCTAGAAATCTGGCCCCAGCCCAGCTTTCACTGAGCCTACAGCTTTTACCTTGGTTGGAAGGTATTTAGACAGGACATAAGTATTAACAGGGCATCTGTGACAAGCAGCTAAAGGTGGCTAAGAAAATAAAATCCAGACTCACATTTGGTTATACTCACTATACATCTCTTGGAATAACTGTCTCCCATTTTTACCAGTTGTCCGCAAAATGTTACGATGAATATGGTGGGCCTGAAGGAGTTGAAACTGACCCTGCCACCTGTCTCTATGTCCGAGGACTGCCTGTATCTCAACATCTACACACCAGCCCACGCCCAGGAGGGCTCTAACCTGCCTGTGAGTGTCAGGCCGTGGCCAGCTTGGGGAGAGGGCATTTTTTTCAAGAAGGTTAGAAGGGACAAAAGCAACCTGAGTTTTACTATAGGGTGGACTTTGATAAGTCTTAGCTTACTTAGGTCAAAGAAGGCCATCTCAGCCACACAATGCAGTTGGAACCTGGGTATGGGACACAGAGCACTGGAGCACTGAGCCATCAAAGGCTCCAGCTCTTTAATGAAACCAGAACTCATTCTACAACTCGTGCTCTGCAGAAACACTTAGGGGCTCAACCTCAACACTGAGGTCACCCAAACTTATACTTTTGGGTTATCTGTTGTGACAATGAGAGTTGAGGATCCTTTCCATTTTTAATCTGGAGAGATAACCATGGAGACACCTCTCTTTGTTGCACTGTGAAGAGCCTGAGTAGTGATGACATCACTCTCTACAAAGAGGCATTAATTCAAAGGGCAACACATGGTGGGAATGGAGACAAGAAGCTACTAGAGGATCCTGGCTGTGGCCAAAGCCCTGAAGTCTGGGGGATTCTTATGTATTTCTGTAGCTTCACAGAAGCACAGCAGTTAATATTCTAATATGTAGACAAGCTGAACTTGGGCTCACTAGGAGCCTCCTGGCATCTCTCTTGATTTCTCCAGGTGATGGTGTGGATCCACGGTGGTGCACTCACTGTAGGCATGGCTTCCATGTATGATGGATCTGTGCTGGCAGCCACTGAGGATGTGGTGGTGGTCGCTATTCAGTACCGCCTGGGTGTCTTGGGATTCTTCAGGTGAGTCTGAGGTAGGGTTGGGCAATGTGGACTGATCAGAACCTAGACAGTCCTTTGATCCATGTTCCTTCCACTTCTCAGCACTGGAGATGAACATGCCAGGGGAAACTGGGGGTTCCTGGACCAAGTGGCTGCCCTACGCTGGGTCCAACAGAACATCGCCCACTTTGGTGGCAACCCTGACCGAGTCACTATTTTTGGCGAGTCAGCAGGAGGCATAAGCGTGTCTTCGCATGTTGTGTCTCCCATGTCCAAAGGACTCTTTCACAGAGCTATCATGGAGAGTGGAGTAGCTCTGTTGCCTGGAACCATATTTAGCTTCTCTGAGGTGGTTTACCAAGTGAGTGCCTGAACTACTTCAATCCTGTATCTGTTGCCACAG
This sequence comes from Mus caroli, assembly GCF_978045245.1. Taxonomy (NCBI): domain Eukaryota; kingdom Metazoa; phylum Chordata; class Mammalia; order Rodentia; family Muridae; genus Mus; species Mus caroli. The sequence continues at coordinate 24,627,618 of NW_028227265.1, read as the reverse complement.
CACTATCCTCTGACACTAGAACTCTGTAGTAAAAATGAAGTGCTAAGGAACATATGTTCATTTATTTGTGAGGGCCCAAGGGTTAGAATCCACAGATCCCCTTTATACTGGATGAATATGTTATGTAGACAGCAAAGTTGCCCTTAGAAAGGTTCATCACTGGCAAAAATGAGTGTGTATGGGTTCAGAGCTGGGTCGCTAATTTTTTAAAGTGCTTGGTGTGCAAGCCTGAGGACTTAAGTTCAAATCCCCAGAATTCATAAAACACTGGAAATGGTAACATTGATCTATAATTCCAAAGTTCCTGTGCTCGGGTGGGAACCGGAGATGAAAGAATCCCTGGAATTGGAATTCACAGACCAGCTCAGCTAGTGTACACAGAAAAAAAAAAAAGACACTGCCAAATAAGGGGGTCCTCTAATCCAACCTTCATACACCAACTCAACACACTCTTTCCCTCATATATGAAAAAGACAAAAGTTGATGGAGAAAACAATACTCAATACTACCCTAAACAAAAAGAACAGGTATGCAGAAAGAGTTCTGCTTCCTGGATATCACCTTTGGGCAACAAGAAAATGGGAATAATTTATACTTGTTCCAATCCACACAACACACACTATAGTGTGGGAATTAGATGCAAAAAAATCATTGACTTAGAACTGAGAACTCTTCTCCCTGCTTGTTCCCTTTGCAGACAGTGGCCAAGCTCTCTGGATGTGAGGCTATGAACTCAGAGGCCCTGGTGCGCTGTCTGAGAGGCAAGAGTGAAGAGGAGATTCTGGTCATTAGCGAGGTTGGGAGAATTGTGTGTCTGGGAGAACCTGGTCTACATGATGTGGGATTCTGAACCAAATACTTCTTCTTTATGCCTTTGTGTTCTTTCAGTTCTGTGTGTAAAATGAATACAAGATAGGCTAATCAAAGTGTAGATTCTCCTCCAGGGTGAGCAGATCATCCTGAAAATAGTGAGAATTGAGAAAAAGGTAGAGGTGACTCAGTGGACATCAGGATATTTATTTCATTAACCTTCAGCATTGATTTTTAACACCCATCAGAACTTCCAGATGATCCCTGCTGTGGTGGATGGAGAGTTCCTACCCAAGCATCCTCAGGAGCTGCTGGCCTCTGCTGATTTTCACCCTGTCCCCAGCATCATTGGTTTCAACAATGATGAGTATGGTTGGATCGTCCCCAAAGTGAGGCTCACATCCAATCCTCTGGGAATGTGGATACTCATATGCTAAGCAGTGGGAACTCACTACATTTTCACTCCAAGTTTGTGAGACCCATACTTAAGACTGTCTTCTGCCTCCCAGGCCATAGGCTCTGCTCAGATGATAAAGGGAATAACCAGAGAGAACCTGCAGGCTGTCCTGAAAGATACAGCACCACAAATGGTGAGACACCTCTGGTCTTGTCTAAGTAGATGGGACCCTCATATCTCCTTCTCAGACAGCATCCCTATTAATAAAGGTCAGGAGATATGTATGATGCTGTGTGGGGTCACCTCAGAGCAAAAACGTTTTGCCTATACCATATGTTATCCCAGGCCCCATTCTCCCCACACCCAAGTGTACTACCTACTTGACCAATAGCATGCCTAATCTCAATCTTTCTGATGTCTCCGGTATAGATGCTGCCTCCTGAGTGTAGTGATCTGTTGATGGAAGAGTACATGGAGGACATTGAGGACCCCAAGACTCTCCAAATACAGTTCACCGAGATGATGGAAGACTTCATGTTTGTGATCCCTTCTCTCCACGTAGCATATTTTCAGCGTGAGTACCACTGTGACAAGGCTTAGTGGAGCAGCTCAGAGATGGGAGTCATGGGTGAGCACTGTGGAGAAGTATGGTATCTAGGTCTCCTTATGTCTAGTTTAAGAGATTGAAATCTGGGTACAGAGGAGAAAATGGGTTGCTGATACTCTATTAACCTAACAAAATCACTCAGGTAGGAAGGTCATGAGTATATTTACAGTGTTAGTGCTCCAGCCTGGGGCTCCGCCTCCAATTTAACTCTTGTGATTCCAAGTAACAATATATCAAGGTATCTTGATACCAAATATATATCAAAAAAGCTCCAGGTGAGAGACAATTAAGTCACTCTCTGTCCCATCTCCAGGTTCCCATGCCCCTGTCTATTTCTATGAATTCCAACATCAATCCAGCTTCCTTAAGGATGTCAGGCCACCCCACGTGAAGGCTGACCATGGAGATGAGGTTCCTTTTGTTTTTGGTTCCTTCTTCTGGGGCATGAAACGTGAGTCTTCCTAATTCTTCCTGAGCTGAATGAGATCCCAGATGGCTCCTTAGATGACCTTAGACGACAGTCCATTTGAGGAAATATATATATATATATATATATATATATATATATATATATATATATATATCCTTCCCAGTCTAGCCTGTAATGGAGGAGATGACAGCACATCGAGGCAGGAATTCAATTAGAGGCTTGCATGGGTCTTGGGTACTCTATATAGTGAAAAAAGGTGGTAGTAAAGCCAATAATTTGAGGCCAGACAACAGCTGGGATGGTGAGTGTGAAGAATGAGTTAGCAATTACATGAGGTGGCATATACTTTTGTCTTTCTCGTGACACCAGTTAACCTCACTGAAGAGGAAAAGCTGCTAAACAGGAGAATGATGAAGTACTGGGCCAACTTTGCAAGACATGGGTGAGAACTCATCCTTGTACGTGTGGGTCCTTCTAGGGCTCCCTTTTAGATGGTGACTTTTAGCATGCATGGATCGTCCATCACATGATAGTCTTCTCTACACTATGGTATATTTATACAGGTACAGTATAGAGTCAGAAATTGGTCATCTCACAGTGACCTAGCTGGTGGGCTATAGTGCTACAGTACTGTTCTTTAGATCTTGCCTCTTAGGAGAAGACATAAAACAGGACAGGTAGTCATCTGCACATGAAGCAGAAACTAGTAAGTGACACTTGTATGCACATATCAGGACATCTGTCACAGTAGACCCCTTAACCACTAGCCTAACCACTGCCCTGACCCAAATCAGAGTATCAGGCTTTGGACCAGAGTGACCTCACCCTTCTTTTCTTGGTGGTATATCCACAGGAACCCCAACAGTGAGAGTCTACCCTACTGGCCCCTGTTTGACCATGATGAACAGTATCTACAGCTGGACATCCAGCCTGCTGTGGGACAATTCCAGAAGGCCAGAAAGCTGCAGTTCTGGACCAAGACTCTGCCCCGGAAGATTGAGGAGTTAAAGAGATCTCAAAACGTGCACAAAGAGCTATAGTGCCCTGCGTGAGGAATGGTATATGGTGTCGGCTGCTGATGAAGTCAGCTTCAGGTTCCCAAAACATTCTAACATCCATATAAACTCTGTGCTTGCCTGTTCTCCATTTATCACAAATCCTCTGCATGTGACTCCTTCTCCTGCTGGGTAATCTTTTGTTAGACCCATTCAAAAAGCAGCCTATTGAATGGGTTAGACCGGTTCAAACTCCCCTCCCAGTGGATTTGTGAACCCCATAATTCCCCATCTCCTTTCACACTCCACTGGGACTAGGGTCTTTCCTTTCTTCTTTCCTCACCTCACCTCTCATCCTCACTGTCCTCTTCTCTATGACCAAAACAGTCTTCAAGTAGGACTTTGGAGACATTGATATGGTTCTCCAAACAGTCCCTATCACAGGGGTGGGCTGTGTCAGAATCACATGCTCCCTCTCATCAGCTTCACACTTTTGGAGACCATAGATCCCAAGATTAAGATACTAACAGGTTTGCCATACATGCTCTCTAGCCCAAAGATGATACCTGTGTTTTCACTGAGCATATGAGATAGTTAACAATCCTCATGGCACAGGCCTCCAACAGGCCTAACTCTTTTTTTTATTGGATATTTTCTTTATTTACATTTCAAATGTTATCCCCTTTCTCACCCCACCCCCAGAACTCTTTATTATATCCCCCCTTCCCCTGCTTCTATGAGGGTGTTCCCTCACCCATCCCACCCACTCCCACTTCCCCGCCCTCGCATTCCTCTATACTGGAGCATTGAGCCTTTACAGGATGAAGGGCCTCTCCTCCCATTGATGCCTGACAAGGTCATTCTCTGCTATATAGGTGGTTGAAGCCATGAGTCCCTCCATGTGTACTCTCTGGTTGGTGGTTTAGTCCCTGGGAGCTCTGGGGGGAGGTCTGGCTGATTGATATTGTTCTTCCTATGGGATTATCACATTGGAGTTATTCAATATAGAAATATGATTCATAGATATTTTCAAAACACAGCACACAGAGGTTCCCAACTTGGTCACTAGATTTTTAAAACATCTAAAAGTGTCTCTATCTACTGTGTTTATAAATTAAAATTTGCCAACAATTTGTTTTAAGATAAACTATCTATTCATCGATATCAATTTATTTTTGCTTCCACAAGTCTAGGACAGTGTGTGTGTGTGTGTGTTGTGTGTGTGCCAAGGAAAACTAGGCTGATACTTTGTAAGTGCTGAGGTTTGTCCCCACTTCCAAGGGTTCTATGTACATGCTAAGGCCCATATTTGCATGATCACAACACATCTGTGAAGATGTCTGACTATGGGTGAGTCCTAATAACAAGGTGAGGAGATCAGAAGGTCCAAACATGTACAATAGACATTGTTGTCCCCAATCTGCATGAGCACCTGTCCATGTATATGAGTGTCCTCCTGATGTCCACAGTTCCACTGCAACCTTCTGGCCCCTGTAATAATCTCCATCGCCTTTATTTTCCATATGCATGACTTTCATTCTTATCTCCTCACTGTTACTAGACATCACTGTTACTAGACACCCCCTCTCTTTTACTTTAAGTCATTATACAAAGGTGCCAGGTTGAGCTCAGGGTGCCTGAATTCCCCCCAAAACATGTTCTCTTGTCATAAAGAGCCCAGGGCCTTTGTGCTAGAGACTCTACATGTCATACCCCCTTACCTCTAATTACCTTGTCCTACAAGGTTGGAAAAGTCTCCCTTTTAAAATCCAGTGGAAGGAACCACAAGACAGTATGGCCTTTGGGGTCACAATGAAGATTATTGATTGCCCATCCTGGACACCACCTGCAGAGAAGGATAGCATCTAGGAGGGTGAGTGCCAGATTCTCACACTGGGGCCTGAGCTCATTATTGGGCTACAGCTGCCAACGATGAAAGCACATCAGGTTGCTCAGGTAACCAAAAGAATCTAGTTTGTGTCCTTGAGTTTAGAAGAGCTTGGGCAGACCAACTCCCAGTATCCAGCTCTTTTTCAGTGGGGAAGTTGAGGGGAGAGAGAACATCTGCCTAACCTAGGACTGTAAGCACACAGATTATTGAAAGGGGGACACTTGACACCATACTTTGCTGACTGGTGGAGTCAAGCACAGCCATGGTTGTACCATGCCAGTGGAAACATTCAGAAAAATACTGAGGAGGAAGTACTGTGTCAGGCTGTGGGTGACTCTAGATTATTGAAGGCTGGAGAGGAGACTGGTTTCCATTTGGAACTGATGGCTTTCTCAAGTAGACATTCATGCATTTTCTCAATGAAGCCTGCCTTAGCCACGTGAGACCTCTTGACCCTGTACTCTTTGGTAATTCCTGACAGGGTTCTCTGGGATTCTGAAACTTTTTCAGAGTCCAGTATTTCAGCCTTAACATAGGCTCTGAGAGTTCAAAGAGTCCCAGTGTTGGAACTATCAGTGTCTAAAAATGTTTGTCAGGTGAATAAATGACTCTGAACTTGTTCTCAGTAGGAGTTTCCCACCATGCTAGTCACAGCATAGAGGAGAAAGGGATAGAGAAAGGGCACTTAAGAAGAGCCACACAATTACAGGCACATGCCTGTAATCCCAGCACTCAGGAGGCAGAGGCAGGTGAATTTCTGAGTTCAAGGCCAGCCTGGTCTACAGGGTGAGTTCCAGGACAGCCAGGATTGCACAGAGAAACCCTGTCTTGAAAAAAGCAAAAAAGAAAAAAAAGAAGAAGAAGAAGAAGTGCCACACAAAAACAGAGTACTGTTGGAGTGATGGTTTTATACACTGTGTGAAGTTGTATCCTTCCCTGCCTGCCTAAGGTACTTTCTGATTGGCTAAAATAAAAGGCCTATGGCCTATAGCAAAAGGCAAGCTAGTAAGATGGGATATCCGGCAGAGAGAGGAAGGAACTCTGGGAAAGAGAGAGGCGTGGAGATTCACCATCCAGACTCCAAGGAAGTCCAATGTATGAAACCAAGGAGGGGTAACTAACCCGCCATCTATATAGCAGACATGAGTAGTACAAATGGGTTAATATAAGTAAGAGCTAGTTGGAGAGCAAGCTCAAGCTAAGGCCAAAAGCATTATAAATAGATATGAGGCCTCTGTGTCATTATTTGGGAATGGGGGTGGGCATAGAAAGGCCCATGGTTGTGAAGTTAAATTACAAAGTACAAGGTAAAAGATATTGTAGACCTAGTGGAGTTAATAGATACCCAGAGAATAATCCAGAGAGGTGAAGGGAGAGGGGGAAGAACTCAGAGGGTCACTGGGAGGGAGGGCAGCATTTGGGATGTAAATAAATGAAATCATTAATTAATAAAAAAGAAAAAACAAATTATTAAGATATCACATATATATAGAAAAGCAAGTCTAAAAAAAATGCTACCAAACACACATTCTTCTTGGAAGTCCATGAAAATTCTCTATAAAACAGATTGTGTGTTAGGGCTGAAAACAAGTTTTAAGAAATACAGGAAAATTGATGTAATTATATCTATTTGATCACAATAGAATAAAACTTTAATTCCATGGTAAGAGAAACTATAGAACACAAACAACCTTTTGGGGATTAGTCATCATGCATACATCATTGAAGAAATCAAGAAAGAAATTTAGGAATGTATAGAATCTAATGAAAAGTAAAGACAACAAACCAAGCCCTAGAGGACACACTCAGAGCAGCCCTGAGCTCTAAGGCCTAAACTAAGAAGTTGGATGCCTGCCCTTTCTCTGTCTGTGGGCTCAACACACAGGACTTCGAGAAACCAGAATCAGTCATTACAGCTCTCTGCCCCAGGCTTTCCAACACAAAACCAACATTTGCCTGTGAATGTGAGGATCACTGTAACTTTAATTTTTTTAATCTTATTTTTAATGATGGTTTTTAAACATTTTAACCTTTCCTATAACCCACCACCCACTAGAGATAGTTTTTAAAAAAAAGATACAAGAGAAGTAGGCCTGTTTTTAAAACAACTCCCATCTGTGTTGTCTAAAAATCAACCACTTGGTTTATAGGTTAATAGACAACAGATTGATCTACTCACAAAAACCTCACAGATAGACTAATGGTCCAGTTTGATAGAGTTGGGTTAGTAACAGCGATGACATGACCTAACAGAGACATCCAGACCTCAGTCTTGGCTCGAGTCAACAAGAGAGACCAACAAGAACACCAAGAAAAGTTCTCAACTGTAACTATCTCAGAGAAACAAAGATCATCAAAAACATGAGACCCACAAGTGTTACACAGCTAGCTATACCAACAAACCAAGCTCTGTCTCTGTCACACTATGGAATCCTATTTAAACCTTCCAACCATCATGTTTCTTCCATGTAACTTGCCTCAGCATGGCTCTTGCCTCAATAGGAGCATCAAATCAGCCCGAGTCCTTGGAAGCAACAAACTACGGTTCACCACCAGAAGTTTTTTGGTGTGTTTCTCTCTATAGCATACCAACAAATGTAGCTCAACTACACAATATAAGATGGACCAATACATGCATGTCATTAACAAAAGAATCTATCATCATGTGTCCTTTCACATGTTTGTTTTAGCAGAACATCCTCTCTCCTGTGTCTGCTTCAGCCAAATGTTCCTTCACAAGTCTGCCTTAGCCTTTCACACCTGTGTCCACTTTAACAAAACATTCCTTCACATCTTTGCCCCGGTAAAACACCATCCAGCCAACTTTCTAAAGAACTTTTAAGTTTCCCCATCAGATCATAAACATGGTGACTCTGCAATGGCTTCAGAGGCCATGCTCTGCCTTCCCAGGGGACCACAGGTGAACAAACTCAGCAGACAGGGCTTCCTCCACCTGCTAAATGCTGGCTCTCTTCTGTCTAGTCAGTGCAGCTCTCCTGCCCTGCCCCACCAAGCTGCCTGCTTACACAGCTTCTGTGAGTACAAATTCTTGCACGGACAAGATGTACCATACCTTCCTGTTGGGAAATGGTGCAGCCATTGCAACACAAACTCAGACCTAGGAGGAAATTGTGCCACAGGAACAGATTCCTGAATGCTCTGTCCTATGGGCTCCTGCTTCTCTGTGTGCAGGCTAACACTGCATGTTGGAGAGATGGGGACTGAGGTCAGAGAATCAGAGGCTGAAAAGGCTGGTGGCAAGGGACAGTGGAGGAATAACCTAGTAGAGATGACAGATGACAGTGCCCATGCCAAACCCATGGGGTGGCCCCCTGTGGTGCATGGAGGGTCTTTGATGACTAAGACACACATCAATCACTCAGGAAGCTGCTCAGCAGAGGGGCTTTCATGAGCCTGACCTGCAGGTCAAAGGTGCCAGGCACAAAGTTCAAAACAGGACAGATGTCCCTCCTCTGCGATGGGTTGTAACTGAACCTGTGACTGTAGCTGCTACTGATCCTCAGTAATGAAACTGATCATGTCATCATAGTGCCATTGAGCTCTGAGTGTCACCTCCTTGTCTATAGGAACATCCGTTTGCTCTCCAGGAGGATCTTGGGCAAGTTTCCTGCCCTAAGGGACACAGTTCCTTGACACAACTGAAATGAGAACCCACAGGTTCTCCTCCCCATATGCCGCACTTTGGTCAGGGGAACAAGTTGGTTTTGAGGGTAAAGGTTATGTTCACTGGGCTCTTATCAAAATTTAGTCAGAAGGGTTCAATATCCAGAATGAATACATATACATATACATATACATATACATATACATATACATATACATATACATATACATATACATATACATATACATATACATATACATATACTCTTGATTGTCCCGCCCAGCAGGACCTAGTTATTCCGTGGGTCAAGGAGGACAGAGGCCTGCAAGAGAAGCGGGCGGAGAAAGGGGAGTGAGACCAAGCAAAGAGTTGTCAAGGTCTGTTTAATGAAGGCTAAGAGCCTGGTTATAAGCACACAGTGAGAGAAAATAGGGAGGGGTCGAGGGGGCATAATAAAATACAGAGAAAGGGATGGACATCTAGGGCGAATGCTGATTACAGGCTTCTAGTAGCTTATCTTGGAATGTCGGCCCTCTAACAGTCCCGGGCGGCCTTCAAACATTCTGCAGTTTATCTTGAAGTGCCATAAACAGTCTCAGGCACCAAACGGAGACATGGAGGAGGAGGTGAAGCTGCCTTAATCTAAGCAGTTCTAGACGCCAAGTGAAGGAGGGAATGAAGCTGGCAGTCTCAGGCACCAGGTGGAGGCAATGAAGGAGGGGGTGACATAATTCCCTTCAAAGGGTCAGCGGATCTTTAGGGTGAGAGTAACTGCGGGACCTAGTTTCCCACGGTTTGGTCTCTCACACTTTATGTCTATCACTCCAGGTGTCCAGTGTGAACTTTGCTGACCTCCCACCAGAATTGCCAATCTAATCTACTCTTACCTTACCATACTCTGTGACCCTTGCATGCTGTTTCCCAGGCTCTGTCTGGGAGGTCACCCAGGCTTTCTAGATAGAAAGGTCTATGTTACTTACTGAACACTCTTTGCTGGGATACCTGAGTTCAGAATCAATGATAACAGTTGTAAGAAGGCACAGAGTTGTGTCCCATCCTCCTTTATCCCTCCCAAGCTTGGCTCATCCTCAGGGACATCAAGAGGGAAGTCGCTTACACATAGTGCCCAGATTACTTAAGAAGGTGGGTATGAGATGTGTGTGGTGGCTCATGTCAGTAACCAAGCACTCTGTAAGAGGCAGAGAAACATAGGAATCTAGTTGCAGGGCAGCCTGGGACACGTAGAAAGAGCTTTTCTCAAACTAACCAAATAAGTGAAAAATAAAATAAAATATTCTGATGATTTATAGGCAGTTAACTGTGAGTACTGGCTCAGTAGAACACCATACCTGCCTGAGCTCTATAGGCAGTTAGTTAATGGATGCAAAAGGAAGAGACTTTTTTTTCAGTAGTATGGTTACTGATAATTTGGTCATTCTTGTAATAAACTTTCAGGTGTCCTCCTGAAAAAAAATTAATTAAGCACATTGGATCTTTAAAAACAAAAGAGAAGAAAAGAAATGGGAAGGGAAGGGAAGGGAAGGGAAGGGAAGGGAAGGGAAGGGAAGGGAAGGGAAGGGAAGGGAAGGGAAGGGAAGGGAAGGGAAGGGAAGGGAAGGGAAGGGAAAAGAGAAGGGGAGAGGAGAGGAGAGGAGAGGGGAGGGGAGGGGAGGGGAGGGGAGGGGAGGGGAGGGGAGGGGAGGGGAGGGGAGGGGAGAAGAGAAGAGAAGAGAGGGGAGAAGAGAAGAGAAGAGAAGAGAAGAGAAGAGAAGAGAAGAGAAGAGAAGAGAAGAGAAGAGAAGAGAAGAGAAGAGAAGAGAAGAGAAGAGGCACAAAGCAGAAAGCCAAAAGAGGAAAACAGCCAGTGGAAGGGGGAGGGAATAAGAAAGAGTAATGGGGATAAATACAGTCATCACAAACATCACATTATATACATTATAATAGACTTAAAAAAAAAGCAAATCTGGTAAAATTAACAGAAGTTTCTGTGAGGACTGTCTATCTAAAGACTATTCCCTTTTTTAAATAATTTTTTTATTCACAAAATATCATGATCACAGCCCCCTCCCTCCTCTTCTCCCAGTCCTGCCCTTACAAATCCCTCTCTCCATTACCCTTCTCCTCCAAGAAGGGGAAGCCCCCTTTGGGTGCCTCCCACCCTGGGACATCTAGCCCTAGCAGGACTAAATATATCCTCTCTTGCTGAGGCCCAAGCAGACAGACCAGGTAGGGGAAGGGGAACCAATTGCAAACCCAGCTCCAATTGTTAGGGGACTCACATGAAGACCAAGCTGCACATCTGCTACAGATGTATAGAGGGCCTAGTTCCAGCCCCTGAATGCTCTTTGGTTGGTAGTTCAGTCTCTGTGAGGACCCCCCCATGGGTTCATTGCCTCTGTAAGTCTTCTTGTAGTGAGACTATGCCTTTTATAGAGCTATTTTAACAAGATTGTTAAAAAGCGCATTGCATCATACTGAGGCCTGATCACGCATTATCAGATGGAAACCTACAAGATTTCTCTATTTCCTTACAGAATTGTGTCAGATCTGCGGAGCACTGCAGCCGCAGATCCTGATGTCAAGGACAGTGAAGAGCCAGGGGGGTGAGAACTGGTTAAGACGGCATAGCCAGCAGGAGAAGGAAGGGCCTCACTGGACACTTCCCTACACCCTCAGCAGGGAAACAATCGGAGCTGCCTGAAGAGTGCATGACACACAGAGCAGGGCCTCATCTGAGGTAAATAACAACGAGCAAACCCACGGCACTCACCATCCATGTCCATCCAATCCCAGGACTTGGAAAAGTTACATTTGGGGAGTGCATTAGGTGACTGTCATGTCTTCCCTCTCTGAGCCCAGGCTTTTTGTGTTCTCATCCCAACTACACATCTCTCAGAGATCCTCTCACTTCACTCCTTGCATAAAGAATGCTTTCTTGTCCTTTCTGGCCATCTCTAGGTTGAGATGCCATAGAATGGAAATTTTTTTTCAGTGCAATCCCTACCAGTTTTCTAGTAGCTCACCCATCCTGGCAGAAAAGAGAGAGAGAGAGAGGGAGAGAGAGAGAGAGAGAGAGAGAGAGAGAGAGAGAGAGAGAGAGAGAGAGAGAGAGAGAGAGCGCCAATAGCTGGAAACTCTTGAAGATAAATAATAACACTAAGTCCCAAGGCTTCTACCTGGACCTCATTAGATAGGCTGGGGTCTGAGAGTGTGTGAAACCAGTGTTTGCAGACAAGAGGACCCTGCCTAAGCTACCTGAGCTTGACCAAACAGTGGCAACACTCACGATGTGGTATCAGCTGATTAGAAAAATCCAATTTTTGGTGTGATACATCCACTCACAGGTCAGGACTCAGCCAGCTCCATCAGGACCAACCACACAGGATGCGTGCAAGACAGCCTTGTCCACTTGAATAACACTGAAATGGGTGTCCACACTTTTCTGGTTTTGCTTTGCTAAACCATCTCAGGAATGGTATGCTTTGCCCTTTACACCTCCGGAATGGAGAGCAGCATGGGAGATGAAATCTCCTACACAGCCATGTATGTTTTTCTGGAGCCCAGGAGAATTCAGGCCGTGGGGTGGGCAAGTGCTCAGAGCTCCGAGCCATGCTGCAGTGGTCCCTCCATCTCAGCTCCACAGCTGAATTCCTTGTGTGTTCCCCCATGCATGTTTGTCTGTTTGTACATTGTGTACATATGTGTTTGTGTGATATGTATGTGTGAGTGTAAGTATTCACATACTGTGGCACATATGTAGAACCCAGAAGACAGCTCTCAAGAGTCAGTTTTTAGACTTCCATAGAAGGTTCCAGGAGCTCTTCCGGCCGGACCAGCACCAGGGTAGCTAGAGCGCAGGGTCGGCTGACACCCGCCAGCTACCCAGGACCCCCGCCACAGGATCTTGAGACTGCTGGTGAGTGGAACACAGCTTCTGCTCCAGTCCAATCACGCGGGACCTGAGACTGCTTTGGTTGGGGAGGCAGAAATCCGGCCTGAATAGGACCACAAGCCTCTCCGGTTAGAAAAGCACCAGGGTAGCTAGGGTGCAGGGTCGGATGACACTTGCCAGCTACCCACAACACCCGCCACAGGATCTTAAGACTTCTGGTGAGTGGAACACAGCTTCTGCTCCAATCCAATTGCACGCGGGACCTGAGACTGCATTAGTTAGGGAAGCAGAAAACCCGGCCTGAGTAGGACCACAGGCCTCTTCCGCCGGACCAGCACCAGGGTAGCTAGAGCACAGGGTCGGCTGACACCCGCCACCTACCCAGGACCCCAGCCACAGGATTTTGAGACTGCTGGTGAGTGGAACACAGCTTCTGCTCCAGTCCAATCACGCGGGACCTGAGACTGCTTTGGTTGGGGAGGCAGAAATCCGCCCTCAGTAGGGCCACAAGCCTCTCCGGTCAGAAAAGCGCCGGGGTAGCTAGGGCGCAGGGTCGGCTGACACTCGCCAGCTACCCACAACACCCGCCACAGGATCTTAAGACTTCTGGTGAGTGGAACACAGCTTCTGCTCCAATCCAATTGCGCGGGACCTGAGACTGCATTAGTTAGGGAAGAAGAAAACCCGGCCTGAGTAGGACCACAGGCCTCTTCCGGCTGGACCAGCACCAGGGTAGCTAGAGCGCAGGGTCGGCTGACACCCGCCAGCTACCCAGGACCCCAGCCACAGGATTTTGAGACTGCTGGTGAGTGGAACACAGCTTCTGCTCCAACCTTTAAACAGTGACAACGACAACAACTAACCCCAGAGATTACCAGATGGCGAAAGGTAAACGTAATAATCTTACTAACAGAAACCAAGACCACTCACCATCATCAGAACCCAGCAATCCCACTTTGCCCAGTCCAGGGCACCCCAACAACCGGAAAAGATAGACACGGATCTAAAAGCATATCTCATGATGATGGTAGAAGACTTCAAGAAGGACTTTAATAACACACTTAAAGAAATACAAAGGAACACTGGTAAACAGGTAGAAGACAGTAAAGAGAAAGCACAAAAATCCCTTAAAGAATTGCAGGAGAACACTGCTAAAGAGTTACAAATCCTTAAAGAAAAACACGATAACATAATCAAACAGGTAGAAGTCCTTACAGAAAAACAGGAAATACACATCCAAACAGATGATGGAAGTGAACAAAACCATACTAGACCTAAAAAGGGAAGTAGACACAATAAAGAAAATCCAAAATGAGGCAACACTGGAGATAGAAACCCTAGGAAAGAAATCTGGAACCACAGATACGAGCATCAGCAACAGAATACAAGAGATGGAAGAGAGATTCTCAGGTGCAGAAGATTCCATAGAGAACATCGGCACAACAATCAAGGAAAATGTAAAATGCAAAAATATCCTAACTCAAAACATCCAAGAAATACAGGACACAATGAGAAGACCAAACCTACGGATAATAGGAGTGGATGAGAATGAAGATTTTCAACTCAAAGGACCAGCAAACATCTTCAACAAAATTATAGAAGAAAACTTCCCAAATCTAAAGAAAGAGATGCCCATGAACATACAAGAAGCCTACAGAACTCCAAATAGACTGGACCAGAAAAGAAATACCTCCCGACACATAATAATCAGAACAACAAATGCTCTAAATAAAGACAGAATACTAAAAGCAGTAAGAGAAAAAGGCCAAGTAACATATAAAGGCAAGCCTATCAGAATTACACCAGATTTCTCACCAGAGACTATGAAAGCCAGAAGATCCTGGACGGATGTTATACAGACACTAAAAGAACACAAACTCCAGCCCAGGCTACTATACCCAGCAAAACTCTCAATTAACATAGATGGAGAAACCAAAGTATTCCACGACAAAACCAAATTCACACATTATCTCTCCACGAATCCAGCCCTTCAAAGGATAATAACAGAAAAAAACCAATACAAGGACAGGAACCACGCCCTAGAAACAACAAGAAGGTAATCCCTCAACAAACCTAAAAGAAGACAGCCACAAGAACAGAATGCCAACTTTAACAACAAAAATAACAGGAAACAACAATTACTTTTCCTTAATATCTCTTAATATCAATGGACTCAACTCCCCGATAAAAAGACATAGACTAACAAACTGGCTACACAAACAAGACCCAACATTTTGCTGCTTACAGGAAACTCATCTCAGAGAAAAAGATAGACACTACCTCAGAATGAAAGGCTGGAAAACAATTTTCCAAGCAAATGGTATGAAGAAAAAAGCTGGAGTAGCCATTCTAATATCTGATAAGATTGACTTCCAACCCAAAGTCATTAAAAAAGACAGGGAGGGACACTTCATACTCATCAAAGGAAAAATCCTCCAAGAGGAACTATCAATCCTGAATATCTATGCTCCAAATACAAAGGCAGCCACATTCATTAAAGAAACTTTAGTAAATCTCAAAGCACACATTGCACCTCATACAATAATAGTGGGAGACTTCAACACACCACTTTCACCAATGGACAGATCGTGGAAACAGAAACTAAACAGGGACACAGTGAAACTAACAGAAGTTATGAATCAAATGGATCTGGCAGATATCTACAGAACATTCTATCCTAAAACAAAAGGATATACCTTCTTCTCAGCACCTCATGGTACTTTCTCCAAAATTGACCACATAATTGGTCACAAAACAGGCCTCAACAGATACAAAAAAATTGAAATTGTCCCATGCATCCTATCAGATCACCATGGACTAAGGCTGATCTTCAATAACAAAATAAATAATAGAAAGCCAACCTTCACGTGGAAACTGAACAACACTCTTCTCAATGATACCTTGGTCAAGGAAGGAATAAAGAAAGAAATTAAGGACTTTTTAGAGTTCAATGAAAATGAAGCCACAACATACCCAAACTTATGGGACACAATGAAAGCATTTCTAAGAGGAAAACTCATAGCTCTGAGTGCCTCCAAAAGGAAACTAGAGAGAGCACACATTAGCAGCTTGACAACATGCCTAAAAGCACTAGAACAAAAGGAAGCAAATTCACCCAAGAGGAGTAGACGGCAGGAAATAATCAAACTCAGGGGCGAAATCAACCAAGTGGAAACAAGAAGAACTATTCAAAGAATCAACCAGTCAAGGAGCTGGTTCTTTGAGAAAATCAACAAGATAGATAAACCCTTAGCCAGACTCACTAGAGGGCACAGGGAAAGCATCCTAATTAACAAAATCAGAAATGAAAAAGGAGACATAACAACAGATCCTGAAGACATCCAAAACACCATCAGATCCTTCTACCAAAGGCTATACTCAACAAAACTGGAGAACCTGGATGAAATGGAGAAGTTCCTAGACAGATACCAGGTACCAAAGTTGAATCAAGATCAGGTTAATGATCTAAACAGCCCTATATCCCCCAAAGAAATAGAAGCAGTCATTAATAGTCTCCCAACTAAAAAAAGCCCAGGACCAGATGGGTTTAGTGCAGAGTTCTATCAGACCTTCAAAGAAGATCTAATCCCAGTTCTTCACAAACTATTCCACAAAATAGAAACAGAAGGTACTCTACCCAACTCATTCTATGAAGCCACAATTACTCTGATACCTAAACCACAAAAAGACCCAACAAAGATAGAAAACTTCAGACCAATATCCCTTATGAATATTGATGCAAAAATCCTCAATAAAGTTCTTGCTAACCGAATCCAAGGACACATCAAAACAATCATCCATCCTGACCAAGTAGGTTTCATCCCAGGGATGCAGGGATGGTTCAATATACGGAAATCCATCAACGTAATCCAGTATATAAACAAACTCAAAGACAAAAACCACATGGTCATCTCGTTAGATGCGGAAAAAGCATTTGACAAGATCCAACACCCATTCATGATAAAAGTCTTGGAAAGATCAGGAATTCAAGGCCCATACCTAAACATGATAAAAGCAATCTACAGCAAACCAGTAGCCAACATCAAAGTAAATGGCGAGAAGCTTGAAGCAATCCCTCTAAAATCAGGGACTAGAGAAGGCTGTCCACTTTCTCCATACCTATTCAACATTGTACTTGAAGTCCTAGCCAGAGCAATTCGACAACAAAAGGAGATCAAAGGGATACAAATTGGAAAAGATGAAGTCAAAATATCACTTTTTGCAGATGATATGATAGTATATATAAGTGACCCTAAAAATTCCACCAGAGAACTCCTAAGCCTGATAAACAGCTTCGATGAAGTAGCTGGATATAAAATTAACTCAAACAAATCAATGGCCTTTCTCTACACAAAGAATAAACAGGCTGAGAAAGAAATTAGGGAAACAACACCCTTCTCAATAGTCACAAATAATATAAAATATCTTGGCGTGACTCTAACTAAGGAAGTGAAAGATCTGTATAATAAAAACTTCAAGTCTCTGAAGAAAGAAATTATAGAAGATCTCAGAAGATGGAAAGATCTCCCATGCTCATGGATTGGCAGGATCAACATTGTAAAAATGGCTATCTTGCCAAAAGCAATCTACAGATTCAATGCAATCCCCATCAAAATTCCAAATCAATTCTTCAACGAATTAGAAAGTGCAATCTGCAAATTCATCTGGAATAACAAAAAACCTAGGATAGCAAAAACTCTTCTCAAGGATAAAAGAACCTCTGGTGGAATCACCATGCCGGACCTAAAGCTCTACTACAGAGCAATTGTGATAAAAACTGCATGGTACTGGTATAGTGACAGACAAATAGACCAATGGAATAGAATTGAAGACCCAGAAATGAACCCACACACCTACGGTCACTTGATCTTCGACAAGGGAGCTAAAAACATCCAGTGGAAGAAAGACAGCATTTTCAACAAATGGTGCTGGCACAACTGGTTGTTAACATGTAGAAGAATGCGAATCGATCCATTCCTATCTCCTTGTACTAAGGTCAAGTCTAAGTGGATCAAGGAACTTCACATAAAACCAGAGACACTGAAACTTATAGAGGAGAAAGTGGGGAAAAGCCTTGAAGATATGGGCACAGGGGAAAAATTCCTGAATAGAACAGTAATGGCTTGTGCTGTAAGATCGAGAATTGACAAGTGGGACCTCATGAAACTGCAAAGCTTCTGCAAGGCTAAAGACACCATCAATAAGACAAAAAAACCACCAACAGATTGGGAAAGGATCTTCACCTATCCTAAATCAGATAAGGGACTAATATCCAATATATATAAAGAACTCAAGAAGGTGGACTCCAGAAAGTCAAATAACCCCATTAAAAAATGGGGCTCAGAACTGAACAAAGAATTCTCACCTGAGGAATACCAAATGGCAGAGAAGCACCTGAAAAAATGTTCAACATCCTTAATCATCAGGGAAATGCAAATCAAAACAACCCTGAGATTCCACCTCACACCAGTCAGAATGGCTAAGATCAAAAATTCAGGTGACAGCAGATGCTGGCGAGGATGTGGAGAAAGAGGAACACTCCTCCATTGTTGGTGGGATTGCAAGCTTGTACAACCACTCTGGAAATCAGTCTGGCGGTTCCTCAGAAAACTGGACATAGTACTACCGGAGGATCCAGCAATACCTCTCCTGGGCATATATCCAGAAGATGTTTCAACCGGTAAAAAGGACACATGCTCCACTATGTTCATAGCAGCCCTATTTATAATAGCCAGAAGCTGGAAAGAACCCAGATGTCCCTCAACAGAGGAATGGATACAGAAATTATGGTACATCTACACAATGGAGTACTACTCAGCTATTAAAAAGAATGAATTTATGAAATTCCTAGCCAAATGGATGGACCTGGAGGGCATCATCTTGAGTGAAGTAACACAATCACAAAAGAACTCACACAATATGTATTCACTGATAAGTGGATATTAGCCCAAAACTTAGGATACCCAAGATATAAGATACAATTTGCTAAACGCATGAAACTCAAGAAGAATGAAGACCAAAGTGTGGACACTGTGCCCCTTCTTAGAATTGGGAACAAAACACCCAGGGAAGGAGTTACAGAGACAAAGTTCGTAGCTGTGATGAAAGGATGGACCATTTAGAGACTGCCGTATCCAGGGATCCATCCCATAATCAGCTTCTAAACGCTGACACCATTGCATACACTAGCAAGATTTTGCTGAAAGGACCCAAATATAGCTGTCTCTTGTGAGACGATGCCAGGGCCTAGCAAACACAGGAGTGGATGTTCACAGTCAGCTATTGGATGTATCACAGGGCTCCCAATGGAGAAGCTAGAGAAAGTACCCAAGGAGCTAAAGGGATCTCCAACCCTATTGTTGGAACAACATGATGTACTAACCAGAACCCCGGAGCTCTTGTCTCTAGCTGCATATGTATCGAAAGATGGCCTAGTCGGCCATCAATGGAAAGAGAGGCCCATTGGACTTGCAAACTTTATATGCCCCAATATAGGGGAATGCCAGGCCCAAAAGAATGGGAATGGGTGGGTAGGGAAGTGGGGGGCGCTATGGGGGACTTTTGGGATAGCATTGGAAATGTAATTGAGGAAAATATGTAATAAAAATATTAAAAATTTTTAAAAAAAGGCATCGTTGCAGAGCAAGCGTTGAGGGTGACTGGAAGCATATCCAGACTTGGGGCCTAGATTTGACCACCTAATGGTAATTAGAATAACTGTCATTGTCACCAGATGCCTATAAAAGGTTGAAATTCTGAATGAAGGGAGCTGAAGACGATAAAGCTGAGCATGTCTCCCACATCTGTGTCTGAGGACTGCCTCTATCTATATGACAGCTCATCCCCATGAGGGCTCTAACCTAGCTGTGAGTGACAGGCCATGTTGATTAATAGAGACAAAATCAACCTGAACCCTATACATGTGAAAAGCGAAGAAAAAATAAAAACTCTCCCTATAGAATCTAAGGAAGCCACAGTGGGCATCTGAACACTGGGTGTATGTCACAGAGGCCCAAAGATTCAGAGGTCTGAGGCTAAGATCAGCTCAGGACACACTTTATCAGCCTGAGTTCTTCAGGCTTATTCAGACACCCAAAGGATGAATAGCAATGTCAGCCAAAATAAAAAGTACATCTTATCTTCTGTGCCAATGAGACTTGATGACCCTTTGTTTAATAATAAGGAAAGATATCTATGGGGGTAACCCCTTCATTACATCAGAGAGGCTGAGAATAGTAACTTTAGAATTGCTAGAGTTGGAGACAGTCATCAAAACATAGATTCATGGGGGGCAGGGCGGTGAAATGGATTTTGCTCATGGGGTCATAAGGTACTGAGGAGTCTTGTGTACATGTCTAGTGGACATAGGCAAAGCGGACAGTCTAAGAGACAGTCCAGCTTGGGAAGTGAGATCTTGTCTTGACTTCTCCAGGTGATAATATGGATCTATCCATAGTGGAATAGTTTGGGACCTGGCTTCTAGTCATGATGGAATCACTCTGGCAGCCACTGAGAATGTGGTACTCACCAACCAGTATTCCTGGGGTGTCCTGGGATTTTTCAGATGAGCTTGAGACTGGGCTAGGCAATGGGTATTAAGTGTTGTAAATCTATACTATCATTTAATTTATGGTATACTTAAAAAACTAAACCTTCTTCAAAAGACTTTATCATCTACTCTGGTGTATTTTCATTTTTATGTGAGAGACTTCTATCACATTAGACAGAATTAGATCCTTGTTATTCATTTGAAAATAAGCATGATAAAAGATGTGGTTGGTTCTCAAGTTAATAAGGGGTAGACTTTTGATGGCTGGTCTTTTTTTTAACATGTTTGAGTGTTTTTTTCTATATGTATGTCTGTGCATAGCATGCATGCAGTGCACACAGATGCCAGAAGAGAGCATCTGACTCTGAAACTGCTGAAACTGGACTATTGTGAGCTGCCATGTGGTCGCTGAGTATTAAATGTGGATGTTCATGAAGAGCAGCCAGTGCTCTTAACTGCTGAGCCATATTTCCAGCACTTTGATGGTTGATCTTGATTATCAACTTGGTTGGATCTAGAGTTCACTAAGAGAATGCCTCTGGGTGGGTCTAGGGGGGGGTACTTCCAAGAATAACTAACTGAGAAGAGAAAGCACTCCCTCAGAGTGGGCAACACTTGCCAGAGGAAGCCAGATATAAAGAAGACTGAAAGAAAGCAGGGAGAGCAGGCATGGTAGAGCAATCCACAGACCCAGAAAGGTTAGGCAAACCAGAGGGCTCTAGGGGAGATATATGGATCTCCCTGGGAAGAGGAAATAGAAAAGTTTTTTGTGAGAGGACTGGGAACAGATAGGGATGGGTACAGGATGGGTGCCAGATTAGGGTGAGGACAGCAGGAAAGAGTACAACTGGAATTGTGGAGGTGATGTGGAAACCTAGTCAAATTTAAACAGTATCTATCTACAAATCCAGCCCTACAGAAGGTAATATAAGGAAAGCTTCAAGATAAGGAAGAAAACTACACCCATGAAAACATAGGAAATAATCTCATACCAGCAAAGCCAAAGGAAGGGAAGCACACACAACAACCACAACAAAACAACAACAACAATATCAGGAATTAACAATTATTGGTCATTTATATTTCTCATTATCAATGGACTCAATTCCCTAATAAACAGACATAAATGAACAGAAGAGATGCAAAAGCATATCCATCCTTCTGCTGCATATAAGAAACACATCTCAACAGCAAAGATGTACATTACCTCAGAGAAAAGGTTGGGAAAAGATTTCCCAAGCAAATGGACCTAAGAAGCAAATCCGATATAGCCATTCTGATGTCTAACAAATAGATGAATAATGAAGTAGAAACTTCCTAGAACCTATGCCAATGACCCTAGTGGGGAGTCCTATTAATGGAGAATATGGAGCCTGAACTAGCATCTTCTGTAACCAAGCAAGACTTCCAGTAGTGTGACTAGGACACTAACCCAGCCACAAAAACCTCCCACCTACATTCTATCATACCTGCAAGATGTGTTGGGGCAATGGTGGCTAAGAACTTGTGGAAGTGGCAAACCAATGACTGGTCTAACTTGAGGCCCACACCAGGAGATTAATGCCTAAACTATCCAGGATAGCCAGGAACCAGAGACTGTATAGCCCAAAGACTTAGAATAGAACCAAATAGGACTGGCCAACAAAAACCATTGAAATGATTCCTAGTGAGATTCCACTCTACTTATATATGCCCAGCCCAATCATTACTAAAGTCTTCCTTTGGCAACTGTTGGGAGCAGATGCAGAGACCCATAGCCAAATATTAGGCAAAGCTCAAAGTACCCCAGAGAAGAAGGGAGAAAGGACTGTGGGTACAGCTCACAGTATCAACTAAGCAGGGTTATTAGGAGCTCATGGAGATTTAAGTGGCCATAATGGAGCCTTCGTGGGTCTGTGTGAGGTCCGTGCATATGTGCATTGATTTATCTTGGGGTTTTGTGGGACTTCTAATAGTCAGAGTTAGAGTGTCTGATTCTTTTGCCTGCTTTTGGAACCCATTTCCTCCTACTGGGTCGTCTCATCCAACCTTGATGCGAGGGTTTGTGCCTAGTCTTATTGCATCTTTTTATGTTATATTTGGTTGGTATCGCTTGGAGGTCTGCTCTTTTCTAAAGGGAAATGGCAGAGGAATAGATCTGAGAGAGGGGTGAAGTGAATCTGGGAGGAGTCAAGGCAGGGGAGTCTATTGTATGATCAGATGTATTTTAAGAAAGAATAATAAATAAAAACAAAAAAAGTGCGACACTTTAAGGATAACAGTATGGGCCTGATATTCAGATCATTGATTATTTTCACAAACAGTTAAATAAAATTATCCTAAGATAGCCTTCTCATTTGGAGATTCTTCAAGGGGCTGTTCTTATGATTTAAGAAACTTTTACATTAGTCCCTTATCCTTACATACATTGTTGTGGAGTAGTCTCCAGAGAAGACCGCTAGGACATGGGTTTAAGCCAACAGAAGGTCTTTATTGGCCATTCTGCAACTATACTGGGTGTATGGAACCCAGAGTAGTCCTGAGCTTTTAATCACAAAAACCATGTTCTGGGTTGACATACTTCAGTTAGCAAGAACAGTTAGCTAGAAGCAGAACTTCAGAAGCCAAAAAGCAAGGTGAGTTCATCTAGAGATTTTCCCATAACCATGGACTTTGATGGATTAGGACTTTCTTTTCATTTCGACAAGTGGTGCTATCTACATGGTGAGTTTTGCTCCTGGATGTTACTTCCATCATGGAGTCAGTTATGCTACTAAGGTCTAAGGCTCTGATTCAGCATGTGTCTTAGTCAGGGTTTCTATTCCTGCACAAACATCATGACCAAGAAACAAGTTGGGGAGGAAAGGGTTTATTCAGCTTACACTTCAATACTGCTGTTCATCACTAAGGAAGTCAGGACTGGAACTCAAGCAGGTCAGAAAGCAGGAGCTGATGCAGAGGCCATGGAGGGATGTTCCTTACTGGCTTGCTTCACATGGCTTGCTCAGCCTGCTCTCATAGAACCAAGACTACAAGCCCAGAGATGGTCCCACCCACAAGGGGCCTTTTCCCCTTGATCACTAATTGAGAAAATGCCTTACAGTTGAATTTCATGGAGGCATTTCCTCAACTGAAGCTCCTTTCTCTGTGATAACTCCAGTTGTGTCAAGTTGACACAAAATTAGCCAGTACAGCATGTCTATCCATCTCATTCTCTACAACCACTTTTAAGACATCAAGCAATTTTTGTGACTCTTCCCACCCATGTCCAAGCTCTAAGTGACACTCACTTCAAACCCCTGGTGTGGCTTTACATCAATTAAGCCACATTCCTTTCTCCTTGTTCCCTCAAAGCCAGAAAATCCTCCCCTCACTACTGTTCTGAACAATAAATCACTCTCTTAATCCTTCCCTAACAGCTTTGAATCTCCCTTGCCCCTTCCAACCTTTATGTGGTTTATAGACATTAGCTCAGTTAAAACTCAGGAAGCCACCCAAGCAGGACAGTAACTACCTCTGACTCAGCAACTGGGTCACGCTCCTCCTCCCAGGGATCATGTCATAACAAGTAGAGCCTACTTTATTATCTAGAGCATTAATCTGGACCAAGTATCTGCCTGCAGATATCTATACAGACTCCAAACATGCCTTCTGAATCATTCATCCCCTCATTGGTGGGGGAACCCTAACTGCTAAGGGCTCACCTATCATTAATAGCACACCAATTTATAATTATTGTAATCTACCTCTCCCCCACCCCCTAGTGAGCAGCTGCTCTCCATTTCCAGAAGTGTAGCATCCCCCAGCCTTGAGTAGGCTGTCTCAGACATTGCTGCCACTGTGAATGAGACCACCTGGGGTGGAGCCTTCCGACCTAGATGACTTTATTGTTCTGTCACCTGCCACTGCTCTGCTCCAAGATGCAGCTAGCAGCTACCGCTGAGAGGTTGAACCTGTCTTCCTGAGATATTCCTGAGATAGTCAACAGCCTGTGGACTTGGCGACCTAATGCTAACAGCTCTGACAGACTAGTGCTAACAACTTAGCAACAGAGCATCAAGAAGCATCAAGCATCAAGAAGCAACAAAGCATCAAGAAGCCTTGAGTGGCAAGGGATAGGCTTTCCCTCTATATAAGCACAGACTCTTAGTAAACATTGGGCCTTGATCAGAAATCTGTCTTGGTCTCTTTACTTCTCTCCTATACAGCTCCGGCCTCCCACTCCCAGTTAGTGTGGCCACAGGGCGATTACACAGAAGCACCGGGAATTTAATTCTGTCATCATTAGCCTTGGAAATTCTAAGGTTGATAGAGGAACTAAATTCCCAGCCATAAACCTCTCCTCATCACCCTTTACTTTCTCCTTTCTCATCTGAGGAAAATGAAAAACCATCCCTAAAAGGAGCTACCTTATATCAGGGCTGTCTTATTAAGGGTGGAAAAAAATAATTTTACCTGGAAAAATTTGCCATTTTAACAACCCTCCACAACCAATTCCATGTGGGCTATAGTAGCCCCTAGTGCTCCTCTCACAATTAAAGAATTGTCCCTTGTCAGAAATCTCTATTTCTGTCACCCAGCCTTGCCTCGAGTGCCCCAGGGACACATCGGGACCCTGTCCTTCTCAATCCATCAAGAGAGAGGAAAGTCTGACAAGGATTGGTAGATTGATTTTACCCACAAGCCACCCATCAAAAAGACCAAATATTTACTGGTTATGATAGAGACATTTTTTAGATGGGTAATGGTTTTTCATGAGTATCTGAAGGGGGTGATTTGCTGATTAATTAAAGCCACAACCAGGCATCTCATCCATCCATCCCTAAGCTCATGTGCCTACTTCTTGAGCCCCATGTGTGCTAGAATATGCCTGGGTACTTACTGGCATCTACCTGGTGGCTCATGTGCAGATAAATAAAGTATGTCGCATCTGCCTTAAAAAAAATGATCTGAGGGAAGTGGGTAGGAAGGGAAGAAGTGAAGGAAAGTGAGAGAACATGAAAAGGAAACCAGGTCTGGAGACATTGCTCAGTGGTTAGAGCACTTGCTGTGCTCACAGAGAGTTCCATTCAACCACATGGCAGCTCATAACCGTACTTACCTCAATTCCAGAGGATCCAACACCATTTTTGGGCCTCTGTGGGCACCAGGCACATATAAGGTATATCTACATATATGTAGGTAAAAACCTTACATGTAAAACGTAAATATTAAAATGAAACCCTTTAAAACTAGGAAGGTAGGATATGTACTAATTGGGAAGAAGAGAGATCATGGGTGAAAGATGGAATAGGGCAAGAGAAGAAGACTGGGGGAGAATGTGTTTTTAAAACATTAAATACATGTGTAAAGTGCCATAATGGAAAATTATTATGTAATTTAAAACGCACAATAAATTGCCACCATTGCAATGACTTTCACTAAAACAGTCATGGCCTCCCAGGGAGGGGTATGTGTGGACTTAAGATGATCACTGTAAGGGAGGAGGGACCTGAATGCAGACTCTGTGACTCAAGAAGACAAGGAGTTTTGGAGAAAAGGGTGGTCTCAGAGGACCCTGTGCTTGCCCATGCTCTCTCTTTACCAAGAGCATGATTCTCAAATATTCACACAGCTCATCTGTGGGAAGCTCACAGTACACACCTCATTGGGAAAACAACCGTAGCATCTGTCCACAGTTACGGCTTTCTGTTCCTTGCTTTCTACCCAACAGCCACACTGGGCTTGTGACTTCAAGGACAGGAAATGCTATGACTCCAGGTTTGAGGTGAGAGTTGCTGCTGTCTAGAATAGCTCCCGAAGGTGTGCTGTGCCTCGAACGGCCAAAAACAAGAATATATACACAGCAAAAGACAGTTTGCCCCACCTGCTGAGCCCTGGCTCCTACCAGTTCCACCTAGTGAATACAGCCCTCCTGCAACAACTTCGCCCTGCCCACCAAGTTCCCGCCTACAACTCTTAGGGTCCAAATATCTGTCTGGGCAAGGCATGCAGTGAATCCCATAGCAGCACAGACACGGGCCTGAGAGCTGATCATGTCGCTGGTCATACCTCCTTTTTGGCTGACTGCGGTAGCCTGTGGTCTTCTGTTTCTCCTCCATGTGCATGGTGAGATGCCCTAGGTTGGTGATGGGGACCAGAGACCAGAGTTGCCTTTTTTTTTTTCAGAGCCAAAGACTGAAGCTATGGTAGGGAGGGTGGTAAGGAGGGAGGAGGAACAGGTAGAGATGACAGAGTGGCAAAGTGACCTCTGAGCACACAGAAAGTCAGTGGTGCCTAAGGGACCAGCTCATTATGAGAGGCTCTGAAGAGCACCGGGGATGAAAGAAATACAAAGGGACAGATGGGGCATTTCCTTCCTCTGTATGTGGCTGTGCCTGTGACTGTAGCTGCTATTGACCCTTGGAGTCATAATGAAATTAATCATACCTTTATGAAGTCGTTTATTTCTAGATGTTTTACCCCCTGGAACAGAAAAGCATCCTGGTATGCTCCAAAATGGCCCTTAGAAAGCTTCCTGACCCTCCTTTATATAGTTCTCCAGCCCTAAAGATAATTGCCAAACTGAGAGGCCCAGGTTCCCTTCCCCATTCTCTGACCTTTGGAAAAGGCATAACTTGGCTTTCAAGGCAAAGAGCATGTGCTCTGGGCCTGCCACAAAGACTTTGGACTTACAAGAAGATGAGCCAGCAGGACATTGGGCACAAGGTCTGATGCCTCTTACCCAGTGGTGATCAAGCGTGAACCATGCTGATCTCCTGCCAGGCCACAATCAGATCTACCGTACGGAGACCATATTGGACTTCACACTGTGATCCCTGCCTGATGGTGTCCAGACTTGAAATGCCACCAGGACCTTCTGGGCAGGACAATCTGCCCTACTTCCTTTTGGCTTATTTGAACATTCTTGTTTGGGTTCTGGGTTCAGAATTACTAATAACTAGAAGGGGGACAGAGTTGTGTCCCATCCTGTCTCATACATGATAAAGAAGATAGGTGTAGGCTGCTATGTTGGCATCTCCGTGTAAATAGCATGCTGGATGAGACAGAAAAGGCAAGAGGCTTTTCAGTTGCAGGCGAGCTTGGGCTACATAGCAAGAACCTGTCTCAGGAAAAATAAAAAAGTTAAATGTAGAGATGTGTAAAAACAGAATCCCATAACAATTTTAGCATTGTTACTAAACAGAGGTGGGGGTAGATCTGGAAATAAATTTGGACAGAAATTCTTAACAAAGTAAGGAATTTGAAATATCATATAGTCAGATGACAATCCAATCCATGGGAATGGTTTGGTTTTAAACATAACATAGATGTTGTTTGTTGAGATTTAATTACAGGGTAATTTTCTACTCCTTTTTTGTTTCTCTTCATGGGCCCACTTTTTGCACATATGGTTATTATAAAGACAAGGAGACTCTTGAGAAGGCTACACATGTGATTAGAGGGGCATTATCCTTTCCCCACATGTATTCAGAATCTCTGCTTAGTAAACTCCAATTCTGTTTTATTTAAAAATATGTGCATAGATTTTTTTTTAATTTTTCACATATTGATCAAAAAGCACCTCTTTCTTGGTTGTGTTTTTCCTACCTCCTGACAAAAAGTATTCCAATACATGGGATTCTGTGGAGAGCATCTCTTGGTGGACAAAGCATCCTGTATGTAGCTTGACTCTTACCAGACCAATTTTAACAGGTTTTGTCTGTTGCTGTAGCAGTGACAGTTACTAGTGGCCCATTACCTCAATGAGCAATGTAGACAGATATGTCATGTGGCACCATATCCTGTAGACAGCATATTGCAGGGGTTAGGGACGAGAGCCTCTGGTCCCTGGGAGTGGCTACTTGATACCACACCAGGTAGAATCAAACATGCAATCCATATTTATCAGGTGTGGAAGGTTTTCACTCTTTTTATGAAAACAGGGCAGGTCTGCCAAATTCTGCTATGTTGGAACATGATACTGTGGAGACAAGTTGCCATGGAAGTGGGACTTGGTGGAGAAGTGAGAACCCAGTGGACTAGACAGGGGTGGAGACATGAAAACTTCACTCAGAGAGCCTCAGTGGATACCTCCCTATACCCTAGGCTTGGAGAATTGGGGCTTGGTGTAGTGCCCAAGGCAGAACCTAGGCTGAGGAAGAGGACCTAGCTCATCTCCCATTTTACTGAACACTGGGACTCGAATATCCTAGGTTTACCAGGATTATTAGGTGACTTTCAATCATGACTTTGCTCTTCAACCCCAGCTCCAACAGCCTGGTCTTTTAAAAATTATATTCATGTGTGTGTGTGTGTGTGTGTGTGTGTGTGTGTGTGTGTGTGTGTGTGCACGCGAGCGCGCTTATGTTGTGTATGCTTGTGTGGTGTGTGCAAACTATATGTGGATATGTGTACCTGTCAAACACAGAGGGCAAAAGAGAATGTGGGTGTCCCTTTTGCTCTCTGCCTCATTCCCTCCAGACAGGCTCTCTCAATGAAGCTAGGTTAGTGACAGCAAACCTGCAGGGATTCCTCTCTCACAGCACTTGAACTGCATCAAGTATAAAATGTATTATTGAGCTCATAAGGATGGATGCCCTTCAGTGAGCCTGGTTGGATAATCTGGTGCCTGGCAGTTAGCAGTATTTGGAAACCAGGATACTTGGAGAAGGCTGAGCTGAGGCTCACAAGAAAGTAGCAACACCCATAGTTTGAAGATGGATGATTGGACAAACCTAACCTTGATATCATATGTTACTCACAGGTGAAGACTCAGCCAGACCCATCAGGACCACCCATACAGGACAGGTTCGGGGCAGTCTTGTCCACTTGAATGACACCAGAGTGGGTGTCCACACGTTCCTGGGAATTCCCTTTGCCAAGCCACCTCTAGGTCAGCTGAGGTTTGCACCCCCTCAACCTCCTGAACCATGGAGCGGTGTGAGGAATGGGACCACCCACCCACCCAAGTAAGTTCTCCTGAGGCCCAGGGAACTTCAGGCCCTGGAATGGACAGGAACTCAGAACTCTGAGCCAGGCTTTCTCCATCTCAACCCCTCAGTTGCATTCTCCCTGTGATGGGGATATTCTGACGATGCCAGAGAGAGGCCAAGGTAACAATGGTTTCTTGGCAAAATTGCCCTCCACAATCAATGCACCAACCTAAAGTATCTAAGGCACCACTGGCCAAGAAACAAATACATGTCTTCCAAATGGAGACTCTGGAAAAGAAGACAGTTCCTTGAGAGTCTGAATATGAGAGCAAGGATGTCCCACCACCCTGCTTATTAGTGCAGCAGCTATCTAGGTTCAGCGCTCCGATACCAGGTCTCAGAGAGCACAAAGAGAAGTTGTATCATTACATACACCAATAGTTTTCACAGATGGAGATGTCAACATCACGTTCAAAGAAGTGGGATCCAAGGCCCCCTCCCAATTGACAGCCTCAGTGGAAGTTTGAGATCGATACCAGCTATCCCAGAGCCTGTGATGGGAAGAGATTTTGGAGAGGGATCACATGTTATCAAGACACCGCAGGGCAGAGAGAGGTTGTGCCTCCTTGAGCAACTCAAATCTCACACAACCTACCAGAGGCCTGGGAGCTAAATACTGATGGCTGGGAGTGAATATATACTCAGGGTCTTTTTTTAACCACTGTATTCCATTTCTTGGAATAACTGTCTGTCATTGTTCCCAGGTGTCTACAGAATTCTGAAACCGTGAATGCAGAGAGTCTGGAGATGATGAATCTGAGCATGCCTCCCATCCCTATGTCTGAGGACTGCCTGTATCTCAACATCTACACACCAGCCCACGCCCAGGAGGGCTCTAACCTGCCTGTGAGTGTCAGGCTGTGGCCAACTTTGGGGGGATGGGAGTTCATTTGTTCAGGAAACTCAATGTGAGGCCTGATGAGAAGCTCCCCCTATCATATCCAGGAAGAACTTCTTTGCCTTGGCACAAACTAACCCCTGGGTATGGGGCACAGAGACCTAAAGACTCTGAGACGCCAGAGGTTGTGGCTCTTTAATCAACTCAAATCTCACACTACCTACCAGAGGCCTGAGAGCTAAACCCTGAGGTCATGCCAGTTTATTATCAAGGGTTACCCATTGTGCAGGTATGGGTGAGTTTTTGGTTTGGTTTGGTTTGGTTTGGTTTGGTTTGGTTTGGTTTGGTTTTTTGAAAGTGTCTCATTTTGTAACCCTGGCTGGTCTGGAACTTACTATGTAAACTAGACTGGCCTCAAATTCAGAGAGCTTTGACATCTGCTTCCAGAGTTCTGATATAGATACATATTTTATATTTTTATTTATATATTTAAATAATATATAAATTTTTAAATATATTATATATTTTAATATTTATTGTAAAACTTTAAAATATTTTTAAATTTATATGTAAAATATATAAATTGTGTAGTACATGTAAATATATATTTATATTATTCATATATTATTATATTAAATAAATATACATATTTCATTGAAAATAGATCCTCTCTCATACAATACATCCTGAACACAGTTTTCCCTCCCTCCACTCTTCCCAGCTTCCCCTAATCCTCTTTCCCCCAGATCCTCTCCACCTCCATTTCCCCTTCAGGAAAGAGCAGGCTTCCCAGGGGTATCAACCAAATACTACATAACAAGATGCCACAAGACTAGACACAAACACCCATATCAAAGCTGGACAAGACAATCCAGTAGGAGTAAAAGACTCCCAGAAGGCAGGCAAAAGAGTCAGAGACACCCACACATACTGTTAGGAGTACCACAAAAACCCCAAGCTAACAGCCATGACAGATGCACAGAGGAGCTGGTGCAGACCCATGCAGGCCCTGTGCTTGCTGCTTGAGACTCTGTGAGCTCATGTTAGCCCTGCTTAGTTCCTTTGGTGGGCTATGTCCTGTTCGTGTCCCCCATCCTCTCTGACTCCTACAGTCTTTCCTCCCTTCTTCTGCTAGGTTCCCAGATCTCTGAGAGGAGGGATCTGATGGAAACCTCCAATTTATACTCTCTGCATAATGTCCGGCTGTAGGTCTCTGCATCTGCTCCCATCTGCTGCCAAAGGAAGACTCTATTTTGACAACTGCACAAGGCACTGATCTATAATTATAGCAGAAGATCATTAGAAATCACTTCACTGATATTGATTGATTGGTTGGTTGGTTGGTTGATTGATTGCCGGTTATGTTTGGTTCTAGTTCCCTTGGACTCTAGGCTATCCAGTCTCTCATTCCTGGCTGCTCAAGTAGTGTAGAGCATGGGTTCCCTCACCTAGTATGGGCCTCAAGTTAAACATGGTCACTCCCACAAGTTCTGAGCTACCATTGCCCCAGCACATCTTGCAGTCAGGACAGATGATAGGATGAGGTTTGTATGGGTGGGTGGGTGGGTGCCCAGGTTTCTCTTTCCATACCTTACCTACTTCAAAGATACTAAGCACAGGGATGAAGGCTCCATGCAGGCACCAGCTCAAATTCTCTACATCCAAGGAGCTATGTAGATGTTGTCTTTGGCAATGGCATCCTGCTGTTAGTTTCCAGAGAGCAACTTTCTGTCCTAGCATCAGCATAGGTTGCTTAGAGATCTCTACAGGATCTCCTCAGCCAGCAACTCAACTGAATGCAACTCAGTCCCACCACTGGAAGCCTTGACTGACTACAAAAGACATCCAGTTCAGACTCCATATCCTCCATTACTAGGGGTCCTCACTAGGGTCAGTCACCCTCATAGATTCCAGGAAGTCCCCACTACACTAGGTTTCCATACCACCATTCCCAATGCTCCCCAATCCCAGCTCTCTCTCTCTCTCCATGTCCCCCACCTGGTCCTTACCACTCCCATCCCCACCCATCCCCCAGTCCACCCCCAAATCCATTCTATTTCCCTTTCCCAGGGAAGTCCATGCATCTTCCTAGAGCCTTTCTGTTTGCCTAACCCCTCTGGGTCTGTGGATTGTAGCTTGATTTTAATTTACTTAACAGACAATGTCCACTTACAAGTGACTATGTGCTATATTTGCCTTTCTGGGTCTGGATTACCTCACTCAGAATAATTTTTTTCTAGTTGCATCCTTTTTCATGCAGAGTTCATGGTGGTGATGGTGTGTGTGTGTGTGTGTGTGTGTGTGTGTGTGTGTGTGTGTTTCCCTTCCCTTGGTTTTGTGCTATGAGGTTATGTCATGTTTTCATGGATGCAGTTAACATCCTTGGGTTGGAATTTTCCTTCTGTAGGGCTTGATCTGTAGATAGGTATTGTTTAAATTTGACTTTATCGTGGAATATCTTGCTTTCTTCATCTGTGGTGATTCAAAGTTTTGTTGGGCTGGCATCTGTGGTCTCTTAGAGTCTCGTGAATATCTGTCCAGACCCTTCTGGGTTTTAGAGTCTCCACTGAGAAGTCATGTGTAATGCTAATAGTTCTGCCTTTACATGTTATTTGGCCTCTTTTTCTCGCTGCTTTTAATATCCTTTCTTTGTTCTGTATGCTCAGTGTTTTGATTATGATGCGGCAAGCAGATTTTCTTTTCTGGTCCAGTCTGTTTGATATTCTGTATGCTACTTGTACCTTTATAAGCATCTCCTGAAAATTAGGAAACTTTTTCCTGTTTTCGTTGAAAATATTTCCTGGGTCTTTGAACTGAAAACTTTGCCCTCTGTTTCTGTGGTTCTTAGGTTTGGTCTTTTCCCAGTGTCCCAGATTTTCTGGATGTTTGTGTCGGTAATTTTTTAGATTTAACATTTTCCTTCTCTGCTGGATCCATTTCTTTCATTGTTCCTTTAATGCCTGAGGTTCTCTCTTCCATCTCTTATATTCTGTTGTTGAAGCTTGCCTCTACAGTTCCTGTTTGCATGCCTACTTTTTCCTTTCCAGGATTCCCTCAGTTTGTGTTTTCTTTATTGCTTCTATTTCCATCTTCAGATCTTGAACAGTTTTATTTCTTTCAAAGAGGACTGTTTCCTCTTTGCTTTCTTTAAGATTTATTCATTTCCTCCAATTGTTTGTTCCTGTTTTCCTGGATTTCTTTAAGGGAGCTATACGTTTCTACTTTAAGGACCTCTACCTTCTTCATAAAGTTGGCTTCAAGGTCTTCGTTCACTGTTTCAGCTATGTTGGATATTCAGGACCTGCTGTGGCAAATAGCTGGGCTCTAGTGGAGACATATTGCCCTAGCATTGTGTTCTTATGCTGGTGTCTAGGCATCTGGTTTTGGGGTGATTATAAGTCTAGGTACTGATTTCTGAATTTGTGTTTGTTTGGTGGCCTTTGTTTTCTTTGGTTTCTGTCTCTATCCCTAGATTTTCAGAGTGCATGGCTGCATGCTACCTGTTTTACTGACATGCTTGGCTGGTGTGTTCACAGGGAATTCTTGCTGGTGTTGGAAGCTTGGGGAAGGGGAGGCCAGGGAGAGATGGTCTATTGCAGTGCTAGGGGTGACCCTGAGAATTGGATCTAGGGGAACAGAGAGAAAGAAAGTCTATAGTCAACCTACCTGGTCATCTGGTAGACTTTGTTGGTGGTTGCCCCTGAGTTGAGGGTTGGGTCCCAGGGATGAGATGGGAAAAGAAGAACATGGGGGATGGTCTGAGGGATCCACAGGAGATGAAGACAGGGGAGGGGAAGCTGCAGCTAGTGTTCTGTTGCAGCTCTAGGAGCAACCCTGAGAATTGATCTGGGGCAGAGAAGTGGAGAAGGTGCATGGGCAGCTTGCCTGATCCCAGGGTTCTGGTATTAAAGGCATGCATCACATAACCAGCTGAGACACTGATTAATAATCAGAAAAGACACTGATGAAAACACCCCCCTTTTATTTCATTTCAGAGTAGTGAGAGCAGTGGTGTGGATGTAGAGCCATTTAAAGAGATGGTACCAGGGCTCTGTCTGTGGCCCTGGTGAGGACATCCTGGGGGAGTTTTCTCTGGGTGCCTAGGTACATGAAGACAAAGCATTAGGTAAAGTAGGAAACACTCCGGGTGGAGCTAGAGCTGGGTGGGAACCTCCTAGCTTCTGACTTGCTTTCCACAGGTAATGGTGTGGATCCATGGTGGTGCACTGGTTATGGGCATGGCTTCCATGTATGATGGGTCCACGCTGGCAGCCACTGAGGATGTGGTGGTGGTCAATATCCAGTACCGCCTGGGTATCCTGGGCTTCTTCAGGTAAGCCTGGGTCTGGCCTGTGCTGTACAGTAGTGGATGAACAGAAATAAGAAAGCCCTGTGATTCTTTCTTTCCCTGCCACTTCTCAGCTCTGGAGATGAGCACGCCAGAGGCAACTGGGGATTCCTGGACCAAGTGGCTGCTCTAGGCTGGGTCCAGCAGAACATCGCCTACTTTGGAGGCAACCCTGACCAGGTCACAATTTTTGGCGAGTCAGCAGGTGGCACAAGTGTGTCTTCACTTGTGGTATCCCCTATGTCCCAAGGACTTTTCCATGGTGCCATCATGCAGAGTGGGGTGGCCCTGCTGCCTGGCCTTATCTCCAACACCTCTGAGGTGGTCTACACAGTGAGTATCTCTACCATCCCATCAATGACCCTGCAGCTTCAGCCCTCACCCTCTGATACTCTGGAAGTCTGCTCAGTGGGGAAAACAAGGAACATGGGCAATAGCTTCTTTCCAGTACTTTCTGGGAGACTCGAGGGTTAGAATCAGCTTCTCTCTGATTTATACAGGCTGAGTGTAGTAAGCATATATAAGCACCTTGTGGCTTCCATTATCCATCAAAAACAAACATGCCTGAGTTGAAGATGTGGCCCAGTAGATAAAAGCACTTACCTTGTTTATAAGAATAAGGACCTGGGCTCAGATGCCCCAGAAAACACACAAAGCTGCAAGTTTGTAAGCCTTCCCATGGTAAGATAGGAGGCAGAGACCCCCCCCCCAAAAAAAATCCCTAGAAAGTCACAAGCAAGATAGACTCTTGTAGGCAGGAGAGAAACTATAAAGGACCACTTATCAAACAAGATGGAAGGTGAGAACTAGCAACAAAATGGTGTCCTCTGGTCTTTGCACACAAACCATGGCATAGGCACTCCCAAAGTCACACATGAACACATATGCACTTGTGAGCACACACACACATACACACACACACACACACACACACACAGCTTATTTTTAAAGATGCTTAGGTAGAATGACCCCTCTGGCTGTCACATCTGGGGAGCAAGAAAATGGGAATTTCATACTTACTCTAATCTGCACAGCATGAAGATACTTGGGCACAGTGGCATCCAATTGGGATTAGGAAAACTCTTCTCCTTGCCTACTAGGATGAACCAACCCCTGCCTGGTCTCTTTACAGACAGTGGCCACCTTATCTAGTTGTGAGGCCATAGACTCAGAGACCCTGGTGCGCTGTCTGAGAAGCAAGAGTGAAGAGGAGATTCTGGCTATTAACGAGGTTGGGAGAATTGTGTGTCTTGGAGGACCTGGTCTACAGGATATGGGAGTCAGTCCCTACTAGTCTAAACAAATTACCTATGCTCCATGTTTGATATCCTTTTAATCCTGTGTGTATAATGAACACCAAGATATCCTAATAGATGTAGAATCTCTGCCAGGGGTGGGGAAGTATCCTGAGACAAAGAAAGGAGAGTAATGGTTACCAGTAGATAACAGTATATATACATGGATTTGATCTTCATCACTGACCTTGGATGTTCCTCAGGTCTTCAAGATGATCCCTGCCATGGTAGATGGGGAGTTCCTACCCAATCACCCCCAAGAATTGTTGACTTCTGTGGATTTTCACCCCGTCCCCAGCATCATTGGTATCAACAGTGATGAATATGATTGGCTTCTCCCCTTGGTGAGGCACACACAGTTCCAATTCCCTAGAAGTCTGGAGTCCCTATGGTGGGCAGTGGAAGATTGATCCCTATCCATCACACCTTGCATTAAAACTGTCTTCTGTCTCCCAAATTGTGGACTCTGATCAAACTATAAAGGAAATAACCACAGAGACCCTGCAGTCTGTTCTGAAGAATACAGCAGCACAGATGGTGAGACACCTTGAATACTGCCTCCAAGAAAAAAGATCTCTGTATAGATAGCATACCTGGAAACAACGTATGTATGTATATATGTGTGGTTATGGATGGAATCCCCCAAGAACTTAGACCTTTCCCCCTTACCCTATCACATCTCCAAACACATTCTTCACACAGAGGTTGCTGCCTCTCAAAACAAGAACCTGTCTAACCTCATTCTTCCTGATGTTGGTGTAGATGCTGCCTCCTGAGTGTAGTGACCTGCTAATGGAAGAGTACATGGGGGACACTGAGGATGCCCAGACCCTCCAAGCACAGTTCAGAGAGATGATGGGAGACTTCATGTTCATTATCCCTGCACTCCAAGTAGCACATTTTCAGAGTGAGTATACATATAATGGGGGCATTGGACCTCAGAGCCATGGGTCCTAGAACTCTGTAGTGTTTAGGTTCTTTCCCATGTCTGGATCATGGTCCTGGTACCAGACATCCAAGGACCAAGAAATACAGCAGTATTTCTTTCTAGTGTAAGAGCAAAATCTTATCCAGGTACAGATAAGCAAACAAATTTCTATTACTCTATTGATTTGTCAAAACTACTCAGCTGGGAAGGTCATGGTCACTGGTTAGCCAAGCACTTTTCCATAACTAGTCCTCCAGCCTGGAACCACCCATTTGACAATTGTGACACTAGATAACTTCATACCAATGTACCTTGTCACCAAGGGTTAGGCAGGAAAGCTCCAGGTAAGAGAATGTCATGTCACCATGTGTCCTCACCTCTAGGCTCCCATGCCCCTGTCTACTTTTATGAGTTCGATCATAAGGCCAAGTACCTCAATGATGTCAGACCACCCCATGTGAAAGCTGACCATGGAGATGAGGTGCCCTTTGTCTTTGGGAACTCCTTCTGGGGCATGCAACGTGAGTTTTTCTTGTTTTCTATGAGCTGAATGGGGTACCAGGTGGGTACCTGAGCTTCAAGTCCAGTAGAGAAAAATCAAGCTCTGGGAGAAGACATGATCAAGAGTGTACCATTTCCAGCTTAAAAGGCACACGTAGATTAGAATCTGGACCCTTCCAAGTATAATCTATTATTACATTAGTTACTTTTCTATTGCTGTTATGAGACACTATTACAAAGGCAACTTATAGAAGAAAGAGAGAATGTATTTGAACGTTCAGCTTCAAATGGAGAGAGTCCATGGGCATCATGGATGGATTAATGGCAGCATACAGGCAGACAGAACACTAGAGCAATGGCTAAATGCTTACATCCTGAACTATAAGCACAAGGTAGAGAGAGTGTGTTAGACAGAGGAAAGAGAGAGAGGGAGAGAGAGAGAGAGAGAGAGAGAGAGAGAGAGAGAGAGAGAGAGAGAGAGAGAGCTGGGATAGAGTGGACTTTTAAACCTCAAAGCCAACTTCCAGTGACATACCTCCTCCTGCTTGGCCATGCCTCCTAATTCTTCCCAAACAATTCTACTATCTGGGACCAAGCATACAAATACGTGAGCCTGTGGAGATTGTATCATCCAAGCCACCACACTTAGCCTAGAGGGAATGAGGACACACCGGGGCAGAAATGAACATGGAGGAATTCAATTAGAGGTGTGGGTGGCTCTTGGATCCTGGGTGGTAAAGGAGGAAGGGAAAGAAACCTGGAGTTCAGGGTCGGGCTGCAGTAAGAATGGAGACTGTGGAGCATATGTAGACAGCTGCATCAGGAGGCTGGGACCTGAACCTTTGTCTTCCCATTGGCTACAGTTGACCTCACTGTGGAGGAGAAGCTGCTGAGCAGGAGGATGATGAAGTACTGGGCCAACTTCGCACGGCATAGGTGAGAACACATCCCTTCCCCAACCTCCTCAGTGGTGAGTCCCTATCTAGGGCTCCATTTGTGATTGATGATCTCATTATCATGAATGGATAATTCATCACATGGTAGAGTCACCTCACCCCAGGGCACGCTTAGATATATTGTACATATTGGTTATTCATCATACTCCAGTGACCTGGCAGGTGCCATGGTACTGTTCCTTAAAATTTCCCTCTGAGACAGAGACATGAAACTGGTCAGGTAGTCTTGCCCCACATGGAACAGAAACTAGTGGGTGACACTTGTATCCCTGTACAAGGACACTTGCCCCATCAGCCCCCTCAACCCTTGGCCTAATTGGTTCACTGCCCTGACACAAATTAGGAGATCAGGCCTTGGATGAGAGTGACTTTCACCTTCTCTGCTGTGTGGCATATCCACAGGAACCCCAACAGCTTGGGTCTACCCTACTGGCCTGTTTTTGACCACAGTGAGCAGTATCTGAAGCTGGACACCCAGCCTGCTGTGGGCCGAGCCCTGAAGGCCAGAAGGCATCATTTCTGGACCCAGACTCTTCCCCAGAAGATCCAGGAGCTAAAGGAGTCTCAGTAAAATCACAAAGATCTGTAGTGTCCTGTGAGAGAAATGATGTGTAGGATTGAGTACATGTGGGGTCAGCCTAACATTCTTAAAGCCCACTCAGAATTCTTGTAGAGCCTAAAAATAACAAAAGCATTCCTAACCTCTAAAGTTGTCCATTTGGCCAACATGTACGACAACCTGTTGGTGTGTCACTCATTACTCAACATGTTGGGACACCTTTTATGAGACCCACTCAGTAAATGTCCCATGATTGTATAGATGTATGATATGTGTCCCAGTTTTCACATTCCACTGGGACAAGGCTCCCTCCTTACTCTCCTCATCTCTCATCCTCTCCTCATCTCCAAGGCTCAGATCCTCTTCAAATAAAAGAGAAGCTTTGGAAATATTAACTACATGGGGGTGGGCTATGTGAAAAT
Source organism: Mus caroli (assembly GCF_978045245.1). Classification (NCBI taxonomy): domain Eukaryota; kingdom Metazoa; phylum Chordata; class Mammalia; order Rodentia; family Muridae; genus Mus; species Mus caroli. Next base: position 24,588,621 of record NW_028227265.1, on the reverse strand, counting down.
CCCATGTTCTCTCTCAGCAAGACTCATTCCTTTGTTATTTTCAAGTAGCCAATAAAGAAACCTAAGGATGCAGAGTTCTGTTGTCTTCATGTGTTCCAAACCAAAACTTCACACATTGCAAGTTGAGCTCTGTAGTCGGTATCTGTGGCCCCTTCTGTTCAGAGCCTAAGACAAGAGAAGTACAAAAGCACCAGTCACACATGCTCCACTATGTTCATAGCAGCCTTATTTATAATAGCCAGAAGCTGGAAAGAACCCAGATGTCCCTCAACAGAGGAATGGATACAGAAATTATGGTACATTTACACAATGGAGTACTACTCAGCTATTAAAAAGAATGAATTTATGAAATTCCTAGCCAAATGGATGGACCTGGAGGGCATCATCTTGAGTGAAGTAACACAATCACAAAAGAACTCATACAATATGTATTCATTGATAAGTGGATATTAGCCCAAAACTTAGGATACCCAAGATATAAGATACAATTTGATAAACGCATGAAACTCAAGAAGAATGAAGACCAAAGTGTGGACACTGTGCACCTTCTTAGAATTGGGAACAAAACACCCAGGGAAGGAGTTACAGAGACAAAGTTCGTAGCTGTGATGAAAGGATGGACCATTTAGAGACTGCTGTATCCAGGGATCCGTCCCATAATCAGCTTCTAAACGCTGACACCATTCAATACACTAGCAAGATTTTGCTGAAAGGACCCAAATATAGCTGTCTCTTGTGAGACGATGCCGGGGCCTAGCAAACACAGGAGTGGATGTTCACAGTCAGCTATTGGATGGATCACAGGGCTCCCAATGGAGAAGCTAGAGAAAGTACCCAAGGAGCTAAAGGGATCTGCAACCCTATTGTTGGAACAACATGATGTACTAACCAGAACCCCGGAGCTCTTGTCTCTAGCTGCATATGTATCGAAAGATGGCCTAGTCGGCCATCATTGGAATGAGAGGCCCATTGGACTTGCAAACTTTATATGCCCCAATATAGGGGAATGCCAGGGCCAAAAGAATGGGAATGGGTGGGTAGGAAAGTGGGGGGCGCTATGGGGGACTTTAGGGATAGCATTGGAAATGTAATTGAGGAAAATATGTAATAAAAATATTAAAAATCAAAAAAAAAAAGCACCAGTCACCCTAAGCAACAGAGTAAAGCCAATATCTCTCTTAAAAATGGTAAGCTAGATAACACACCAATAGCAGAAGTTTATAAGTCAAATGCCATCAGATTTCTGTGTGGTATGAGTTGAGTCTCTGACTCAAAAGAGTTCACATTGCCTCCTCACTGGCTAAAATGAGCAAATATGGTAATCTTGATCTTCCCAGATCTTCACAACTCTTAATAGCATTGGATTAGAAATTAGATCTCAGCAAGTAAATTTGATCCTGTGGCTTTCAGATTATAGCTCATATTGATCTCTGACATCCACCACTAAGAATGCCAACTAATGGGGAAAAAATCCCTACATATTGTCCCTGTGTGTGAAATTTTATTTGTTTCTTTTATAAAAGCCTGCAGAAGACTAGGCATGCTTATGAGACCCTCAAGGGCCAGGAGTTAGGGAATTGAGCAGAGGGGTTTCTTAGTGTCCTGTTTCCTGAGGTTTGCTCTTCATGTCGGGAGCTCTGCAGATAGTGTGGAGCCCACACTTGCATGAGGCTGCCACCTCTGTGAAGACATTTGTCTTTGGAGTGTGTCCCAGAAATGGGGGTGGTTTGTATATCACTAGGTATCAATAGAGATTCCTGTCCCTAGCACCCTGAGCAAGCTTCTCCTTGTATGGAAGTGTCTTCCTGCCCTTTGTGACTTCTTGATCATCATCCCCTAATCTTCTTGAAAGCCCATGCGATTGATTTCTTTAAATGTTTCAACCCCAGGAGTATAAAGTCTCTTGCACTCTGTTGTGATACGAAGGTGCAAAATTCTGCTTGCTTTGTCTGCACTTTCGCTCCCCTAAGCCACTTTCTCTGTCATTAAGGGCTAGCTAGCGTTTTATGTCTTCTAGGCCCTGGGACTAGCCCATTCCTCTGCCATTCACCAACTTGCCCTACCTGGGCCAGCTTCCCCAGGACAAAGTCCCCCTTTCCCAACCACTGCACTGCTACCAATCATAGTGAGCCATGAAGAGTTCTGTGCTGACTGCCCAGCACACCAGGGAATAGATGGGGTTAATGCTGAGCCTTAAGAAGCAGTGCAGAGGGAAACTCTCACTGGAGCCTTAATGTATTGCTGGGTTCCTGGTGAGACCAGTAGTTGGCAGGACCCTGCCAGGCAGTCAGGCTGGAGCTTCAACCCTGAAGACTTGCACTGGCCCACTGCAACTGAAGACTTTCCTGGTTCCTAGAAAAAACTCAGAGGCAGACAACCAGCAACTTGTGCTGCTTCCCCTGCATCCCCTGCACCCCCTGCATCTCCCTCCTCTTTGTAAAACAGGACATGGTAAATGAATCTCTGGGCCCTTCCTGTCAGGTGGGAACCCTAGTGACTGTGGTGTCACAGACCCTGTGCGCTGCCCTCACTCTCAGGTGCTCTCTTCTTCTCCCTGATGATAAACTTTAACTCTCACCTTCACTCAGGGTCTGTGGGGTTTCATTTGTGACAAGAACCAGCATTGGCCCCTGGTGTTGGGAGCTTGCATGACTGATAGGTAGGCACCTCAGCGCCAAGACCAAGTCTCCAGTGTGTTTTGACGAGACTCCGAGACTCGAAGGGGTTCACTGAGTCCTACTGCTGTAAACCCACTGCTGTGTGGCTATCATTTCTCTGAGTACACAGGACACGTCACCAACAGCAATCTTGCAGCACTTTTTAGACTTTCAGTAGTTGCTATGGTTTGAATTTACAATTCACACAGGCTCATGTTGTTGGGTTCGGGGTGGAAGCCAAGAAAACTCCCTTTACAGATGGGGAAGCTCAAAAATGCAAGCTTTATTTTCTGAGCGCCCAGGGAACCGGGCAGCCAGTACAGGATCTGAACCGTGTCCTTGAAGGGATGTTGTGCAACATTTTTATAGGTTAGGAACACAGAGCAAGGAGAGAGGGGCGGTGTTATCCAATTGTATTTTGACATTATGGGTTAAACCTGTTGGAGACTGGGTCATATCCAGGGCACTTGGCTTCAAGGTCCTTAATTCATTCTCCTAGATATTAAGTCCAGAGCTCAGAGTGATAAAGAGACAAAGAAGCGGTCATTCCTAGGCCTGGGAACGTGAACTTGTTTAAAACTGCCAGGAAGGTGGAAAAGTTGTCATTGAGATGGCTGTACTTAGACAACTGTTTTCAACAGAAGCCGTTCAGCTATAGGGAAGTCCCCAGCTCCCCTAAAGCCTGGAACCTTGAATTTAACTTTTCCCTATGATTAAATAATCTGAAAACAAAATGGTAGTTTCTTTTGAACAAAATATTCGTATAGCTAGGGGAATAGTTTGACCACTGGATTCTTTAGGAGGTAGGGCCTAGCTAGAAGAATTACTAGGGGCGGGCATGCACTGATATTCAATTGCAGATACTCACCTGGACTTTTATCTAGTTAGTTAGTTAGTTAGTTAGTTAGTTAGTTAGTTAGTTAGTTTTGTTTATTATTGTTGCTTTTACTGTTATCGTTGTTATTATGATTTTGCTTGTTTGGATTTTGTCTGTTGACACTCAGCCTTCCTGTGTAACTATGATGTAACCAAACTCAGGATTCACCTGCCTCCACTTCCCAAGTTTTGGGACTATTCACACTAGTCAACATTCCTGCTCTGCCTGGACTCTTTTATTTTATTTTATTTCTCTCTCTCTCTCTCTCTCTCTCTCTCTCTCTCTCTCTCTGTGTGTGTGTGTGTGTGTCTGTGTGTGTGTCTGTGTGTGTGTCTGTGTGTGTCTGTGTGTGTGTGTGTCTGTGTGTGCATGCACACATACAGAAATGTCCCTGAGACCAAGGAAGAGCCCATGAAGATTTTCACACCATGACTATGGGGATTAAGAGACCAGGGCAGGAGAAACAAGTAAATCATGAATCCAGAAACGAAGGAGAAGTTTTCAGGATTGAAGGAACCGTCGTAGCTGCCTGTATTTGCCCTCCCAGCTCCCTTCGCCCCACAATAGGTGTGGCCATTCTCTAATGTGGGTCACTGCGGGTGTGTCTCTTCAGAGAAGCCCTTCGATTTCTCTAGCATCAGCTTTCTGCTCTGTCTTCTCATCCCTGACACCTTCCTTCGACCTGTGACTGTCATGTCCTTACCCTTAGTGGTTGCAGGTGCAGGTCCCTGTGTTTAAGGGGCTGTAGAAGCCACATAGCACCTTCAGAGGAGGTCAAAAAAAAAAAAAAAAAAAAAAACACAGGAAGTGTGGAGGTGTCTATAATCCCTGTCTGCTGATTTTGGCTTTCACAAGCCCAGTCTGCTCAGAGTCGTTCTCCTGCAGTACCCACCCTGCCAGGCCCCACCCAGAGCCCTGCCCACACTCTGCAGGGTCCAAACTCCAGCTCCAGTCCTCAGTTGCCTTCAGGTAAAGCCTGACCTGCCCTACAGAAGTTCAGACTCACGCCTGTGTACCAACCATGAGACTGGAACAAATTCATGCTCGGCTAACCACTGCGGCCTGTGGGCTCCTGCTTCTCCTCCGGGTCCAGGGTGAGGCTCTCAGGGGAGTGAAGGGAATTATGTCAGAGCTGCCAAACTGTGCAGAGACTAAGGGAGAGTAAGGGAGGAAATGGGCAAAGAAGGGCTGAAATGGTGAAGCTCATTGCTCACTTGTGTGATGCTCTGCAAGTGTCAAGGTGGCCACCTGAAGCTAAAAGCATAGTGGCTACCTGAGGATGCTCGCCTTCAAGGATGGAACTGAAAAGGAGGGGGTTTTGAGGAGTGGCAGATTAACAAGACCAGACAGACTCAAGATGGTGAGTCAGGACATCCCCTATAGCTAAGCTACAGGCAAGTACTAAACAACACGACCATGCCCTCCATGGCCATTTGACTCTAATGTAACATTGCCCTAGCCAGAGTGTTAGCATGGTTTTCTCAGAGGTACTCACGTAAGATTACTTGCTCTTGGCAATAAAGGAGCCCAGTCCTGCAGCTGAAACTAGAGCTGAGAGGTCACAGGATTCCTTTTACATCAAATATCTGGCCGGGCTGGGACAGTGGCATGACTCAGCTTTTAGGGGAAGGGGGAGAGCACTCTGTGCCTGCCAAGCAGTTTGCACCTTATCTGGAGTTAAGTGGGCAGAACATCAGAGCATGTCCCTCCATCTCTATCCTCTCCCCCTCAAGGGCCCCTCCTGAAGGCCCTAATTCCTGCCACCCATTTCCACTCTGCCCAGGAGGAAGGCCACTTGCCTATCCTTCGTGCCTTACCTCCAATGGCCTTTTCCCTCCTATGATTCGATACCACTCTCAAAAGTCACCAGGACCCTCCAGGCAAGAGGTATGATCAGCCTCCCTAATGGCTCCCCTTTTAAATGGTCCTTAGCTTGAGCCCACATCAGAAAGCATCATTAACAAGTCTTAGAAGAGCACACATGTGGATCCTGCCCTCTTCTGTCTCATCTGCTCCTGGTCCTTCCACAGGAAATATCAAGGTCCCTGGGACACACACACAGAGCTCGGGAGTTTATCTAAGAATGAATGAAGTCTCTGGCCCTTACTTACAACCAAAATAATTACAGATTCCCTCTATTTCTGTCATCACAATTTAATCCTGCCTAACACAGAGATCACCTCACAATACAAGTTAGAGATCCCTAATATCACTCAATAGAAGGCTTCACTTCAAAAATAATCAGTTAATTTGACAAGTCTAACGTTGTGAATATTATAGCATATTCTTATCTATTGCTGTACCAAGCACAGCCAGCATGAGGCGTTGGTGGCTGGCAAATGGAGTTAAACCTCATGGGTAGAAATCTCTTTCCACATGAAACCCTGTGTGGGCAGCATGTGGCAGGGAAGGGGGAGTGTGGCTTTTCACATGGAAATCTCAGCGGGTTGGAGCACTGTGGCAGGGGAAGTGGTTTTGTTTAGGCCGCAATTGAGAGTTTGAAAATCCATGATCAGGTGGCTCACTCCAGTGAGGCTCTGTGGAGGTCTCCTAACTATGTCACAACACGCTGATGGCATTTCACAGTAGGAACATGTAGGAGAGAGCACTCACGGTGAAAGAAACAATCTGCCCTGGGAATGGCCATTGTTACTCCTGTCTGAGAGTTCTGTCTCTCTCTCACTGCAAGACCTAACCTGCTTCAAAACTCCAGCAGTAATCCCTGTATGAGGACATCCATGAATCAGGCTCCTCCCACTAGACACTATTTCTTAAAGGCTCCACTACCTCAACAGCAGCACCCTAGAGTAAGCATCCAGGATATGAACCTTTGAGGGACAAAATAGACCCACATCATAGCATAGTATCCCAGTCCCCAGATTCATGTCCTTCTCACAGTACAAAATATGCCCAGGCCATGCTTTTGGTCCCTTAACTCCTTTGGACATGATTCCAAAGTCCTAAGTCCCATCCGAAATTCAAGGAAAATCCCTTCTAGCTGGGAGTCTTCAAAAAACAAGTTTGATAGTTGATAGTTGAAAAAGTGAATGATGAAACAGGCGCAGAGTAAGCAGTCTGTGTGCCGGTTGGTTTTTGCCAGCCTGACACAATCCTAAAGATATCTGGGGAAAGGGAATCTAAACTGAGAAATGAATTCCAGCAGATTGGCCTGTAGGCAAGTCTGTGGGAGCATTTTCTTGATTAATGATTAATGTGGGAGAGTCCAGCTCATTATGAAAACTGCCTCCCCTGGGTCCTTTATTATATGTAAGAGAGCAGGCTAGGCAAAGCATGAAGAATAGACCAGTGGATGGGATTCTTTCAGGGCAGCTGTTCTCAACCTTCCTAATGCGGGGACCCTTTTATATGATCCTCATGTTGTGAAGATACCCAACCATAAAATGAACTTGTTGCTGCTTCATAATTGTAATTTTGCTACTGTTATGATTGCAATGTATATAATCTGATATGCAAGATATTCACAGGTGGAGAACCAGTGCTCCCTGGTCTCTGCTTCAGTTCCTGCCTTGAGTTGCTGCCCTTGCCTTCCCTTCAGGACTGTAAGCTGTAAGATGAAATAAGCCCCTGCCTCCTCTAAGTTGCCTTCAGTCATGATGGGCTTATTCTGTTTTGTTTTGGTTTGGTTTGTTTTTGTTTTTTATAATGATAGAAAACTGCCTCGAACACTTCCATTGCAAAAGAATGAACAGAAAAATAGAAAAGAGTGTCAGGGCCCAAGAAAACTCAAAAACAAGCAGGAGAGACAGTCTCTCAAAACTGCAAGTCCAGCATGCTGTGCTCATGGGAACAGGCACTGGACCCCAGAGACTCAAGTGTCCCCATCCATGTGACATTGCTTGCTATACTAGTTACTTTTTTTTATTCCTGTCACATGACCAAAGCAACTTATACAAGGAAGGGTTTATTGGGGCTTATAGTTTCAGAAAAATACAAGTCCAGAATGGCAAAGCTACCATGGCAGTCAGATGCAGATTTGGCGACAGATAGAGTGTAGAGCTCACATCTCACACTCTAAGAGACTGAAATGGAAAATGGTGCATAGTTTTTGAAACCTCAAAAGCAAGCCCCATGTCTAGTGACTTCCTCCAGCGAAATCACTCCTTCCAAACAAACTGAAACAGCGCCACCAACTGAGGATCAAATATTCAAACATCTGGGCATTAGGAGAGCATTCGTATTCAAACCCCCACCCTGGTGCTCTCTCCCAGTGTGTGCCATGGCCTCCTGGCTTTCAGAGGCTGCTGCTGCTGCTGCCAATTGCCTGATTTTGCATAGTTCCAGAATCTCAAGAGCCATGGTCCCACCCTCACAGCTAGCAAGGCATTCTGGGGGGAACCTTGACAGTGCCTCTGGGGTGGAGCCTCCTGGGGTGTTCGTAGACATCCCAGTGGAACCTACTATGAACTAATAGACCTGGAATTCTGTGACAAGGTAAACACACAAAGATCTGTTGCTACTTGATCCCTTTTGGGTCAGTGTCAAGAGCCATCCAGAGGCTGGCTCAACCGTGGCTAGAGTAGACATGCAGCATCATACCGTAATCTAAGGAGCAGAATCCTAAAGCTACCCTGAACAATGAGCACATGAAAAGCTCTGTTTTCTGAACCTTCCAAAGCCTCCCTGTTTGTGCTAGTAGGAAGCTAGAGGGAGAATGTGTTAGCAAAATGGAGGATTTCTGTGATGTCTTCAGAATGCTTTTTTTTTCCCATTGTTATGGGGCATTCCTCTGAGCCTGGCTTCCTTCTACCCATAGCACATTCTTCCGTGCCTTCATATACTTTTTTAAATTAATGATTTATCTATTTTTATATTATGTGTATTGGTGCTTTGCCTGCATCTATGTCTTTGTGAGGGTGTCAGATCCCCTGGAACTGGAGTTATAGGCAGGTGTGAGATGCCATGTGTGTGCTGAGAATTGAACCCTGATTCTCTGGGAGAGCAGCCAGTGCTCTTAACTGCTGAGCCATCTCTCCAGCCCCAACATCTTTTCCCACTTTGGTTTTTTTTGTTGGTTTTGTTTTGTTTTGTTTTGTTTTGTTTTGTTTTGTTTTGTTTTGTTATGTTTTGTTTTGTTTTGAGACAGGGTTTCTCTGTGTAGCCATGGCTGTCCTGGAACTTAGTCTATAGATTGGGCTGGCCTTGAACTCAGAGATTCACCTGCCTCTGCCTCCTGAGTGCTGGGATTGAAGGCGTTATTACTACCACCACCCAGCATGCCGTCACAGTCTTACAGAGAAGCCTTTTTGCTTTTAGCATAGACATGATGTGACTTTTCAGATTCCTAAACTCTGCCTCCCTTGCCAGGGATTATTGTGAATTTCACTAAATATGGTCCGGAAGACTCACATCATTCCCTCTGTGGTTTACTTAAAAACATCTTTCTCCAAACACTTGTGGGCATCACTCTTAAAGTTGACTCTCTATGAGCTTTAGAATATGGATACAATGTAGCCAACTTCTTGGTAATAATTGGACACAGGTGGCCTTCAGTCTAGTTTACAATGGATGGTTCTCACTTTCTTCTGGGACTTTCTTAATATGTCTTGACTGTCAGCACTGCTATTGGCATTCTGAACGTGGCCATGTAAACCATCTATGAAGTCTAAGGTCCTTCCTAGCCGCTTGTCATCAAAGCCCTCACCATAACAACTTATAATGTTCTCGTTACAGCAAAGTAAGACTTGTAGATTGTCTCTCCAAACCCTTCCAGTCTTTGGACACTATTGTGTTCCAATCCCATTTCCACATTTTCAGGTACTATTATGAAGCAGCTTTATGCTTGGTACCAAATTTATGTCTGAGTTTGCTTTGTAATGTTGTGACAAACTAGCCAACACTGGATATGTATCTGGAGGTTTTTATTCTAATTTTTCCTTTTTAAATTCTTTTATTGGATTTTTTCATGCAATATATTCTGATTATGGTTTTCCTCCCCTAACTCTCCCCAGATCCTCCATATCCACCCAAATCCATCTCTTTTGCTCTATCTCATTAGAAAACAAACAGGCATACAATGATGATGATGATGATGATGACAATGATGATGATGATGACGACAAATCTGAATAGGAAAAAATAACAGGAAAAGAAAGCCAAAGAAATACATAATACATACAGACACAGAGACATGGGTATTTAAACACACAGAAATCCCATAAAAACACAAAATTGGAAACTATAATATATAAGTAAAAGATCTATACAGTTAACACACACACCACAAAGAGTTATGGAGGGGGGGAGAACACCAAAAATATAATTGCATTCATTTTGCATTGACCATCTACTGCTGGGCATGGGGCTTGCCCTTAAGTGAGGTTTGTATGCCCAGTGATACTTCATTAGAGAAAACTGACTTTTCTTTTGTGAGTGCTTATGACTAAACATAGCTTCTGGGTTAGGGATCCCAACTGGCATTGACCTGTGCATGCCGCCTCCATCTCTCTGAGTTCATTTGTGTGTCAGCCCAGTTGTGTCTAGAAGGCCTTATTTCCTCCATGCCTTTTTATCACCACTGGCTCTTACAATCCTTCACCTCCTCTCCTGCAGAGTCTCCTGATCCCTGCAGGGAAGGATTTGATGGAGACATACCTTTTGATGGAGAGAACACGCAAAGGTCTCTCTCTCCCTCACTGCACAGTGTCCAGGTCTCTTTATTTGTTCCCATACTACAGGAGGAAGCTTCTATGATGATGGCTGAGCAAGACCTATGAGTATAGCAGAATGTCATTAAGAGTCATTTTATTGCTAAGTTCCTGAAGAACAGCATTTGGTCTTTCCCCTAGGTACTCGGGCTAGGTAGTCTCAGGTTCTAAATCACCCAAGCAGTTTCTGGCATGGGTTCCATCTCACAGAGTGGGCCTTAAATCCAATCAGATGGTGCTTGGTTACTCCAACAACTGCTGTGCTGCCATTGTACCAGCATCCGATCTTACAAGCAGGTCATCCTCATATCACAGCTTTTGAGGTAATGTGTTACAATACCATAACTATCCATTTCAAGGTTCACTTCAGTGATTTTTCAGTATACAGAGTTCTCCGGATGTATCCCCAAATCTGAGCACTCAATATTCAAGAGCCCCCTTTTGATTTTCAAATTCAAACCAATAGAATCATGAACAGGAGCGAGGTGAGGCCCCTGTAACAGATAATAAGTGTGTGAGACTAACATTTGCTAATCTTGCTCTTTGAGAAAGGCTGAACTGGAGGTGACAAGAAAGTTGGTGGGAAAACCTTACTGTGGTGGCAGCTAATTATGCAGACCCAACCTTGATGTCACTTCTGCATCCACAGGCCAGGACTCAACTAGTCCCATCAGGACCACACACACAGGCCAGATACGGGGCAGCCTCATCCATATGAAGGACCTTGATGTGGGTGTCCACTCTTTCCTGGGAATCCCCTTTGCTAAGCCTCCTGTAGGACCACTGCGCTTTGCACCCCCTGAGCCACCTGAACCATGGGGTGGTGTGAGAGATGGGACATCACATCCGGCCATGTAAGTTCTCCTGTGACCCTGGGATGGATGAGTGCTGTGAACTCTGGGCCAGACTTCCATGGCTCCTCACCTTAAGCTCACAGCACTTTTCCATGGTACAGGGGAAAAGTGCCCTGGTGTCCTGGGAGTATTTTCAGAAGAACTTTATAATATTAAGAGAGTACAAGGACTCCGCCAGCCTCTTAGTTCAGGGTTTGGCAGTGATTAGGCTCGTTCTAGTGTTCTCTAACAACCAAAAGAGAGACTCTGGAAGAGTTTTTCGTTGACTCCAAGAACCTCTAAGATCCCCAACTAACAGCACCAGAAAGGAGGTCCTTAATTAGAACAACTCCACGCAAACATCACATTCCACTGTCACTGTGCCCTATGGGGCTAGATGTCATTGGACAAGAAATGCATATACATGTATGTCAGGTACTTTTCTTGTTGCTGGGATAAAATTCATGGCGGAAGCAATTTAATGAGGAAGAGTTTATTTTGGTATATAATTCAAAGGTAATTCCCATCATGGTGTGAAAGTCTTGGAAGCAGGAATTTGGGGTGGCTTGTCACACTGTGGCCTGACTCACAAGGAAGCAGAGAGAGACAGAGACAGAGACAGAGAGACAGAGAGACAGAGAGAGACAGAGTCACAGACAGAGACAAAGAGAGATTGATACTCAACTTACTATCTCTGAATAAGAGTTTAGGGACCCAGCCAATGGAATAGTACGGTCTGCTTCTAGGCCACGTCTTCCAATCTCAAGTGACCTAACCTAGAAACCCACTCACAAACAAGTCTAGAGGTTGGTTTCCATAATGATTCTAAATCTCATCAAGTTGACATTCAAGATGTCACAATGTACTTCTAATCAGAGATTATGGAAGAAATGAAGGCCTCAAGAGTCTGAACTTGGAAGTAGGGAGGTTCTCTGTACCCTGTGGGAAACTAGCCTCCACTCATTCATGAACTCTAGTGTGACATAGCTGTCCTATTGCAGAACTGGTTGGCTAAAAGGAAACATGGTCATTGTCAACACCTGCAATAAAAGGTTGTCAAAAGGATTCCTAGAGGTCATTATTCCCCACCTTTAGGAGGTGTAGGATCCAAGCCCCTCCATAACCTGGATTTTACTGGAAGTCTGTGCTCCATCTTAGCTTCTACAGAGCCCATAGCCTATACCTTGATGGTCAGGAAGTTAGAGAAGGACCATGTGTAAGCAAGGCATCAGAAGAGGACGTGCCTGTGGAAATTTGGAAGCATATTTAGCCTGAGGGTCTGTTGCTGGTCACCCTATGTCCCTGGGCTGACTGTCTGTGTGGTTGATCACCAGGTGTCTGCAGGACATCACTGCAATGAATATGCAGGCTTTTAAGCTGTTGAAGCTGACCTTGCCTCCCTTCCCTATGTCCGAGGACTGCCTATACCTTAACATCTATGCACCAGATCATGCCCATGAGGGTTCCAACCTGTCTGTGAGTGTCAAGCCATGCTCATTCAGGGGTAAGAGAGCATTTCTTCTAATGAAATACTAGAAGATCCAGATGCCATGAACCCTAATGAAAAATCTCTTCCTGAAATTCAACGTACAAACCAAATGGTATCTAGCAGATCCATCAAGTGCACAGTGGCTGTACTTTGAAGTCACCAAAGACCTAGCCATTATTTTTCATTTAATTGATGAGACTTAATAAAATTTTTATTAATTTTCAAGTGACATAATGAAGAAACTATCCCTATTGTTTTCCCCTCAAATGTTTCTGGAAACAATAAAGTCTGGCTTTGATACTGGAATGGACTACAAACAGAGAACGCTTGTGTCCATGACTGCACTTGAACACCTCACTCATAGTATCTGTCTAGGCAGGGAGTTGCTCCAGTTGTACTGACTCTGAAGGGAAGCCCAGCTGGGCTATATGGGAGACACATGACACCTGTCTTGATTTCTTCAGGTGATGGTGTGGATCCACGGTGGCTCACTGGTTATAGGCATGGCTTCCATGTATGATGGATCCATGCTAGCAGCCATGGAGAATGTAATAGTGGTCACTATCCAGTACCGCCTAGGTGTTCTGGGCTTCTTTAGGTAAGACTGGAGCTATGCTTGTCAATGGGGTCTGAGCAGAGTAAGTATATCCCTGTGATTCCTGTCCTTGCCATTTATCAGCACTGGAGATGAGCACGCCAGAGGTAACTGGGGATACCTGGACCAAGTGGCCGCCCTACGCTGGGTCCAACAGAACATCGCCTACTTTGGAGGCAACCCTGACCGGGTCACTATTTTTGGCACGTCAGCAGGTGGCACAAGTGTCTCTTCACTTGTGGTATCCCCTGTGTCCCAAGGACTTTTCCACGGTGCCATCATGGAGAGTGGGGTGGCCCTGATATCAAGCCTCATCTCACTATCCTCTGATGTAGTCTATCAAGTGAGTGCCCTCAACCACCCCAACCCTGAGCTGCCATCTCAGATCTCCCCCTTAGAAACTCTGGTTCTCTGTCTGACCAATAAAGACTGTGGAGGTAACCAGGAAACTGCCTCCTGTACCAGAATTTCTGAATGGCTAAAGCTTAGAATTTACCCCCTCTCTGCCTCATACTGGCTTGTATATTCCATTAAGCTGTACGGGTGATCAATGACATTATAAGCAAAAGTCCATCAACAGGAGTGACTGAAGGAAACAGAAACAATTTCACACCAGCCATAATCTACATGCCTATACCTTATGAGATTTGAGGGATATCTGAACCCAAGTAGAGACCTTAGAACAAGCCCTTCCCTAGCTGGAAGGATGAGTCAAACCCTTCCCTTGCCTGATACTTTTACAGACAGTGGCCAACCTCTCTGGATGTGAACAGGTGGACTCTGAGGCCCTGGTGAACTGTCTGCGAGGCAAAAGCGAGGAAGATATTATGGCTATTAACAAGGTTAGACTGGATGGTAGGATAGATGGGCAATAGAATGTAAGGTAGCCTGCTCTAGGTAGCCTTCAACTCCCTTGGACACTGACTTCATTCCAACCTTCATAACCCAGGTAGAGCTCTGAAGACCAGGACATGGGAAACCATCTGTAAGACCTCATAGAGTGGGTGTGACAATCCTGGGATGACACAGTCAGAAGTGGGGAACTATGGCCTGGCATCAGAATTGCCAAGGACCTGACCTTCCTCCTTAACAATCAATGTCCCTTCAGGCCTTCAAGATCATCCCTGGCACAGTGGATGGTATTTTCCTACCCAGACATCCTCAGGAGCTGATGGCCTCTGCTGACTTTCACCCTGTCCCCAGCATTATCGGTGTCAATAATGATGAGTATGGCTGGATCATCCCCTCAGTGAGTCCTGGGTCTGAGGTCTTTGGTCTCCAGAAAGCCTATCTTCTCATTTTATGTGATCTTGACCACAACACAGAGTCTCCCTCTTACCACTTAGAGCATGAGCATGATTGACTCCAAAAAGGGAATGGACAGACAGATGGTGCAAGCTCTCCTGCAGAGAAGGGCAACCCAGATGGTGAGGCTTCCAGGGTATTGTAAATAACGAACACAGAGGGCATCGCCAATGTATCCTGATCATGCAACAAACTGCAGGAACAAAGGCTGAACTGTGATGGTGCTTGTGGGTTGAGTGTCCCCAGAACCCGGCCCTCCCTTGATTTAACTTGTCCCATACCAGGCTCTACTCTTCATCTTGAGGCAGTGGCCTCGCTGTCCCCAGGGCCTGTCTAATATGACTCTCTCTGATCCCTCTGGGCTAGATGTGGCCTCCTGAAGTTAGTGACCTGCTGATGGAGGAGTACATGGGGGACAATGAGGACCCTCAGCTTCTCCAAGTGCAGTTCACGGAGATGATGGAAGATTTCACCTTTGTGATCCCTGCACTGCAAGTCGCACAGTTTCAACGTAAGTATATCTGGAACTGATGCCTAATACCCAGGGAGAGTTCAGAACTGTGGTGCCAGTTGAGCTCTGGGGTGTCCATACCCCAACCCATGTCTCTGTATTGGGCCTCCGATAGCAGGCACTTAATGTCTCTCATCTAAGTAAATTCTTGGGACTTGTCTGAGACACAGAAAGCTCCCAAACTTTAGTGATATGAAAAGTGGGTGACATTAACATCATAAGACCATATAGCAAAGATTTCCAAGACTGTGATTCAACCAAGGCCCTCCCTTGACCCCTGCTCTAGCCTGGTTTCACATTTCACTACTCAGATTCTGTGCAGCTTTGGCCCCAGATACTGTCTTGTCATCACAGTTGAGGAAAGACATCCCCTGGTGAGAGTCCACTTTTGTAGTCTGTCCTTGCCTCCAGGTTCCCATGCCCCTGTCTTCTTCTATGAGTTCCAGCATCGGCCCAGCTTCTTCAAGGACTCCAAGCCATCCCATGTAAAGGCTGACCATGGTGATGAAATTCTCTTTATCTTCAGATCATTTTGGGAAGGCACCCAAGGTGAGAGATCCTTATTCCCCAGGATCTAAGCCCATCAGGCATGCTCAGATGGGGAGACTGAGATTCAGAGAGTAAAGACATTGTGGCTTATGTACCATGATGTATCACAAAAGGCTGTTGTGATATTAGAAACTCAGCCCCTTCCACTCTTGCCTGTTTCCTCCAGCTATCCCTACCTGTGTGGGCCATGGAATCAGGCATGGTGGTACAATGGGTTGTTTTACAGTACTTGTTTATTTGTTTGTTTTGACTTTTTGAGACAAGTTAGCCCTGTGTAACCAACCCATAATGAATCAAAGTTCTGTCTCAGTCTTCTGAGTGCTGACATTAGCGACAAGCACTATGATTCCCAATATGAGAAGGGTATTCTAAAGGCGTGGTTATTCCTTAGGTAACTTCCTTTCATCAGAAGGAAGGAGGACATTCTGGAGTAGAAATGTGAGGCTGGGATGAGTGAGACAGATTGTGCAGGTGCAGGAAGTGGATTCTGGGTAGTGGGTGGGGAAGAGGAAGGGGAGGGGAAGAGGAAGGAAGAAAAAGGGGAGGGGAGGGAGAGGGGGGATAGAGGACGGGGAGAGGTGGGAGAGAGGAGGGGGAGAGGAGGGAGGGGAGAGAAGGGAGGAGAATGAAAGGGAATGAATGGAAAGGAAAAGGGAGGGGAAGGAAAGGGGAGGAAGAGGGGAGGGGAATGGAAGGGAAAGAAGTGGAAGGGAAGGGCGAGTGGAGGGGAAAGAGAGGGAAGGGGAAAGAGAGGGAAGGGGAGGGGAAGGGAAGAGCAGGGAAGAGCAGGGAGGGGAGGGGAGGGGAGGGGAGGGAAGAGACCAGGGTGAGGCTGCTGGGATGGTGGAGTGAAGAGCTGCATGAGAAACAGGAATCTGGACCCTTAATTTCTTCCTCTCTGCAGTTGACTTCACTGAGCAGGAGGAACTGCTGAGCAGGAGGATGATGAAGTACTGGGCCAACTTTGCACGACAAGGGTGAGAACACGCTCCTCCCTTAACCTCTGAGGAGTTGGTTGACATCCAGGGCTTGCCTTGTGGGAACAAGACAATATAATAAGATCTTTTTGTTTGCCTATATCAAGACATCTGCCTCTAAGGTCCCATATTCCCTAACTACTTAGTCCATATGATCCGAACTCAACAGGGCCTAAAGTAACCTTTACTCTCCCTGCTGGGAGGACATGTTCACAGGAACCCCAACAGTGAGGGTCTACCCTACTGGCCCATGTTTGACCAAGATGAGCAGTACCTGCAGCTGGACACCCAGCCTACTGTGGGTCGAGCTCTGAAGACCCGAAGGCTGCAGTTCTGGACCAAGACTCTTCCTGAAAAGATACAGGAACTAAAAGATATTGAGGACAGACATAAAGAGTTGTAACACCCTTGAGTTGAGTTGTAGTTTGTCCTGAGTGCAGGTGGGCTTATTCTGAACTTTGCAAACACCTTAAAATGAGACATGGGACCCACACTTTTACATAGTCATTAGGTTCATACACTCGACAATTATGAATTTTCCCCTACTGGATGTATGTTCCTTGCTAAGCCTGACATGAGTCACTTCTGTTACACACAACAAACATACAAGAAACAATAGATGGGTAAGTTGCAGTAGATAATACCTTCCTCCAGGCTACAGTAGGCATGGCTCCTCCCTCCTTCCCCTCCACCTCCTCTTTACCTCTCCTCTCACTTCTCAGGCCCTCAACTACTAGTGCTGTCCCTGGGGAGAATCTCACTAACCTTGGTGATGGATGTTCCCTTGTGGTGGGGCTCACCTCACACAGACTCCTCTGTGCTGGCTTAATGTCAATTTGATACAAGCTAGGAGTTACCTAAAAGGAGGGAATCTCTATTGAGAAAATGCCTCTGGAAGACTCTGCTGCAGGGTATTTTCTTAAATAGTGATTGATGGGGGCAGGCCCAGCCCGTGGCAGGTGGTGCCGCCTTTGGGCTGGTGGTCCTGGATTCTGTAAGAAAGGAAGTTGATCAAGCCATGAAGAGCAAACAAGTCAGCAGCACCCCTCCATGGCCTCTGCATCAGCTCCAGAGGCCTCCAAATTCCTGTCCTCTTTGAGTTCTTGCCCTGACATCCTTCAGTGATCAGCACCCCTCCATGGCCTCTGCATCAGCTCCAGAGGCCTCCAAATTCCTGTCCTCTTTGAGTTCTTGCCCTGACATCCTTCAGTGATGAACAGTGGTGTGGAAGTGTAAGCCAAATAAACCCTTTCCTCCCCAAGTTGCTTTGGTCATGGTATTTTGTCACACCAATAGTAACCCTAACTAAGACACACCTCTTAATGCCAAAATAATGGAGATTGCATTTGCACATAGTAATGGGGACAGAGACCACAGGCACTGTGGTCACTAATTATGGGAAATATATGGCCTTCTCTATGGTCCCTGAAGGTCAAATGCCATCTATCATTGGCACTTAAATCAAGATACCCTCCATTTTCAGTGGCACATTTCTACAACTGTAACCCTTACACTAAGGAAACTAGGCAGGAAGATCTCCATACCAGGTCAGCCTGGTGATATATCAAACACTGGCTCCAAATAAATAAATATGAAAATCTATCCCCTTCTATTTCTGTCCAAAGTGGTGATTGGATTCATTTTTGTGAGACACAGCATTAGGTATGCACACAGGATGCTGATTCCTGAACTACTCTGCAGGTGAGTGTGGAGACGGCCCAGGCAGGTTTCTTGTGTCCTGTCTTTTGCCATTACACCAGTGTGGTTTGGTCTGCAGACACTATGAGGCACTGTGCAGACACTTGACCATTGCACATCTCCAAAAAAGGGACATCTGTGAGACTCTCCTTGGATGTGGGATTGTGGTGAGAAACAGAAGATCCAGACACACCAAGGAGCAGAAGTTTCCACCCCTTGACCCTATGAGGGCCTATTCATCAGAGAGGTACCTTCCTGCCCTTCATAGTCTCCCTGCAACCTCAGAACCATCTGATCATCTCCCACTTGTGAGGGCATCCATGTGAGTAACACCACATCGTTGTCCCTAAATATTCTTTTCCCCCCTACCCACACCTCCATCCCTCTCTTGTTTGACTAAGCCCCACCCATCCTGCCACCTCTACCACCCCACCCCCACATAGGCATGAGCATGTGCACTAGCTATTGCAGACATGGGTTAAGACCAAAGGTTGATGTTAGGGTGTCTTTCTCAATTATTACTCCACTTACTCTTTGAGATAGGATCTCCGGCTGAACCTTGCTCTTACAGATTTACCTAAGCTGACTATCACATTAGACCAGGCTCTGCCTGTCCCCATTTCTCCCCACTGCAGTTACATGTTCCTGCCCATGCCTGGCTTATGCCTGGCTTTTATATGGGTGCAATGGATCCAAACCCAGATACCCATGCTTGTTCAGAAAGCTTTACTCTACCCCCTCCCCCCCCAGATTTGGCTACTTTTTAAGACTTAATTACTTCATGTATATGAGTATTTTGCCTGCATATGTGTTACCATGTTTGGCTACTTTTAATAAAGCTTTATGAATATTTACACACATGGCTTTACATAATCACATGCTTTCAATTTTAGAGTCCAGACCTGGAGCTGAAGCGCTGAGTCCTGTGGAAAACTTGTTGAACCTTTAGAAAAATTTCAAGGCTAGTGGTCAGCTCCATGGTAGAGAGCTTGCCTAGTATGTACAAAGCCCTGGATTCGATCCCAGCACCACCAAAGACAAATATAAGGCCAAATTGGGTGGCATAGGCCTGGAATCCCAACTACTCAGAGGTCTGAGGCAAAAAAAAAAAAAAAAAAAAAAGATTGCAAGTTAAGACCTGCCTGAGCTACAGAACAAACTATAAACCATCGGATATACTTAACGAGACCCTGTGTCAAAACAAAAGCAAACAAAAGACAGAAAGGTGTTAAAATTAGAGCTCATAGCAGAGCACTTGGCTAGCATGTGGAAGACCTTAGGTCCAATCCCCAGAATTAGAAACACATAAAATGGGGCGGGGGGAGGGGAGATGAAGGAAAGAAAAGAAAATGTTGAATCACCTTCCAATGACCATCTCACACCACCCATGTGTCGAAGATGCCAGTTGCTTTGTGTCCTTGCCAATCCTTAAAGTAGTGAGCCTGAAATATTATTGCATTGGATGGCTAGAGGCTGCTGGTTGTAGATGTTTCCCTAGATTTTTATAGTGTCTGCTTCTAGAGAGAGAGAGATACCGAGACTGAGACAGACCCAGGGACAGGCATAGTTAGATATGTTACTGGAGTACCACTTTACTTTGAGGGAAGTGACTTTCACTCTTCTCATGCTTTGGAAGTCTTTCATTCCACTCTGGCATGAAAGTCAGGCTGCTCCGTGCATGGCAGCAGGAGATCAGAAAGCAGAGGGAGCCAGAACAGAACCTGGGTGGGTACAACTCTCCAAGACCAGTGCCTTAGTTAGGGTTTCCATTGCTATGATGAAAAAACATAACCAACACAACTTAGGGAGAAGGGGTGTGTTCTGCTTACACTTCCACATTATATTTCATCACTGAAGGAAGAAGTCACAGCAGAAACTCTAAAAGGGCAGGAACCTGGAGGAACCTAAAAGGGCTGATGCAGAGGCCATGGAGGGATGCTGCTTCCTGGCTTGCTCAGTCTGCTCTCTCAGAAAACCCAGGACCACTTGTCATGGGCTAGGCCCTTCCCCTTCAATCACTTATTAAGAAAATGCCCTACAACTGGATCTTACAGAAATATTTTCTCAATTAAGATTTCCTCAATTCCAGATGACTTTAACTTGTGTCATGTTGACATAAAAGCATCCAGCACAGCCTGGCCCTGGAAAAGGACTTGTGCCAACCACACTTTACCTTGTAAGGGATCCATAGCCTTCAAAATTGGGTCCCAAGCTGGAGACCAAGTATTCAAAACATATTTTCAAAACTTTACAGGGACATTCAAATTCAAACCAAAAGAATGGATAGCACACAAACACACATGTATATGTATGTATGCTGTATGTATATGTGGGTAAACATGTAGGTAAGAATGTAAATATACACAGATATACACAGAGAGATGCTCTTGGAAGGGCTGGTGAGATGGCTCAGCAAGTAAAGGCACTTGCACAAGCCTGGTGGTCTGAGTTCAATCCCTGGAACCTACAGTGGAAGAGGTAAGTTCAAAATAATTGTCTCCTGACCTCAAAACTTACATCTATGCATACCTACATGTACACATGTGCACGCACACACACATACACACACACACACACACACACACACACACACTGTATCACATATAAATAATAAATGAAATGCTCCTCTGACTCCTTCTATATGAATTTTTAAATTCAAAACTCCACTAAGCTAATGGATGAACTTAAAGATACATATGACCTACCAAAAATAATCTCAAAATTTATATGGAAACCTGAAAAGACCCAGGATAGCCCAAACAATATTAAACAATCAAAACACTGCTGGGCATTATAATCCCTTTTTCCAAGTTTGACTACCGAGCTATAGTAATAAAGCCAGCATGGTACTGGCATTAAAATAGACACATTGATTAATAGAATAGAATTGAGGACCCACATATAAGTCCGTGCTCATGCAGCCCCCTGAATTTTGAAAAAGAGGACAAAATACGCATTTGAAAAATGACAGTGTCTTCAATAAACGCCAGTGGACCTCAACATGAAACCTTATACTCTAAATCCAATAAAGGAACACACTTGAACTTATAGACACTGGAAAGAATTTTCTGAACAGGACCCTGCTAGTAAAGGCTTAAGACTAGCATTTGCCCCAAAACAAAAACAAACAAATAAAATCTCATGAAATTAAGCCTTCTGTATAGCAAAAGGTGCCATCCTTTGAGTGAAGAATGGTCTATACAGCTGACAAAGAGCCAGTATCTAGAACATACAAAGAACTCAAAAACAACTAAACACCAAGAAAACAAACAACCTAATTTTAAAAAAGAGCATGGAATTATACAAAGAGAAGCAGAAGAAATACAAATCGCCAAGAAATACATTTGGTTTTTTGTTGTTGTTGTTGTTGGTTTTTTTTTTTTTTTTTTATGTTCAAAATCCTTAGCCACCAGGGAAATGCATATTAAAAGTACCTTGATATTTCATCTTATCCAAGTCAGAAATAAGATCAATTTGAGAGAGAGCGAGACAGAGACAGAGAGAGAGAGAGAGAGAGAGAGAGAGAGAGAGAGAGAGAGAGAGAGAGAGAGAGAAAGAAAGAAAGAAAGAAAGAAAGAAAGAAAGAAAGAAAGAAAGAAAGAAAGAAAGAAAGAAAATAAATACAGTACATGTGGGAGTTCAAACATAGTGGTTTTCACCCACTCTGAAAACCAGTGTAAAAATTTCTCAGAAAATTAAAAACGGAGACTAGAGAGATGACTCAGCAGTTAAAAGCACTGACTGCTCTTCCAGAGGACTGAGGTTTGACCCAGTAACCACGTGGCAGCACTACTCTCTGTGGTTCCAGTCCCAATGGATACGATGCCCTCGTCTGGCTTCCAGGGGTACTGCATGCATGTGGTAAACAGACATAAACATAGAACACACACACAAAATAATACAGTTTAATTAATTAATTAATTAATTAATTCTGAAAAGCTAGAAGTAAGGAAAAGAAAGATGGCTTGTACATTAAGAGCTCTGGCTTCTCTCCCAGAGGACCCAGGTTCAATTCCCAGCACTTACATGGTAACTCCATTTCTAGAAGATCCAATACCCTCATCTATCCTCTGTAGGCACAAGCATGAAAGTGCTACGCAGACATACATGCAGGCAAAACACCCATCCACATAAAATTAAATTTAAATTTAATGTTTCAATATTTTTCAATCTAGGAGCAGGCAGCATGACACAACACCTTTAATCTTTTTCTTTCTTTCTTTCTGTCTGTCTGTCTGTCTTTCTTTCTTTCTTTTGTTGGATATTTTCTTTATTTACATTTAAAATGTTATCCCTTTTCCTTGCTTCCCCTCCTGAAATATTCTATCCCATCCCCCCTCTCCTGCTTCTATGAGGGTGTTCACCCACCCACCCACCTACTCCCACCCCTCCTCCTGGCATTCCCTTACACTGGGGCATCAAGCCTTTATAGGACTCTCCTCTCATTGATACCCTACAAGACTATCCTCTGCTACATATGTGGCTAGAGCCATGGGTTACTCCATGTGTACTCTTTAGTTGATGGTTTAGTCCCTGGGAGGTCGGGAGGTCTGGTTGGTTGATACTGTTCTTCCTAAGGGGTTGCAAACCCCTTCAGCTCCTTCTGTCTTTTCTCTATCTCCTCCATTGGGGACTCTGTGCTCAGTCCAGTGGTTGGCTGTGAGCATTCACCTCTGTATTTGTCAGGCTCTGGCAGAGCCTCTCAGGAGACAGCTATATCAGGCTCCTGTCAGCAAGCACTTCTTGGTATCTGCAATAGTGTCTGGGTTTAGTGACTGTATATGGGATGGATCCCTAGGTGGGGCAGTCTCTGGATAGCCTTGCCTTCAGTCTCTGCTCCATATTTTACCTCCGTATTTGCTCCCATGAGTATTTTTCCCCCTTCTAAGAAGGACTAACATATCCACACTTTGGTCTTCCTTCTTCTTGAGCCTCATGTGATCTGTGAATTGTGTCTTGGGTATTCTGAGCTTTTGGGCTAATATCCACTTATCAGAGAGTGCATACCATGTGTTTTCTTGGGATACCTCACTCAGGATAATATTTTCTAGTTCCATCCATTTGCCTAAGAATTTCATGAAGTCATTGTTTTTAATAGCTGAGTGGTGCTCCATTATGTAAATGTACCACAATTTCTGTATCCATTCATCTGTTGAAGGACATCTGAGTTCTTTCCAACTTCTCGAATTTAGTGTAGAATTCTATCAGACCTTCAAAGACCTAATACCAAACTCTTGAAATTATTCCACAAAATAGAAACAGAAGGAACTCTACCCAACTCGTTCTAAGAAGCCACAATTATACTTATACCTAAACCACACAAAGACCCAACAAAGAAAGAGAACTTCAAACCAATTTCCTCTATGAATATTGATACAAAAATAATAAAATTCTTGAAAACAGAATCCAAGAACACATCAAAACAATCATCCATCATGATCAAGTTGGCTTCATTCCAGGGATGCAGGGATGGTTCAATATACAGAAACCCATCAACATAATCCACTATATGAACAAACACAAAGAAAAAAACCACATGGTCATCTCATTAGATGCTGAAAAAGAATTTGACAAAAGTCTCTCGTGTTCTAAGAAAGACAGATCTGGTAGGAAATTGGAACGATGTTTGATTCTGTACTGAGAACTGTGATTTCAGTTGATAGCACAATCAGAAAAATCTGAGAACTCTCCTCCATGACCTACCTGGAAACTTTAATCCTTTGCCAGCTACAGAAAACACTGATGAGTAACTGTTTTCTTAAAAGCTTCAATATGTTTAAGAGAGAGGGAAAGAAAAATAGTTATATCTTGATCAAGACAGTCTGCCTCACAATTTCATTATTACTTGCTTCCTACAATTTGAATATTTCTTAACTCTGCTCATTGCCTCTGTCACATTTGTGATTTGTTTTCTGGGAATATATGTGGAAGACCCCCCTGCCTTTGGCCACACAACAAATACTTTCTACCCACCTACAATTTTTCACAAGACATGCGTCATTGTTGAGGAGGGGCATTGACACCATAACATTTATACAATACAGAAAACTATTTGTTTAGCTATGTCCTTCCAGGCTTCAACAAGTAATGTTGTGTGTTTAGGCATGGTAGTTTAACATCCAATGCTTGCTGAGCAGGAATTTTAATGCAAATTTCCTTATCTTAGTAGACAGGGTTTCAGCAAAATCTACGTGATTTAAAGCAGAATTATACTGAGGTTTCCAAGAAGGTTTTTTTTTTTTAAATTAAATAAAGCAACTTTTTTATTAGATATTTTCTTCACTTACATTTCAAATGCTATCCTGAAGGTCCCTATACCCTCTGCCCACCCTGCTCCCCAGGCCACCCACTCCCACTTCCTGGCCCCGGCATTCCCCTGTTCTGGGGCATGTGATCTTCACAAGACCAAGGGTCTCTCCTGCTATTGATGGCTGACTAGGTCATCCTCTGCTACATATGAAACCAGAGACACAGTTCTGGGAGGTACTGGTTAGTTCATATTGTTGATCCTCCTATAAGGTTTCAGACCCCTTTAGCTCCTTGGTTACTTTCTCTACCTCCTTCACTAGAGGCCCTGTGTTCTATCCAATAGATGACTGTGAGCATCCACTTCTGTATTTGCCAGGCACTAGCATAGGCTCTCAAGAGATAGCTATATCAGGGTCCTGTCAGCTAAATCTTGCTGGCATATACAATAGTGTCGGGGTTTGGTGGTTGTATATGGGATGGATCCCCAGGTAGGGCACTCTCTGGATGATCCTTTCTTCCTTCTCAGTTCTGAACTTTGCCTCTGTAACTCCCTCCATGGGTATTTTGTTCCCAATTCTAAGATGGAACAAAGTATACACACTTTGGTCTTCCTTCTTCTTGAGTTTCCTGTGTTTTGTAAATGTATCTTGGGTAGACTAAGTTTCTGGGTTAATATCTGCTTATCAGTGAGTGCATATCATGTGTGTTCTTTTGTGATTGGGTTACCTCACCCAGGATGATATCCTCCAGATCCATCCATTTGTCTAAGAATTTCATAAATTCGTTGTTTTTAATAGCTGAGTAGTACTCCATTGTGTAAATGTACCACATTTTCTGTATCCATTCCTCTGTTGAGGGACATCTGGGTTCTTTCCAGCTTCTGGCGATTATAAATAAGGCTGCTATGAACATAGTGGAGCATGTGTCCTTATTACAAGTTGGAACATCTTCTGGGTATATGCCCAGGAGAGGTATTGCTGGATCTTCTGGTAAAACTATGTCCAATTTTCTGAGGAACCGCCAGACTGATTTCCAGAGTGGTTGTACAAGCTTGCAATCCCACCAACAATGGAGGAGTGTTCCTTTCTCCACATCCTCGCCAGCATCTGCTGTCACCTGAATTTTTGATCTTAGCCATTCTGACTGGTGTGAGATGGAATCTCAGGGTTGTTTTGATTTGCATTTCCCTTATGATTAAGGATGCTGAACATTTTTCAAGTGCTTCTCAGCCATTCGGTATTCCTCACTTGAGAATTCTTTGTTTAGCTCTGTACCCCATTTTTAATACGGTTATTTGATTTTCTGGAGTCCACCTTCTTGAGTTCTTTATATATACTGGATGTTAGTCCCTTATCTGATTTAGGATTGCCAAAGATCCTTTCCCAATCTGTTGGTGGTCTTTTTATCTTATTGACAGTGTCTTTTGTCTTTTGCAGTTTTATTAGGTCCCATTTGTCAATTCTCAACCTTACAGCACAAGCCATTGCTGTTCTGTTCAGGAATTTTTCCCCTGTGCCCATACCTTCGAGGCTTTTTCCCCACTTTCTCCTCTATAAATTTCAGTGTCTCTGGTTTTATGTGGAGGTCTTTGATCCACTTAGACTTGAGCTTTGTACAAGGAGATAAGAATGGATCAATTCGCATTCTTCTACATGATAACCACCAGTTGTGTCAGCACCATTTGTTGAAAATGCTGTCTTTTTTCCACTGGATGGTTTTAGCTCCCTTGTCAAAGATCAAGTGGCCATAGGTGTATGGGCTCATTTCTGGGTCTTCAATTCTATTCCATTGATCTACCTGTCTGTCGTTGTACCAGTACCATGCAGTTTTTATCACAATTGCTCTGTAGTACAGCTTGAGGTCAGGCATGGTGATTCCACCAGAGGTTCTTTTATTGTTGAGAAGAGTGTTTGCTATCCTAAGTTTTTTGTTATTCCAGAAGAATTTACAAATTGCCCTTTCTAATCTTGTAAAGAATTGAGTTGGAATTTTGATGGGGATTGCATTAAATCTGTAGATTGTTTTCGGCAGGATAGCCATTTTTACAATGTTGATCCTGCCAATCCATGAGCATGGGAGATTTTTCCATATTCTGAGATCTTCCTTGATTTCTTTCTTCACAGACTTGAAGTTCCTATCATATAGATCTTTCACTTCCTTAGTTAGAGTCACACCAAGGTATTTTATATTATTTGTAAATATTGTGAAGGGTGTTGTTTCCCTAATTTCTTTCTCAGCCTGTTTATCCTTTGTGTAGAAAAAGGCCATTGACTTCTTTGAGTTAATTTTATATCCAGCTACTTCACTGAAGCTGTTTATCATGTTTAGGGGTTCTCTGGTGAAATTTTTAGGGTCACTGATATATACTATCACATCATCTGCAAAAAGTGATATTTTGACTTCTTCTTTTCCAATTTATATCCCCTTGATCTGCTTTTGTTGTCTAATTGCTCTGGCTAGGACTTCAAGTACTTTATTGAATAGGTAAGGACAAAGTGGGCAGCCTTGTCTAGTCCCTGATTTTAGTGGGATTGCTTCAAGTTTCTCTCCATTTAGTTTGATGTTGGCTACTGGTTTGCTGTATATTGCTTTTATTATGTTTAAGTATGGACCTTGAATTCCTGATCTTCCCAAGACTTTTATCATGAATGGGTGTTGAATTTTGTCAAATGCTTTCTCAGCATCTAACAAGATGATCATGTGGTTTTTGAGTTTGTTTATGTAGTGGATTACGTTGATGCATTTCCATATATTAAACCATCCCTGCATCCCTGGAATGAAGCCTACTTGATCATGATGGATGATCATTTTGATGTGTTCTTGGATTCGGTTAGTGAGAATTTTATTGAGTATTTTTGCATCGATATTCATAAGGGAAATTGGTCTGAGATTCTCTTTCTTTGCTGGTTCTTTATGTGGTTTATGTATCAGAGTAATTGTGGTTTCATAGAATGAACTGGGTAGAGTACCTTCTGTTTCTATTTGGTAGAATAGTTTGAGGATGATTGGAATCATGTCTTCTTTGAAGGTCTGATAGAACTCTGCACTAAATCTATCTGGTCCTGGGCTTTTTTGGTTGGGAAACTGTTAATGGCTGCTTCTATTTCTTTTAGGGGATATGGGACAGTTTAGATCATTAATATGATCCTTATTTAATTTTGGTACCTGGTACCTGTCTAGAAAATTGACCATTTCATCCAGGTTTTCCAGTTTTGTTGAGTATAGCCTTTTGTAGTAGAATCTGATGATAATTTGGCTTTCCTCAGGTTCTGTTGTTATGTCTCCCTTTTTATTTCTGATTTTGTTAATTAGGATAATGTCACTGTGCCCTCTAGTTAGTCTGGCTAAGGGTTTATCTATCTTGTTGATTTTCTCAAAGAACAAGCTCCTGGTTTTGTTGATTCTTTGAATAGTTCTTTTTGTTCCCACTTGGTTGATTTCAGCCCTGAGTTTGATGATTTCCTGCCGTCTACTTCTCTTGGGTGAATTTGCTTTCTTTTGTTCTAGAGATTCTAGGTGTGTTGTCAGGCTGCTAGTGCATGCTTTCTCTAGTTTCTTTTTGGAGGCACTCAGAGCTTTGAGTTTTCCTTTTAGGATTGCTTTCATTGTGTCCCATAAGTTTGGGTTTGTTGTGGCTTCATTTTCATTAAACTCTAAAAAGTCTTTAATTTCTTTCTTTATTTCTTCCTTGACCAAGGTATCATTGAGTAGAGTGTTCTTCAGCTTCCACATGAATGTTGGCTTTCTATTATTTATGTGGTTATTGAAGATCAGCCTTAGTCCATGGTGATCTCATAGGATGCATTAGACAATTTCAATATTTTTGTATCTGTTCAGGCCTGTTTTGTGACTGATTATATGGTCAATTTTGGAGAAGGTACCATGAGGTGTTGAGAAGAGGTATATCCTTTTGTTTTGGGATAAAATGTTCTGTAGATATCTGTTAAATCCATTTGTTTCATAAATCCATTTGTTTCATAACTTCTGTTAGTTTCCACGAGTCTCTGTTTAGTTTCTGTTTCCATGATCTGTCCATTGATGAGAGTGGGGTGTTGAAGTCTCCCACTATTATTGTGTGAGGTGCAATGTGTGCTTTGAGCTTTACTAACGTTTCTTTAATGAATGTGGCTGCCCTCGCATTTGGAGCATAGATATTCAGAATTGAGAGTTCATCTTGGAGGATTTTACCTTTGATGAGTATGAAGTGCCCCTCCTTGTCTTTTTTGATAACTTTGGGTTGGAAGTCGATTTTATTCGATATTAGAATGGCTACTCCAGCTTGTTTCTTCACACCATTTGCTTGGAAAATTGTTTTCCAGCCTTTCACTCTGAGGTAGTGTCTGTCTTTTTCCCTGAGGTGGGTTTCCTGTAAGCAGCAGAATGTTGGGTCCTGTTTGTGTAGCCAGTCTGTTAGTCTATGTCTTTTTATTGGGGAATTGAGTCCATTGATATTAAGAGATATTAAGGAAAAGTAATTGTTGGTTCCTGTTATTTTTGTTGTTAGAGTTTGGATTCTGTTCTTGCAGCTGTCTTCTTTTAGGTTTTTGAAGGATTACTTTCTTGCTTTTTCTAGGGCGTAGTTTCTGTCCTTGTGTTAGTGTTTTCCCTTTATTATCCTTTGAAGGGCTGGATTTGTAGAAAGATATTGTGTGAATTTGGTTTTGTCATGGAATACTTTGGTTTCTTCATCTATGGTAACTGAGAGTTTTGCTGGGTATAGTAGCCTGGGCTGACATTTGTGTTCTCTTAGTGTCTGTATAACATCTGTTCAGGATCTTCTGGATTTCATAGTCTCTGGTAAGAAGTCTGGTGTAAATCTGACAGGTCTGCATTTATATGTTACTTGACCTTTTCCCCTATCAGCTTTTAATATTCTATCTTTATTTACTGCATTTGTTGTTCTGATTATTATGTGTCAAGAGGAATTTCTTTTCTGGTCCAGTCTATTTGGACTTCTGTAGGCTTCTTGTATGTTCATGGGCATCTCTTTCTTTAGGTTTGGGAAGTTTTCTTCTATAATTTTGTTGAAGATATTTGCTGGCCCTTTAAGTTGAAAATCTTCATTTTCATCTACTCCTATTATCTGTAGGTTTGGTCTTCTCATTGTGTCCTGGATTTCCTGGATGTTTTGAGTTAGGATCTTTTTGCATTTTCCATTTTCTTTGATTGTTGTGTCCATGTTCTCTATGGAATCTTCTGCACCTGAGATTCTCTTTTCCATCTCTGTATTCTGTTGCTGATGCTCGCATCTATGGTTCCTGATTTCTTTCCTAAGGTTTCTATCTCCAGAGTTGTCTCCCTTTGGGTTTTCTTTATTGTTTCTACTTCCCTTTTTAGATCTTGGGTGGTTTTGTTCAATTCCATCACCTGTTTGGTTGTGTTTTCCTGTAATTCTTTAAGGGGTTTTTGTGTTTCTTCTTTAAGGGCTTCTACCTGTTTAGCAGTGTTTTCCTGTAATTCTTTAAGGGATTTTTATGCTTCCTCTTTAAGGCCTTCTACCTGTTTAGTCATGTTCACCTGTATTTCTTTAAGTGAGTTATTAATGTCCTTCTTAAAATTCTCTACCAGCATCATGAGATATGATTTTTAAATCCAAATTTTGTTTTTCAGGTGTGTTGAGGTATCCAGGACTCACTGTGCTGGGAGTGCTGAATTCTGATGATGCTGAGTGGTCTTGGGTTCTATTAGTAAGATTCTTAAGTTTGCCTTTCACCAACTGGTAATCTCTGGCATTAGTTGTTATAGCTGTCTCTGGGTGGAGCTTGTTCCTTCTCTGATTCTGTTAGCCTCTGTCAACACTCCTGGGAGTCCAACTCTCTCCTGAGTCTCAGTGGTCAGAGTACTCTCTGCAGGCAAGCTCTCCTCTTGCAGGGAAGATGCACAGAGGTCTGGAGCTCAGCTCTCCCTCCTGACTGAAGATATAGGCCCAAAAGGGACCCTGTCCCAGAAGCTATGTTGCTTCTACCACCCATGTGCTCTCCTGTACAGACTGGTCGCTGGGGGACCCAGGATACAAGATGGCATTCTCACCTGGTCCCATGGTCAGAGCCTGCATTGGAGGCCAACTCTCCTCTGGTGGGGAAAGTGCACAGAGGTCTCTCCTCTGAGATTTTAAGTGCATTCAAACAACAAGTCCTGTCTTAGCTCCTGTCCTCAGGGCTTCTGATTCTCTGTCCATTTTTATGGAGATAACAAGGTACTCTGTAAACTGTACTCTGAAAATTGCCCAAGGGTCATGGTGTATATCTCTGTCTCACAAAATCTGAATGTTTTTTCTAACCAGCAAAGTAGTCCCCAAGGCATCCCCTTGTGTTCAGAACTATGTGAATAAGTGGCATGGTTCCGGTATCACTTATCAGCCTTGGGGAGGTGACAATGATTTCATACATGTTACAGTCCACACTGATCATAATATTTGAGAGAGAGCACCTGAACTCAGTTGAGGTATTGGCAAAACCCTTATCTTCCTGCCTAGAAAAATGAGGCAGTCCCTGTCTAGTTCCTTTACAGATAGTATCCAACTTCTCTGCATGTAAGTAGGTAGATCCAAAGGCCCTGGTAAATCACGTGTAGGTCAGGGAGAAGAGGAAATACTATCCATCAACAAAGTTAGGCCCAGTAGTCATGGGTGTGGAAGGGGAATGGCAATAGCATAAGGATCAGAAGGCCCACAGGACCTTCAACTTCTCAGGCACAAATACCTCATCCTCAGACCATGCTCTCTGGTAGTATTGGATGTAAACTAATGGCTGGGGCATATGGGGACAGACATAGGACCATTAAGGGTGTAGTTGAAGGATAAGCCAGGAATGAGTGTAAGGTATCCAGGGGATATCAAAGATGTTCCAGAACATGACATTGATGTCCCAGGCCTTTAAGATCATAGCTGGTATTGTAGATAAAGTCTTCTCACCCAGACATTCACAAAGGCTGGCAGCCTCTCCTGTGTTTCATGTCAGTCACTATCATCATTGGTGTTCACAGTGAGGTCTAGAGGCAAGAGAGTGCAGTAAAGAGTGTGTACTGCTTTTCTGGAGTTCAGTTCTCAGTACTCACATCAGGCAGCTCACATCTGCTTGTGGTTCCAGCTCTGAGAGGATCTAACAACCCTGAAGGGCACCTGTTAGCATAAACATACCTACCCAGCCGGGCGTGGTGGCGCACGCCTTTAATCCCAGCACTCGGGAGGCAGAGGCAGGCGGATTTCTGAGTTCGAGGCCAGCCTGGTCTACAAAGTGAGTTCCGGGACAGCCAGGGCTACACAGAGAAACCCTGTCTCGAAAAACCAAAAAAAAAAAACATACCTACCCATAGACAGACACGAACACATTGTCTTAGGTAGGGTTTTATTGCTGTAAAGGGACACCATGACCAAAGCAACTCTTATAAAGGAGAACATTTCATTGGGGCTGGCTTATCATTTCAGAGGTTCAGTCCATTATCATCATGGCAGGAAGCATGGCATCATGCAGGCAGACACGGTGCTCAAGGAGCCAAGAGTTCTACATCTGGATCAGAGGCAGGAGGAGACTTGTATTCTACACTAGGCAAAGCTTAAACCTAGGAGACCTCAAAGCCCACTCCCACAGTGACAGACCCCTTCCAACAAGATCACACCTACTCCAAAAAGACTACATAGTCTAGTAGTGTCATTCTCTATGGGCCAAGCATTCAAACACATGAGTCTATGGGGGCCAAACCTATTCAAACCAACACACACACACACACACACACACACACACACACACACACAATTAAAAATAAAATAAGTCCAAAAAATGATATCTCTCTCTCTCTCTCTCTCTCTCTCTCTCTCTCTCTCTCTCTCTCTCTCTCTCTCTCTCTCTCGTGTCTTGGAAGCCCTGATAGGGTGGTAAGGCTTTGTGAGCCCAGGTTCATTCACTAGCCCCCCCCCATTTGAAACTCTTTCCTTGCCACCTATAACATGGACACCACCAACAGC
Source organism: Mus caroli (assembly GCF_978045245.1). Taxonomy (NCBI): domain Eukaryota; kingdom Metazoa; phylum Chordata; class Mammalia; order Rodentia; family Muridae; genus Mus; species Mus caroli. The sequence continues at coordinate 24,556,253 of NW_028227265.1, read as the reverse complement.
CAGAAGTAAAGAGACATAGAGACCCTGAGGGCTATTCTATAGAACACATCAGAAAACATGCTGAGGATCCTAGGATATGTGAATAAAAAAAAAAAATCATTGGGGACCGGCAGGACCTAGGCACCCAGGAACTCTGCCTGACCAGTGGTATGGATTCCTTCTGGTCTGGGCTGGTGCCCTGAGCAGACCTTGGGCATGAACTCCAGCCAGTCCCACAACACCAAGAGGAAGATCCACTCCCAAGTAATCTAACACACCCAGAATCATAGAATCAGAGGTGAAGAGGACACAACATCTGCCCCAAAACCAGGAGTAACTGAGGCCAGCAGGACCCAGGCACTCATGAACTCCACCTGTCCAGTGGCATGGGTTTCTTCTGGTCTGGGCCAGTGCCCTCAGCAGACCTCGGGTGCAAACTCTGCAGCCAGCCCCACAACACCCAGAGGAAGCTCCACTCCCAGGCACTCTAACACACCCAGAATCATAGAATCAGAGGTACCCTAAACAAACCTTGGGCCCAAACTCCACAGCCAGTTCTACAACATCCAGAGAAAGCTCCACTCCCATGTGCTCTAACATGCCCAGGAACACAGGAGCACAGGATAGCAGGATCCCAGGAGCTTGGTCACCCCAGGGTCTCAGGGTCTCAGAGGCAGCTTGACTCCCAGGAGCTCTGACACACCCAGGATCTGAGGATCACAGGATCCCAGAATCACAAGGTCACAGAGACAGCTGAACTCTGAGGAGTTCTGACACAACAAAGATCACAGGAAGGACAGGCTCCAGTCAGATATATCAAGGACAGGTAGCACTAGAGATAATCAGATGGTGGGAGGCAAGCATATGAACATAAGCAACAGAAATCAAGGTTACTTGGCATCATCACAACCCAATACTCCCGCCATAGCAGTCCTGGATACACCATCACACTGGAAAAGCAAGATTCGGATCAAAAAATCACTTCTCATGAGGGTTATAGAGGACTTTAAGAAGGACATAAATAATTCCCTTAAAGAAATACAAGAGAACACAAGTAAACAGCTAGAAGTCTTTAAATAGGAAACATAAAAAGCACTTAAAGAATTACAGGAAAACACAATCAAAGAGGCAAAGGAAATGAACAAAATCATCCAAGATCTAAAATTGGAAATAGAAACAGTAAAGAAATCACAAAGGGAGACAACCCTGGAGTTAGAAAACCTAGGAAAGAGATCAGGAGTCATAGATGCAAGCATCACCAACAGAATACAAGAGATGGAAGACAGAATCTCATGGGCAGAACATACCATAGAAAACATTGACATAACAGTCAAAGAAGATGCAAAAAGCAAAAAACTCTAATTAAAAACATCAAGGAAATCCAGGACACAGTGAGAAGACCAAACCTAAGAATAATGGGTATAGAAGAGAATAAAGACTCCCAACTTAAAGGGCCAGTAAATATCTTCAGCAAAATTATAGAAGAAAACTTCCCTACCCTAAAGAAAGAGATGCCCATGAACATAAAAGAAGCCTACAGAACCCCTAACAGGCTGCAAAAGAAAAGAAATTCCTCCTGTCACATAATAATCAAAACACCAAATGCATTAAACAAAGAAAGAATATTAAAAGCAGTAAGGGGAAAAGGTCAGGTAGCATATAAAGGCAGGACTATTAGAATTACACAAGACTTCTCCCCAGAGACTATGAAAGCTAGAAGATCCTGGGCAGATGTCATACAAACCCTTGGAAAACAAAAATGCCAGCCCAGGCTATAGTACCCAGCAAAACTCTCAATTACCATAGATGGAGAAACCAAGATATTCCAGGACAAAAACAAATTCACACAATATCTTTCTATAAATCCAGCCATAGAAAGGATAATAGATTGAAAACACCAGCACAAGGAGGGAAACTACACCCCCCCCCAAAAAAAAAAAAAGCAAGAAAGTAATCTTTCAACAAACCTAAAAGAAGATAGCCACATGAACAGAATCTCAACTCTAACATAAAAAATAACAGGAAGTAACAATTACTTTTCCTTAATATCTCTTAACATCAATAGACTCAATTCCCCAATAAAAAGGCATAGATTAACAGACTGGCTACATAAACAGGACCCAGCATTTGACTGCATACAGGAAACACACCTCAGTGTCAAAGATACTATCTCAGATCAAAGGGCTGTAAAACAATTTTCCAAGCAAGGAACAAGCTGGAGTAGCCAGCCATTCTAATATAGAATAAAATTGACTTTCATCCAAAAGTCATCAAAAAAGATAAGGAAGGAAACTTCATACTCCTCAAAGGGAAAATTCTACCAAGAACTCTCAATTCTGAACATCTATGCTCCGAATGCAAAGGGCACCCACATCCATAAAAGAAATTTTACTAAAGCTCAAAGCACCCCACACATTAATAGTGGGAAACTTCAACATCCCACTCTCAGCAATGAAAAGATCATGGAAACAGAAACTAAGCAGAGAAACTAAACAGTGAAACTAGCAGGAGTTATGAACCAGTGGATTTAACAGATATAGAACATTTCATCCTAAAACAAAAGAATATAACTTCTTCTCAGCACCTCACAGTATCTTCTCCAAAACTGACCATATAATTGGTCACAAAACAGGCCTCAACAGATACAAGAAGATTGAAATAATCCCATGCACCCTATAAGATCATGATGGACTAAGGCTGGTCTTAAATACTAACAAAAACAACTGAAAGCCCACATATACATGGAAGCTGAACAACACTCTACTCAATGATAACTTGGTCAAGGAAGAAATAAAGAAAGAAATTAAAGACTTTTTAGACTTTAATGAAAATGAGGACACATCATACCAAAACTTATGGGACACAATGAAAGCAATGGTAGGTGCCTCCAAAAAGAAAATGAGGAGAGCTTACACTGGCAGCTTAACAGCACACCTGAAAGCTCTAGAACAAAAAGACCCAAGAGGAGTAGACAGCAGGAAATAATAAATCTCGGGAATGAAATCAATCAACTAGAAACAAAAAGAACTATACAAAGAATCAACAAAACCAAGAGCTGGTTCTTTGAGAAAATCAATAAGATAGATAAACTTTTACCCAGACTAACCAGACGGCATAGAGACAGTATCCAAATTAATAAAATCAGAAATGAAAAGGAAGACATAACAATGAAATATATCTTTTGTTTTGTTTTGTTTTGTTTTGTTTTTCAAGAGAGGGTATCTCTGTGTAGTCCTTGCTGTCCTGGAACTCACTCTGTAGACCAGGCTGTCCTCAAACTCAGAAATTCACCTGCCTCTGCCTCCCAAGTGCTGGGATTAAAGATGTGCACCATCACACCCGGCGAAATATATCTGTTTATTGAATATCAAAAGTTGAAAATATTAAAATCGTGTTCTACAAAAGAAAAAAAATCACCACCAGACATCCTACCAATACAACTCCATAAACATAGCCTGAAAGTTTCTTCTTTTCTATAAGTGAGGTCACTCCATAATTTGGCTTTTTTTTTTCTCTTAACTTTTCCCAGCCCAGGCCCTTCCCCGAGGCTCTCCCACCCTGTATAAGCAGCCTCTCTTTGATCCCACGTGGGTAGGGGTTACCTTCTGGGTTTGGTTTATGTTAATTATTTCCCTGAACTCTGCTCCCTGGAAACCACCTCACTGTTTTCCAATACTGTTGATCTTGTCTGTCATAATCAAAAGGAATCATTTGCGGGTAGCTCTGCCTTCACCTGATGCTTTTGAGATTTAAGGAGCAGCTTACTTCTTGCTTCCATGTGTGTTCACACCACCCCATCTCCTCTTAACAACTGACACACATCTGAGTGGGTGGGAGCAGGTATTATTAATTACTTTGCATAGGTAGTGCCCTGTTCCTATTTCTTTAAGGTGAACTGAGAATAGACCTGCTGAATCAAACATCAAGCATGTGTATCATCATACAATTTTTTGTTTGTTTGTTTTTGGTTTTTCGAGACAGGGTTTCTCTATAGAGTCCTGGCTGTCCTGGAACTCACTTTGTAGACCAGGCTGGCCTAGAACTCCGAAATCTGCCTGCCTCTGCCTCCCAAGTGCTGGGATTAAAGGCATGCCACCACGCCCTGCCCATACAAATTTTTTAAAAGCACTGCCCAACTGCCTTCCAAGATGACCTTTTTCATTCCCTGACAGCTGCTGCATGTCCTGTCTCAGCCTCCTAAGTGCTAAGATTACAAGTGTGTACCGCCAGGCCTCATGGTCTTATGGCTTTAAATCTGAATATGATGGATGGGCATGTGGTGTCTCATTGGACATGTTTCCCTAAATCTTCTCGACACCACACTTCTGTAGATGTATACACACACACACACACACACACACACACACACACCACCTGCACTACAGAAATGCCCTGAGTGTGCTTTATTCCACATGTTTTCTCTCGTCTTGGCCATTGGTGACACAGGGCCTCTGAATGATGGCACAGTATATGGCAGGGTATGGGGATCTTCTCACAGCTTTGGCACATGGTAGCTCAGGATTAGGAAGAAAGACTAGACTGTTTAGTTAATATAAAGAAACTAGTTCTATGGCTCTGAGCTGATAGGGCTATGACCTCTCAATTACCACAGCCCAGGTATTCATTAAGTCAGGAACTGAAGAGCAGAGAGTGATTTGGCCAGGCAGGGATGGAACCTTGGTTAAAGAAGAGACAGTAACTTGACAACAGGCCTTACTGATTGGTAAAGTCAAGGAGAAGCAGTAATCACTGTGTGCTGATTACATGGATCACAGTAAATTTTAAAAAGACCTGAGAAGTCACTGAAAAGGGACCCAGACAGCACTGGGTTCTCCAAGGGCAAAGCTAGGATGCAGAGGCCATGGCTGGGTTTCTCTATCAGTGTGTACTGCAGGCTGTTTGAGATTGAGCCCCACATTGGTTTCCCAAGGAATTCAGGCTCCTGGGCGCAACATGAATTATTTATATACTTCTAAACTAAGAAGTGAAATTGTAAAGATTTCCCAAGTAAGGAGATAAGTGACCTTGAACTAGATTTCAACTATAGGGTGAGGGGCCTCAGAAAGTGCTAGAGTCCAAAGCATTTCAAAGGAAAAGGAGCCCTGACTAAGTAGGAATGTGCTGTGCAGAACCACAGACAAGGAACTGTAATGTACAGGAACTATAGTGACACCCTAGTCGACGATGGGTCCTGGGAGCTAAAAGGTGTTTTCTTTGCCTGGCACATCCATATCCACTGGAAATGAGGCTACATGGAGCCAGCACAGCTGATTGACACAGTTCCAGCAAAACTGAGCCGAATGCTGCAATCGCTGTCCTTCTGTCTCTCACTTTTGGGTTTTGGTCTCTGCATGTTGCATTCTTGGGGACTGTGATGGTTTGTATATCCTTGGACCAGGGAGTGGCACCATCTGAAGGTGTGGCCTTGTAGGAATAGGTGTGACCTGGTTGGAATGGGTGTGTCACTATGGGTGTGGGTATAAGATCCTCACCCTAGTTTCCTGGAAGTCAGTCTTCCACTAGCAGCCTTTGGATGAAGATATAGAACTCTCAGCTCCTCCTGCACCATGCCTGCCTGGATACTGCCATGCTCCCACCTTGATGATAATGGATTGAACCTCTGAACCTGTAAGCCATCCCCAATTAAATGTTGGGTTTTTTTATAAGATTTGCCTTGGTCATGGTGTCTGTTCACAGCAGTAAAATCCTAACTAAGACAGAAGTTGGTACCAGGAGTGGGGTATTGCTGTGATAGGCCTGACCATGCTTTTATTTGAAAGAATGTGTATTTTGGGACTTTGGATTTGGAAAGCAGTGGAATGCTTTAAATGGGGCTTAATGGGTCATCCTAGTAGGAATATGGAAGACTTTGTTGCTGGGAGTGATTTGAACTGTGTTGTTCTGGCCCAAGAGATTTCAAAGGAGAAGAATTTCAGAATGTGGCATAAAGACTGGTTTTGTGGTATTTGGGTGAAGAATGTGGCTACTTTTTGCCCTTGTCTGAAAAGTTTGCCTGAGACTAAGGTGAAGAGACTTGGATTAATTGCATTGACAAAAGAAGTTTCAAAAAAGCCCAGCAGAGACTTTGTTCTCTGGTTAAGTCTCACAAAGAGAAGTTTGAACAAGCATAGCAAGCTTAGAAAGGCCAAATATAAAATATATGGTTCAAGTATTAAAGGCATACCAGGAAGTGAAATGGAGCAAAATTTTGTGTTCTAGGAGATAACGAATTAAGGGAGTGGGACCTTGGGGCAAGATTCTACCCAGTTTAATTAAATCCAGACATGGTGGTACACACCTTTAATCCCATGAGACAAGCATGCTGATCTCTGCATTCAAGGTCAATCTACAGAGCAAGGACCAGGATAGCCAAGCTTAGGCAGTGAAGGATTTAGAAAACATAAAGCCAGTGTTAATGTAATAGTACAAGGGGATCATGTTCTAGATCCTGTTAACAGCAAAACTGGGCAGCTTCAGCCATGTGGCTCTGGCTCTAGAGTTAAGAATGGAAGGAACTACTGGGAAAATTGATGCTGGTTAGCTGGAGCTAAGGAATTAGCAGTGATTAAGAAGAGACCAGCATCACTGAGGTGAAATCTTCTGGAAATTGTTTTCTGGGAGCACAAAGAAGCTGTGTTCCAGAGATACCCAAGGTTGTACCTCCTGCTGTGGCTGAACTTGGTAATGTGTAAGAGTCACTCAGGTGGTACTGCTTGTGAAGGAATGAAGGGATCATGGAGAGAAGCTGAGGCTTAGCACTGTGAGAGGCCAGGGAAAGCCATTGGAGAAGGTTAAGTCTCAGCTGTAGTTGATGGCCCAGGACTGAAGGGGTCATGCAAAGGATTTGAAGCTTGGCACCCTGAAGAGAGCCTATGAGAGGCTATTGGTGAAGCCTAGTTCGAGTGGAATACCCTAGTGTATTGGAGATGTCAGAACCATGGAGTGATCACCAAGAACTGCAGCTATAGTGGAGTGGATCAACCTGAGCTTAGAGTGCTACAGAGGGCAGAGCTGGAAAAGTGATGCCAGCCCTTAGGAGGAGTCCAAAAGATCAAGTGGAATCCCAGACACTGAAAGAAGAAGCTGTAACATTGAAATTGCCTTGGAGACTCAAAGATGTTAAAGATGCCAGAGCCATGGGATACATACTGAGGAAAGCTGCTAACAGGGAGTGGAACCAGCCCAGGAGAAAGCAGTTTGTTGCAGTCAACAAACATGAAAAAGTAGTGGAGATCTGAAGACTGCTTTGACATCAGCCATGGAGATGCAGAATTTGGAGTTTGCCCAGCTGGTTTCCTGCCTTGCTTTGGGGATTACAGTTAATTAAGTTGAATGAATCTCAGAAGAGACCTTGAACTTTGGACTTCTAACATTGTTGTGACTGCTATAGACTGAGGACAGGACTTTGAAATTTGGACTAAATGCATTTTGCATTATGCTATGTTTAAGTATGTCCCCCCATAGACTCATGTTTTTGAACAAGTCTATGGGGACCAGGGAGTGGAATGTGATGGTTTGTATATCCTTGGACCAGGGAGTGGCACCATCTGAAGGTGTGGCCTTGTAGGAATAGGTGTGACCTGGTTGGAATGGGTGTGTCACTGTGGGTGTGGGTATAAGTTCCTCACCCTAGTTTCCTGGAAGTCAGTCTTCCACTAGCAGCCTTTGGATGAAGATATAGAACTCTCAGCTCCTCCTGCACCATGCCTGCCTGGATACTGCCATGCTCCCACCTTGATGATAATGGACTGAACCTCTGAACCTGTAAGCCATCCCCAATTAAATGTTGTTTTTTTTATAAGATTTGCCTTGGTCATGGTGTCTGTTCACAGCAGTAAAATCCTAACTAAGACAGGGACTTTCTGCATTATTACTCATTTTATATCTTTTCCTGAGAATATTATGTTTGAGTCTCTTAAATCTAAAGAGACTCTTCAATCCTAAAATTAACTTTATCTGGTCAACTATTTGGAAATCTTCCTTATGCCCTGAGAATCATTAAGCCTAGGTAAGTACATACATAGATGTGGCCATTCCTTCTTGGGGTATCTGCTCCCGAACGAACTCAAACAGCATAATTAGCGCCGGGTAAACAGAGACAATTGACAAACTCTGACAAGCCAGGATAAAAGGTAACAGATTCAAGGTCTCTTTTTTTATTGTAGGCTTAGAATTCTCTGAAAATGTAATTTAAAGATAGGAGGTGGTACAGGGTACAGCCTTGGAGGAATAAAACTCAGTAAATAAGACAAATGGGCTAAAATAAACCTTTCCTACTTTATAACATAGATGATAAAAGATATATTAAAGGGAGTGAGGTATTAGTATTTGTCATTGACTAAAAATCCAGTTTAGAGCTCTCTGCTCCTCCCTGTTCCAGAGACAGCTACATCTTCTTATGCAGTGCCAGCCTTGTCCCATAGAGGTCGATGTGAACAGATTTGGCCATATGGGGCACCTGGTTAACAGAGCTGCCATCTGTTCTCCACTTAGTAAAGTGGAGATTGTTGCCATAAACAATCCCTTCATTGACCTCAACTACATGGTCTACATATTCCAGTATGACTCTACCCATGGCAAAATCAATGGCACAGTCTAGGATGAGAATAGGAAGCTTGTCATCAACGGGAAGTCCATCGCCATCTTCCAGGGACGAGATCTTGCTAACATCAAATGGGTGATGCTGGTGCTGAGTACATCATGGAGTCTACTGGTGTCTTCACCACCTTGGAGAGGCTGGGACCCACTTGAAGGGTGGGGCCGAAAGGGTCATCATCTCTGCCCCTTCTGCCGATACCCTTATGTTTGTGGTGAGTGTGAACCATGAGAAATATGACAACTCACTCAAGATTGTCAACAATGCATCCTGTACCACCAACTGCTTAGCCCCCTGGCCAAGGTCATCCATGACAACTTTGGCATCATGGAAGGGCTAATGACCGTGGTCCATGCCATTACTGCCACTCAGAAGACTGTGGATGGCCCCTCTGGAAAGCTGTGGCGTGATGGTCATGGGGCTGCCCAGAACATCATCTCTGCATCCACTGGTACTGCTAAGGCTATGGGCAAGGTCATCTCAGAGCTGAACGGGAAGCTCACTGGCGTGGTCTTCTATGTTCCTACCCCCAATGTATCCATTGTGGATCTGACAAGCCACCTGGAGAAACCTGCCAAGTTTCATAACATCAAGAAGGTGGTGAAACAGGCACCTGAGGGCCCACAGAAGAGCATCCTGGGCTATACTGAGGACCAGGTTGTCTCCTGTGACTTCAACAGCAATTCCCACACTTCCACCTTTGATGCTGGGCTGGCATTGCCCTCAATGACAACTTCATATAGCTCATTTCCTGATATGACAATGAATACAGCTACAGCAACAGGGTGGTGGATCTCATGGCCTACATGGCTTCCAAGGAGTAAGAAACCCTGGACCAGTCACCCCAGCAAGGACACTGAGAGCAAGAGAGAGGCCCTCGGTTGCTAAGGAGTCCCTATTCCAACTTGGCCCCCAACACTGAGCATCTCCCTCACAATTTCCATCCCAGACCCCCATAATAACAGGAGGGGCCTAGGGAGCCCTCCCTACTCTCTTGATATACCATCAATAAAGTTTGCTGCACCCACCAAAAAAAATTCAGTTCAGATATTTTTCTGTTTGCCTGGAGTGCTTTCAGTCAGCAAATGTTTCCAGCCTAAAAAGTAGGCTGTCATATATCAAATGTGACTGCTTTGGGCTAGACATTCTTTATACTCTTTAAATTAGAGTTACAGGGTTAATAGTTAGAATAAATACTGTTATGTTTTTATTTCGAATTGACTGAACTCGTAACTCTGGGCATGTAATAAGAAGTCAAACACATAATATGTATGACTTGGATAATCATTAAACTGTTCTGCAAAACTTGTATACAGAAGTGCTGGGCTGCAGGACATTCAGATTCACAGCAGTGGCCTAGAGGCTAGGAAATCAGAGCTGTGGGATAACCATGACCATTGATCACTGACAATTGCCAAATGAAAGGACTCACTCTGGATAACCGTGCACACCTTCATTGAAATACCCTTCACCTCAACCAAAGGTCATTCCATTTCTTCATCTACATTCTAACTGTTCGCACCCTAGGCTTTCAACTTCTGCTTCCACCTTCCTGTCTGGTTCCTCCAGTCACAGCTTCCTGCTCCCTCATCTTCACCCCCAACACCTCTATGGGACTGTGACTGCAAGCTCCATGATAGTAGTGACTCCTGTGGGAGTGTACAGGGCTCCTGGCATCATGAAGGAAGCTTCAGAGGCAGGTTTGCTCTGCTCCAAACTCCCACAGGAGCTGCCTTTCTTGATCTCATCTAATCCTGCTGATTAGGTGGAGGGAAACTTCTAGAAAAAAGTATAAGAAGAGGAATGAGACATGGTAACAGATGATCTTGGCTTTGTGGAAGAGAAGAGAGAAAATGGAGCAAAGAACACCTTGGGGAGTGTGGTATGAGTGTGTTTGTAGTGCTAGGGATTGACCCTGAGGCCCCACCCATGAGAGACAAGCATATACCACTGAACTACAACCCCAGATCTCAACAGGATGCTTCTTAGATGAGGGTGGGTTTGCAGCAGGTGGGAAAGCACAGTAGAAGTTGGAGGTGCAGAACAGATAGTCCAGGGAAGATAGGAGAGGACTTGGGGGCTGGTGTCCATGAATGGATTGCAGATATAGGCTAGGATGAGTTGTGAGAAACAAGACACTTGTTTACTGACACTAACTCTGATTATTTGACCTTGTGCAAGGGTGCCTCTAAATTTTCTGTTCATACATGGAGGAGCCTGCCTGTAGAGCATTCAAGACATGAAGGGAATATGAACATGGGTTTGAGGCAAGCCTGGGCCAATTGTGAGACCTTGTATCAAAAAATATATTTTAGCATTGGAAAGAAATCACAGTGGTTAAGAGCACTGGCTACTCTTCCAAAGGACCTCTGCTTGATTACCAGCAACTATGTGGAAACTCACAACTCTCTTTTGCTCCAGTGGCAGGGGATCAAATATCATTTTCTGGTCACTCAGACACTGTACACACATGGTACACAAACATACATGTAGACAAAACATACTGCAAAACATACATATAAAACAAAAAATAAGTAGTTTTTTAAAAAATACATAGGCATGCATACATATTCTCTTTAGGACAATTTGAAGAATGTGTAGTAGACATCTCAGAACCCCTGAAGTATATTCCTCCTATAATAATAGTCAAAAGACTATTCTCTATTTTAAAGACCAGGCTGGGATTCCTTCTACAAGTTCACCTCAAGATCCCAACCTCCTCGTGACACACTGAGCAGCTTCTGTGGTTGTGATCCAGCAGGCTTAGGCCACACTTACACCCCCAGCATACCTTCATTGTGGGCATAAGGTACCAGGACTATGTGCATTCAGAATGCAAATAAGGAGTCTGGGAAGAGTGGTAGACTTTTAAAGAGTAAACTCTGGCAGATTTGCCATAGGCTCGGAGCTGCTTCAGGGGTCTCCCAATGAGGTAATGCCTAAATGGAGCCAGAATAATTACTTGGGGACTTTATACAGGTAGGGGAAACAGCAAGATGCTTCCTAGGCTTGAAAATCTACAGACCCCAATATGTAAACCTATGAAAAATGCTAACATGTGGCCGCAATGCAGTAGGCCTTGGGACTATCCCTCATCACAGAGTACATGGATGCTGGGTTTGGACACTTAGAGATGTCTCCGTGCTTCTGGGTTTCAATCTTTCTTGGAATGATTGCTTTTTTTCTGCTTGACCAGTCCTGCTTCAGAAAATAGGACCTTACCTTGACTTGGGCCAGTCATTGGGCCATTTCTGCTCCATCTTTATCCCTGAACATCTCATAAGTGGGAAAAATTGTGTCCCTTCACTAGAAATCCTGCCTGGCTACAGGAAGTGGCCACTTCAGTCTCCATATCCCCAGATGCTCAGAGTCTCAGCTAGGGTCACCCCCATAGACTCCCAGGAGCCTCCTCACCCATTCCCTGTTCTCAAACTAGTCCCAGAATTCCCCCTACCTATTTCCATTTTCATGCCCAGTCCTCTCCCTCACCCCTTCACACACCTGCTCCCTATCCCCATTCCCCTCCTCACCCTCTCTCACACATTTTCCTCCCTTCATTAACCAGGCTCAGAGTCTATCTAACATGCAGTGCAGTGAAGCACCATGCCAAGCAAGAGTTGAGAATTATCTATAGAGGAGGGAAGATGGTGTGAGCAGAGGGTGTTAAATCGTCAGACCTCTCCAGAAGACTCTGCTGCTCCTGCTCTGAGAGCAGGCAGAGTGTAGAATACACAATTCCAGAGCTGGCCTCCAACCAATCAGGGCAGACCAAGTTAATTTTCACAAGATAAGAGGTTCAATAAAAGGCAAGTCCTCCCAGCTTTCCACAGCTTCGTCCACAGTCCATTATGACAAATATGGAGACAACGGTACAAGCTGGGTCCAGTGTCCGAGTCTGGATGGCCTGTCTGCTCCTGATGTTTCCTACCATAGTCATTGGTAAGACATACTCCCTGAACCAGTGAAGTGGGGCTTCTGGCTCTGTGGCAAACCTGAGGAAGGAGGAGACTGGAGTGAGGCAGTAAGAGTGAGCAGCCTTCTCTGGGAAGCTGCCCAAAATAGAAGAGTACAGGTGTGGTATATCCCGACTGGGCAGGGTCATTATTATCTGAATGATCTATTTTTTTTTATAGACTGAACTCAGGGGTTTAACATATGAAGAAAGCTCCAACACTAAGCTATACCCTCACTCTCACCTTTATGTTTTAATGTTTTAATCAGTCATGGTAAAATGAAAAAGAATGTCATAAATGAAGCCTACTTACAGATAACTGAAAAATTGGGGATACAAATAACCCCATGAGGACATAGAGGGGAGGCACAAGATGACTGAACAAGTAGTGGGAAACGGGGAGAGAATACTCCTTCTTCTTCTTCTTCTTCTTCTTCTTCTTCTTCTTCTTCTTCTTCTTCTTCTTCTTCTTCTTCGTCCTCCTCCTTGACCTACTCATCCTCCTCCACATCCTCCTGCTCCTCCGCTTCTTCTTGCTTTCACAAGTGGGCAAGAATAAGCAATGCAGGCTAAGCAGATTGTTTGACTATCACACCTTAGTTAACATGTAACTGAGGTTCATGCTGGGAGCAATGCTGATTCAGACTAGAGATTGGGACACAAGGTAAGGAAGAGGAAGTCAGGGACAATCATGGAGAGAGGAGCCATGCGTGCTAGCCACACACTTGTATTCCTTGCACTGAGAAGGTGTTGTGTCCGGCCAGCAGATCACAGCCTGGGTTCTAGCCTGGAAAGGCATTTTGGAAACCTGGAAGAGAAGAAGGGCTAGACGAGCAAGAAAAGATGCAGCTAAGACAGGCATTCAGATCAAAGCTCAATTTTACTATTCCGCACGCAGTTATGAAGCAGGGGAAGGGGGCCCCGATTCCCGCCAAATAATCTCAGGGTCCAGTAGCAGGGTGACCATGTGATGGCTTCCGAACAGGAAAGCACCAGGCTCCAGAAGTGGGCGTGGCAGAACTATTGAGTGGGAAGCTCCATCCAGGTGTAAACAGTGGAACCATTGAGGCTGGGGGAGGGGAGGCTACAAGAAGGTGGAGGCAGGAGGATCAGAGGATAAAGGACAGTCTCCTCCATCAAGTATTTTCAAGGCCAGGGTAAACCTATCTAAAAAACAGACAAATAATAATCATGAAGGTAGCCACTTGCTGGAGAGCCTGGCCATAATGCTGGATGGAGAGTATTCAGAGTAGGACCCAACAAATAGACGCTGGAGGAGCAAGTCTTCCTTCATTTTAAAAGTCCATTATTTCCCCCATCCCTTCATGGAGGCTGTAAACTCAGCACCCAATGGCCCTTATCTCCCTGTCTCAGGAACCAAAGTCACTCACCCTGAAGTGGATACCCCCCTGGGTCGTGTTCGAGGCCGGCAGGTGGGTGTGAAGGATACAGATCGCATGGTAAATGTCTTCCTGGGCATCCCCTTTGCTCAAGCACCGCTGGGACCTCTTCGGTTCTCAGCTCCACTCCCACCACAGCCCTGGGAAGGAGTAAGAGATGCCAGCATCAATCCCCCAATGTGAGTACCCCTGCAGGAGGTAGGAAGTGGGCAGGGTGGTGAAATGCTGTATGACAGGGTGTGTGGAGCTGAGGGCTGGCCCTGGGATTTCCCTTGGCTGCAGGTGCCTTCAGGATGTAGAGAAAATGAGCAACAGCAGATTCACCCTCAATGAAAAGATGAAAATCTTCCCCATTTCTGAGGACTGCCTGACCCTCAACATCTACAGCCCCACTGAGATCACTGCAGGGGACAAACGGCCGGTATATAGTCCAGAGGACCCCATCCAACTCGACTATGTCAAATGACCTTCTACACCCCTGTTTCCTAAACACTCCAGAAGTCCTTAAAATACCCTGGGCTACAAAGTGGGCAGCTGGAGTCCAAGAAGCTGGGCCACTGATTCAAAGCCATTTCTCTAGGTCATGGTATGGATCCATGGAGGCTCTCTGCTGGTTGGCTCTTCCACATCTCATGATGGATCAGCACTGGCTGCCTACGGGGATGTGGTAGTTGTCACTGTCCAGTATCGCCTTGGGATCTTTGGCTTCCTTAGGTGAGATGACCATCCTGGAAAAGGATGTTGCAGCCCTGAGGAAGGCTTTCTCATGAGAATGTGAGGGTAGAGGGCTTGGGGAAGTGGCTCAGACAATAATGTTTGCTTGCCATACAAACATGAGGACCGGAATTGGGGTCCCCAATATTCATGTAAGAGCTGAGTGTGGCTGTACATGTCTGTACATCTCAGCACTAAGTAGACCCAGTTCCAAAAACCAAGGTTCAAATCACTTAATCAAAATGCCTAGTTGATTCCTGACATCCACACTGGACAGAAATTTATATATGCATGCACTTCACTTACACACCACACAACACACAGAACACACATGCACACAACCAGGCACACACACAAAAGGAAGGGAGGGGGATGGAGAAAGGGAGGGAGAGAGAAAGAGGTAAGAAGGAGGAAGGGAGGGAGGGAGGTGGGAGGGAGAGAGGGAGACACAGAGGCAGAGACAGAGACAGAGACAAAAAGTATCCCAGCTCTCCATAAGAGAATGGGGCCCAATCAAAACCACACGTAAAAACTGAATATGAGCTGGCTGGGGCTAGAGTCCTAGCAGGGGATGGAGGCAAAGAGCAACAAGCATCTAAGAGCCAGCTCTGACTGGCTGTCCTGCTATATCCACCCACATCACATACTAGAAAAACACGTGATTCACAGGCAAGCAAGGACAGGAAAGCAGAGAAGAGCACTGGTGACTGACTCAAAGCAAATGTGCAGAGTATAAGAAAAAATATGTCTGGGAAGCTATCTTAAGCCAATCAGTGCCACTCCCTGTCCCTAGCACTGGAGACAAGCACATGCCAGGCAACAGGGGATTCCTGGATGTGGTGGCTGCTCTTCGCTGGATCCAGGGGAACATAGCCCCCTTTGGGGGTGATCCCAACTGTGTCACTATCTTCGGTAACTCTGCTGGTGGCATTATTGTCTCATCCCTGGTGAGTTTCCACAAAGAACTAGCAATCAAGTTACATCTGGGAGGGCTTCTATGGCCCACGACATCCACGATCCTCTGCCTCCTAACATGTGTCCTCTCTGCTATTCCCAGCTCCTGTCTCCAATATCTGCTGGGCTCTTCCACAGAGCTATATCACAGAGTGGGGTTGTCATCAGCAAGATGCTGAAAGAGTTGAACGCATGGCCTGAAGCTCAGGTCTGCCTTTCCTTCACTCTCTTACCCTAAGTGTGCCTCCACAGCCTACCCTATGCTAACCTTTGGGTCAGGTGTGTACAGGAAGGAGTAATCACTAGGGAGTCACTAATACGAAGAGAAATAATTGACTAGTGCAGTTCAGGAGGTAGGCAGTCAGATAAGGCTTTTCTAGAGGATACCAGCCCGAACATGTTATCTCTGGTCCTTCCTTGGGGGCATTGTTAGGGATCTCTTTTTCACCAGGGGAGCCCTGTATTCCCAGATATCCTATTAACTAAGAGATCTGTCTTCTCGGGAGGAGTAGCCAGAAGTCACCAAACTGTTCCCTAATAGGAACTGTGTATGCAAAAGCTTCAGGCATAATAAGACAGGGATGGGGCACAGAAGAGGGAAGCCATCAGGTAGAGAACATGCAGGAAATGAATGCTCTAAAGGAGTGGAGGGTAGTACAGAGAGTTGACAGACCAGGTCTAGGAGGGAGTTTGGGTGGGATGCAAAGGGCTAGAGGAAGCAGGAAAAAAAAACTAAGCCACAATGAGTGGAAGATGCAATGGAGGGGGCAAACCTGGAGATCAAAGACCAAGGAGATGGTGAAGGTAAGTGATAGGTTATTTCTTTAGTGGTAAAATGAGATAATCCAAGCCAGACTCCCTTACATTAAAGGCAGATTTATTGGGAAGATCCTCTTGGGTTCAAGGATTGAGGACAGTGTGGGGAGGGGAACACGAGGGTAGAGGTGGGTGTGTTCCTGAGAAAGAAGAGAAGGAGGAGAGACCAAAATGGTTGGATTTTATACGGGGGAGCCTTTGAGGGATGGGCAGCCCAGCCCTTAGGCTAGAAAGTTTGGGGTTGGGGCAAAGACATTCCAGGTATTGACTGAGAGATTCTGGGAGAATATGGAGGCCTTGTCTTTAATGCAGAAAATATGCATCTCAGTCACTGACTGGGTCTAAAACCAAACATTAAGCTCTGGAGACACTGATGGGATAGTGTTACCTTGGGGTGCTTTGGAGTAAGTGAAGGCAGTCTAAACCTATCATTTACCAGCTGCTGGTCCCAGGCCCCAGCTGTGATGGAGGAGTGAGCTGGGTATCTTAACACTGGGTTTTTGGGATAACTCAGAAACCTCAGTGGGACACATTGCTTCACATCTACCCAAAAGCAGCAGCCTACTCCTCACCTCACCACGGAGGAGAGAGCTTCCTTACCACAAGTTCCAAATCTCATCTGTCTCTCTGCAAGCCATTCCTCCTGCCTCTTAGCCCTGCTCCAGACTCAGCACCCCTTCCATTCCCGGCCAGACATGACCCTGCATGGTCTTCTGAGTGCCTCAAGCTATTACTGAACTGTAAAAGGTCATAGAAGGGAACACTGGAAAGGGATCAGCCTCTTGGGTTGGTAGCAGGTCTCTCCAGGTAGCCTTGGACCCAGACAGTGGCATCACAGCTCAGTACAGGGAGCAGTAGAGTGGGAAGTGAACAATGTGTGTCTGAGAGGCAATGTTCTTCTGACTGTCCCCAGAACTTTGCCAACTCTGTGGCCTGTGGCTCTGCATCCCCAGCTGAGCTGGTCCAGTGTTTGCTGCAGAAGGAAGGAAAGGACCTTATCATGAAGGTATACCTCCTGTTGGGGGATGATGACCGTGTCACATAACTATACTGTTTAATTCCTATGTAATCAGTAGACATCTGTCTTGCTCTTTCCTGCAGAAAACAGTGACCATTTCCTACACAGTCAATGACTCCTTCTTCCCACAAAGGCCAGAGAAGCTCCTAGCAGACAAGCAATTCCCCACTGTGCCCTACCTCTTGGGAGTCACCAACCATGAGTTTGGCTGGCTTCTACTCAAAGTGAGTGAGTGACTTTTGGCAACTGTGCTCTTCAAGACCCTGCCTGAGTGGCCCTCCCTATACCACACCACAGCAGCCATGGCCTGAACACTCAGGTCATTCCCATTTTGGTAGGTGAGAAAGCTGAGACTCAAAGTCACTAAGCTTCCTTTTCACTAACCGAATGTTCCTGTGTTGAAGATACAGCTATTGCCAAACTGATCTTCTGGGAAGTGCTAACCCACAGTGCATTCATGGTGGTGAATGGTTAATAGACCCTGCTCTACTCAACTGAGGTGTGTGACCCTGTGCCTGAAAGACTAAGGTTTCAGGCAGCATTAAGCCCTTGGAAATAGATGTCTTCTAATCCAGTGCAGGTACACAGAGCCCATAAGAGTGTCTCTACTGTGCTGTGTTCCTGGGAGCCTTGTTTCATCCACTATTTTCTCTTGTCTATTCATCTTCAGAGAAAATTTTCTCACCCTCCCATGATGTTCAAGACCAAACACAGGTCCTCTGCCTTGCCAATCAAGGACTCTGCACACAAGTCTAACCCTGAGCCTATCAATTGTTTTTAGTGGCTGAAACTTCTCACAAAAGATGGGGCCGATAGTGTTTCTTCACTTTGTGGTTTGAGCAGCTGCTAGTATGGGCCACTGGAGCTCACAGTGTTCTGTTCGAATGACACCCTGCTGTCAAAAAAGAAACAGAAAAGAAAGAGAGAAAGAGAGAAAGGATGAAGGAAGAAAGAAGGAGAAGAAGAAAGAAAGATAAGAAAGAAATTCTTCTTCTCTTGACATTTCCCCATTGAATGTTAGTCCACCACAAAAATCAGCTTCTAGTGCCAGGACTTGGACATACATGAACTCAGTCCCACGATGATGATGACCTGCCTAGGAGGCAGGTCTTTGCCATGTATCACTCACAGATTTTAAAACTGAGGAACAAGAAGTTCAACTGGCTGTCATGAAGCCAGTAAGTAGTACACCTAACATTTGAACTCAAGCACTCAGACATCAAATGCTAAGCTATGTCATCTAAGGCAGGCACTGCATGATCCTGTTGTCCACTCAGATGGCAGGGGTAGGAGGGCCTCAAGTCTGAGACCAGCCTGGGCTACACTGTGACCTCTTATCTCAAAAACAAAAATACCTGTAACAGAAAAAGTCAACACTTGATTCAATTGCCTGAGGTCTTTGTTTGTTTCTGGTTTAGAAGCAGGGTCTTGTTCAATAGTCCAGCTACCTTAAAACTCACTATGTAACCCAGGCTGGTTTCAAACTTGAAGCTGGTTTCAAACTCCCACCTCAGCCTCTCAAGTGCTGGGGTTACAGGAGCCAAACTATCAGGCAACATGTGATGCTTTTAACTAGAGCACTTGAGGTTGTGAGGTGAACCATGGGGGACTTGAGATCCATCACTAGCATACTGCAAAAAAAAAATTCAGGCATGGTGCTAGATGCGTATAACCCAGTGCTGGGGAGGAAAAGGCAGGAGGATTCCTGGAGCTCACTGCTCAGCTGGCCAAGCCGAACTGACCAGTTCCAGGTTCTGTAAGAGACCTGGCTCACAAAATAAGGTGGAAAGAGATTGAGAAAAACAACCAGCATCAACTTCTTACCTACACACATTCATATGAAGATTAACACATACATGTGCACAAAACACATAAATACATGAGCACACAAACACATATACACAGAGATACAAAAGGAGAAGAGATATGTTGAATAAATGTTATCTTCCCTGGTGGTACTGCAGTTAGCCTCTGACACCTGTATACAATGCCACTATCCTAAGCACCTCAATTCTCAGCAGTCAGAAGTCTCTCTGTTATGGATTTAACTACCCATGACTCTATCATGAGTTTGTGCACACTGGCCTAGAAATGTTCTTTTCCTCAAGCCTGAAGGTGAAGGACAGTGATAGAGCTATCCTATTCCCTACAGTTCTGGAATACCCTGGATAAGATGGAACGTTGGAGCCGGGAGTACCTGTTGGAGATTTCAAGGCCATTTTTGGCCCGTATGGTAAGGCAAGAGGAAGGAAGTAGGGGTTGCTGGGCACCTAGTACAAGTCTGATCCA
This sequence comes from Mus caroli, assembly GCF_978045245.1. Taxonomy (NCBI): domain Eukaryota; kingdom Metazoa; phylum Chordata; class Mammalia; order Rodentia; family Muridae; genus Mus; species Mus caroli. The sequence continues at coordinate 24,536,535 of NW_028227265.1, read as the reverse complement.
CTCCTAATGCTGCTTACTGGCCAATAAATCTACTGGCCTAAGTCTTAATTCCTTTAAAAATGAAGAGACCGGGGGGGGGGGGGGGGAGTGACTATCATCCCAGCATTCAGGAAGCTGAGGCAGAAAGTAAGATCCCAGCCCTGATCATTTGTCCAGCTCTCCAATCCTTCTGAGCCCACAGCAAATGGAGATGATGCTTCCTTCTCACCTAAGATCTCCTAGAGAATCTGGACACTGCATGCAAAGAGCTGCCCAGATATCCAGAGAGCATCTGTGTGTGTTATTGTCTTTAGAAACCCCAGAGCCCTCTCTATCATACAACTTCATTGCTGCTCTCTGGAATTGTGTGGTACCCCGATTCAGTGTATCTTCCTGATTAATTACCACACTCTGTGCTGCACACTTCACCTAGACTTTGCAAAAAGTTACAAGGTAGACACTGACTTTCACTGCAGTTCAAATACCTTCTTAAGGTGCTACAGTCAAACAGTGGCCACAGGGCTACACTGTGCTTATGCTACTTTGATACGATCTTTTAAGAAAACACCCAGGGAGGCAGAGAGATGGATGTCCACCCCTGAAGCATGAGTCCAAGGATTTGAAAGAATCTGTAGTGGAGGATGTGGGGATCTGTGTGAGGTCTGCCTAAGCTGTGTGATGTGACATTTCACCCCAGCAACTGCCCCCCGAGATCATGCCCACTGTCATAGATGAATACCTAGACAATGGCTCAGATGAATCAGCTACAAGGTATGCCCTCCAGGAATTGCTGGGTGATATCACATTGGTCATTCCTACCTTGAACTTCTCAAAATACCTTCAAGGTAAGCCATCCTTTGCCACCTTCCCTGCTTTCCCTGGAGTATCACAAGTGACATAGCTACCAATAGGTACAGAGTCCCTCTTATGATTTACATCCTACACTCTACAGCCACCTTCAAGACCATCCCAGGAGTGGCTAGTACCTCAGGCAGGATATGGTGCAGATGAAATAGAAGTTGAGAGAGATAAATTGACTTATCAAAGGTCAACCAGCATACTCTTTATTAACTCTGTCCCTGAGATTTATTCAGTTGGCAGCCAATTCAATGCTTCCCCTGTGAACCTGACACTGTCCTATATTAGGTACATGTTCTTAAACTTGTGACTTCAGGCAAGATGTAGAGGTCCTCTCTGGGCCTCACAATCATCATTTGTTAAGTGGGAACATAAGGAATGTTAATCAAAAGCAGTGGTATGACCACTGTTAATGCTGTGACCCTTTAATAAAGGTCCTCGTGGGGTAGTGACGCTCATACATAAAATTATTTGGTTGCTACTTCATAACTGTAATTTTGTTACTATTCTGAATTATAAATATCTGATGTGCATGATGTCTGATAGGTGACCCCAAATGAGTCTTGGCCCACAGGTTGGGTACTGCTCCTCTAAAGATCATCCTGAGTACAAAAACAAATGATACACCACATTCAGGTCAGGTGTGGTAACATTCATGCCAGCACTTAGGAAGTGGAGACAGTAGGATCAGGAGTTTAAAGTCATCTTTGGCTATATAGGAAGTTCAAGGACTGACTGGGATGTATGAGATTTTGTCGTTAAAGAGCAACAACATCCACCAAGCAATCCCAGGAATGCTTGCCATCCATCTCCAGTCTGTACCACTCTTCTGATGAAGATGGATGCCATTAAAGCTTGTGTACTGATTGTGCCTGATTGAACTGTGGGCACCTAACATGAATCCTGCCTTCTCTGTAGATGCTGGGTGCCCTGTTTTCTTGTACGAGTTCCAGCATACACCCAGTTCTTTTGCGAAGTTCAAGCCAGCCTGGGTGAAGGCTGACCATGCCTCTGAGAATGCCTTTGTTTTTGGAGGTCCTTTCCTCACTGATGAGAGTTCCCTCCTGGGTAAGAACAAATAGACATCCCATCCCTAGGCTACCATGTTCCAGATATCTCCAGTCAGTGCCAGGAACCACTGGGGATAGTCTAAGCCTCACCTGATTCTAAACCAAATTTGTCCCTCCTACCAGCCTTCCCAGAGGCCACAGAGGAAGAGAAGCAGCTGAGCCTGACCATGATGGCCCAATGGAGCCAGTTTGCACACACAGGGTGAGTAGGTTACACAGGGAAGGCTTTGGGCCTATCTGCATCTACCCAGGGCATAGAACCAACCTTTGGTTTTCCTTCATTCCTCCCACTCAGGAACCCCAATGGCAAGGGACTGCCTCCTTGGCCCCAATTAAACCAGTTAGAACAATACTTGGAGATTGGTCTAGAACCACGGACTGGGGTGAAGCTAAAGAAGGGTCGGCTACAGTTCTGGACAGAGACACTGCCCAGAAAAATCCAAGAATGGCACCGAGAGCAGAGGAGCAGGAAAGTTCCAGAGGAGCTCTGAGGCCAGACCTACCTGGACCTTCCTGACTGGGACAACCCAAGAATAGTGGCATCCAAGCAGGGCAACTACAACTTCCTTCTGTTTCTGTTCAAACTTTAGCCTGGACCACACTGCTGTGAGCCCAAGTTTCTTAAATCATCAGCCCCTGCAAGACCAGTATGGTGGACCACTAAATGTTACCAATCTGGTTTCTACTTCTTGATCATTGAACATACTGCTGTTTCTTCCTAAAGTGACTTGAACCCTTGCTGTATGGCACAGTCCAACACATTAATAAAGCTCTTCAGAAGATCTGTTCTCTTGAGAAACCTCCTCTGCCTTCTCTAAGCTGCATACATCCATTAGAACCCAGTCTACTGTGTACTCACACTGTCCATGTCTGAGTCTTTGTCACTCCCACAGGTGGTATCTGAAAATGATAGTAGACAACCATGGCAAGATTAGGCAAGACCTAGAGGCAAGGAATGACAGACAGAATTTGTGCCTCGTGAATCTGTGGTTTCTGTGGTTTCTAGATTTGAACCCAGACCCCTCAGGCACCAAAATAATGATCCATCCCCCATGAATGTCCACCATGGCCAGGAAGGAGACCTCCAAAGGCATAGTTCTAGTGTCGTGGAAATATTATGAAACAGGGCCAGGACCTTCTCTCTGCTGATTGGTCTTTGCTTTCACACAAAGCAGAAAAGAATCCAGCAAGAAAACCCTCACCAGACGGGCATGGTGGCGCACGCCTTTAATCCCAGCACTCGGGAGGCAGAGGCAGGCGGATTTCTGAGTTCAAGGCCAGCCTGGTCTACAAAGTGAGTGCCAGGACAGCCAGGGCTACACATAGAAACCCTGTCTCGAAAAAACCTAAAAAAAAAAAAAAAAAAGAAAACCCTCACCAGATAACAGTCTTTACCTTCAGGACCTGGCCTCCAAGCTTATAGACAAAGGACAGGAGCCCTTACCTCACCTCTCAGTAGCAGAGAGCAACCACAGCAAAGCCTTGCATGGCCCCATGGGACCCACTGGGACACTTTGGTGTAGGTCAGGACAAAGTGTTTGGTGACTGGTTCAGCAGTTAGCACAGCCTCTTCAGCACCCACTCAGGCCACAAGTTTGCAGAGTAGGTTAGTGTCCTTTTTAAGAAGCAGTGTATCATTCCCTTAAAACATCTGGATTTTTGAGGCTGAGGAAGGGGTATCCCATTGATAGGACATCTGCTCAGCATGCAAGATAGACTATTCAAGACCCAGCATACATTAACAAATAAATCTGCATTTTGATTGACTTCATATTACCTTGTCTACACTATCCCAGCTCATGAACTTGAGTCCTACACATAGCTTTTCTGTCAGACTGTTTCCTGGCTGATGCCTCCATGAAAAGAATTTGTAACTGTGCAGGTATGCCCCAGGGAGTCACTTTGAGCAAGGGGAGACACAAAGCAGGCTCTGAACTCCTTCACACACACACACACACACACACACACACACACACACATTGAAAAGTTTCCTATGACTATCTGTTCCTCTTAGAACAAACTTCCAAGACTTCTGTTCTCCATCCCCTCCTTCCAACAAAGAAGGTTGATGCCATAACCTGATAGGCAGTTTGACAGCTATGAAATGGGACCCAGTGTGTGTTTCTGACACTACAAGGAACTGTAAGAAATAGGCCATGCCTGATTTCAGTGCAAGGAAATAGGGCCATCTAAGCCAAGACCTAAAAGATAAGCAGAGGTTACTCAAATGGGCAGGACAGAGTATAAAAGAAGTGAGAAGCAAGAGAAAGAGGGGGTTCTTGGCAGATGGCACAGATTCTGGGGAAATGTTCTTCCATATGAACAGACATAGACTAGATTATGGAGTGGGGGCAGGGGAAGGGTGCTGCAGACCTAGGTTAGGTCCTTGATTTGCAGGAAAATTTGGGTTCCCATTACAAGCGAGCAAGGAGTTATCAAAGATGACAAACAAATACGGACACAAGAGAGTGTACATCTGAATGTATTTTCTCAAAGCGAGCACCAGAAAAACAAGAAAGCTAGGGGAATACATCCTCTAAGGTACATTGGTTCTTTACACAAAGAAAATGCATACATAAAAAGATGACAATTGCCAGGCTGTGTATTCAACTGAGATAAGAACAACCCTTAATGAAGATCAGCTAAATACAGGAGCCAGGTGAAGGCTCTGATGCAATGCTAGTCTATTGTTAAACCTACCACCAGGGGTCCTTTAGTAAAGACCTGGTAATGCTATTCCTCCAGGCCTAGTGAAAACCATGCACCAGGGGAATTCTGCTCTCCTAACCCTTTCATGAATAATACTACAGTTCCAACTGAAACCAAAGCACACCTATTTCCTAGGCCATTGTGTATTCCCTTGTATGGGTGTGAATTGGCTATTGTTCTAAGTAATTACTATGTTGACTAACCATGAGCTTTATAGCTCTTATTCAAGTAAATTGTAATGCCTGGTTATTTTCACTGTCTTTACTAGAGGTAAATTTGAATGTTACTGAATAGGTAACATTATTACTGAATTCCAAGCTCAGGGTCAGCTCAAGGACTTTCTAAGACATTGGAACTCTGGTGGAGGCTTAATCTAATTTAGCTATATGTCAAAATCAATCCTTAAAGGCACTTATAATAAAACAATATTGAGGGAGAGCACACAAATCCATACACCAGACTAATGTGGGGACAGGTTTGGATATACGTGCTATGGGAATGCCAAGGTTCCAGGAGGCTAAGTTTCCGTGAAACTCTTTGCCTCAGGACTGCTTCCTAGTTTCTAGGCCTGTCATTTGAGTCACTACTGGAGTGGATATAGCAGAAGGGGACTTGATTGTGATCAGATCTTGAACTTAAGAGCAAGAAGACTCCAGAGAAATTCTAAGCAGAGGGGACTTGAGCAGGAGCACTATTTGGAAGAGGGGGTAAGAAAGGAGAATTGGGAGGAGAAAGCAAGGAGGAGCCAGTTCATTATCCAAAATGAAGACTTCTGTTTTGGTGAGAGAAGGTCTCACTTCTTAATGCAGGTTGGCCTGAATCTCACTGTATAGCCCAAGGTAGAAACAAACTTATGTTAAACCTCCTGCCTCAGCTTCTCATGTGCATGCATGATACATGCACACCACAATACTGGCTTACTGGTGGGATCTTGACTGACAGTCATCAGACATGGTGACTCTTGAGACACAGAGGTAAGGGGAAAAAAGACTGGGAGAAGTGTTCACAAAGGAGCTGCTCCAGGAACATAAGTCTAGCATGGGATGGTTTCTTGCCCCTGAGCTGAGGGCATACCACACCTGCTCTGAGGCTGCCAGCTCCTGATATCCCTGGTGTGTCCTTCCCAGAATTGAGCAGGCTGAATAGACCTTAAGTGTTTGCAAGATGCTGGAGTCATCTGCCTTTTTGGCATGTTCAAATTCCTACAGGAACATAGAAGAATAGACTGCCCTCTGAGCTTGCTTTGCAAAATAATCCAGCTAAAACAAAAGATGGGTCTCTGGGCTGTTCCAATATATACACACAGTTCTGAATATTAAGCTTGAAACCTTGATCACATCCTTAGCTGTGGCTTCAATCTACTCTCATTGTAGCCATCCAGTGGCCATGGAGAGCCAGATACACCTGGAAGGAGAGCTGGGGATGGAATTGGATGGGTGGATGAGAGAAATAAAGACCCAAGACAAAGATTTCTGATCATGGCTCAAATTTTAATTTTCAGCTCTCTGTTTATATGGGTAAAACCCAAAAACCCATCCCTTTATTTCACTTGGATTCTGTTGCTTTGTTTTTGCTGGATTGAGTTGTAAAGTAAGCTCAGTAGGCAATCTGCTTAAGTCTCAGGCAGAAAGATGTAAATATACCCAGGCTAGGCACAGGAGACTTATTTAGTCAACTCAAGGCTGGGGAAAGGGCACATCTCAATCCATCCCATGCTTTTACTTTCCAGCTCCCCTTTCAGGTAAACCCAATTGATCCATGGCCATTGGATAGCTACAAATGAGGCACCCAAAAGAGGGGACTGAAAATGAAGGGACCCACTGAGAAATGCTGTCTTGCATGGAGCTCCACAGAAAATGGAAGAATTAACAGTATCCTGCTCAGTTAGCAATGAACTGCATTAACACTAGCACTAGTTATAAAGTTTATTTTTGGAGGCTGTTATTACAGGAGATGCATTAAGAGGATACAACTGGCTGAAGAGTTGTTGACCCAATACCGACTTCTCCTAGGGGTGACAGTACAATGGGACAGGGAAACTGTATATAGGCATTTGTCCACAGCCAAGAGCTACATCAGATGAGAGGATCAGGGTTTAAAAAAAAAGATGTTAGAAAAATTCTTAGCTCAAATAGATTTATGCTGTCCATAGTTCCCAGAAGTAGAAATGGTAAAAGCTGTTTCAGAGCTCTCCTAGGGACAGGAGGAAATTGGGAGACATCCTGCTTCCTCTCTGACTCCTCCTGGAGATATCCTTAGTTCTGGTTACATCTAGGTCCCCTTAGGACATCAAGTTCTCTTCTTTCCCTGTCTATTGACTGTCCTTGGTGCACCAATCATTCCACATGTCTGTCAATTTTTATATGTTTTGTTGTTTATTGTTTGAATGACTGTTGTTCTGTATTTCATGTTGAAAAGAAAAAATGGTTAAAACTTTATCTGCTGGATGTCCACCCCTTGATTTCGTTTAACTTGTTTAAAAGAGAGTCTCAATTTGCACAGCAAAAACTGGTAAGTTACCGTGCACTGTGGCTGGGAGTCAAGCACAGCTGGAGAAGCCCTGCTAGGGGCTGATTACTTGCCAAGCCACTTTTAAAGGGGCCAACAGATGTTTGGCATTTTGGTAAGGGAGCAATTGGCTGTTTTTTCCTAGAAACATCTCTGATTGTGATTATTGGGCTCAGAAGGTAACAAAGTGCTCTTCTCTTAAAGTTATAGCTAGAAAAAGTAAGAATTTTGTCCAATCTAAATACATGATATATGTGTAGCCACTTCATTTTTGCTTCTGACTGGTTTTTAAAGTATAAATATGTTCTGCATGTCATGGTTATAGAGTATTGGCTTATAAGTTACTGGGTATGATTATAAATTTGTAGCATTGGTAACAAAAAACTTAGCTTGAAACTGGTAACTCAGGGTCATTCTAAACAACAACACATGGCATGAGCCAAACCAAGAAAATCGGTCTCTAAAGATACTTCTAAATTGGGATAATATTTTATGTAATTCTTACATAAAAGCTCACTAAATGCAAACCTCCCAGTCACCAGGATGCAATGGAACAGTATAAAAACAGTTCTCCAAATCCAAATCAAAGGAAATAGTCCTAGAAAACAGACTTACAAAGGATAAGATATAAAACAATGTCTCTTTAATGAAGTATTAAAAACTGTACTGTTATGCATTCATATATGAGCTGGCAGTCAAACTTTGTAATGTGAAAGTAATGTTTTTGGTATTGATTTTTAAAAGAATGGATTGTTTAAAACAGGGATTTGTTTTCCAAAATTATGGGTATGCTCTAATATTGCAAAAGGAACTTTAAAGTTATACTTAGACTGCCAGTGTTCCGTTGGCTGTATTTTGAAGTTTGATCACAGGCTCAGGATTCTAACTCACACATATAGGTAACTAAGAAAAGAAATCAAGCAGGTGGAGATTGTTGCAGGGTTTGCGAAGGGTTGATGAGGCTATGGAACTTGAGGAGGCTCACAGCCTGGCTTGCCTACTCTACCTGCCATTCCAGGAAATGTGTATAAAACTATTATGTTATTTGGAGGACTGTTTTTATACTGTTCTGTTGTGTCCTGGTGACTAGGAGGTTTGCATTTAGTGAGCTTACTTGTAATTTTGAAGAGCCCTTGAAGAGATTCCATTGGAAAGTTTTGCATCAAGGAATAGCTAATATCCCTACATTACATCAAAAATTCTGTCAATGATTCAATACAAGAGGTTAGGTCTTTGAATCTTTTAGTGTATATTATTCATTATATGGATGGTATATTTTTAGCTGATCCACCTAATTACATTTTACTGCAAGCCTTTGCTTTTATCCAACCAGCTTTAAAATTTTGGAGTAGTTGTTGCTCCAGAAAAGATTCAAAGGCAATATTTTTTTCAATATTTGGGACATCAGCTATATCCTAAACAAATTGTGGCACAGAAAATTCAAGAAAGAAAAGATAATTTACTTACTTCAAATTATTCTCAAAAGTTGTTAGGAGGTATTAATTGGCTAAGGCCTTACCTTAAGCTTGCCACAAGAGAACTTAAACCTCTGTTTGATATTTCTCAAGATGAATGTAAATCCTAATTACTGTCAACAATTAACTGATGAGGGACAAATAGCTTTGCAGAAAGTAGAGGAAGCTATTAGCCAACAACAGACACATTAATTAGACTATGATCATTTGTTGGCTGTTTCACAGAACTCCTTTGGCAAAAGGGACCTTTAATGTGAATTTATCTTTCTTCATCTCCAAGTAAAGTATGAACACCCTATTATGAAGTTGTTGCTGTGTTAATGCAGGATTGTAGGATAGAGTCACAAAAGTATTTTGGGCAAGAACTTGATGAAACATTTATTCCTTATTTTAATCAGCAATTAAATGGATTATTGCAGAATACTGATATTTGGATACATACTTTTTATTTCCTGTACATTTATACATGCAACCAAAAAAGAATTCATATACTGTATTTATAAACAGCCCATTTAATGGGAGAGAAACATATGTGATTGGATTACATGTTCATTCTCCCTCCACTTCAACACAAATAATTGAATTATGTGTTGTAGCCACTGTTTTTGAAATATTGAAAAATCAAGCTTTTAATTTGTATACTGATAGCCAATATGTAGCTCATGGTTTGCAATTGCTTGCAATTATTCCTTTTTTTAGATGCTGCTAATTCTCAAATTTTATAGTTATTTATACAAATACAGCTTAATTTAAGAAACATGTACTATCCCTTACTTTATAGGACATTTAAGTGCTCATACTGGATTGCCTTGACCCCTAGGCAATGCCACACCAAATTTGTATACCAGGCAGACCTTATAGGAACAATTAGCCAAACAATCTTATTCTTTGCATCATCAAAATAATAATAGTTGGAGACTAAAATTTGGTATATCTAGAAAGTATGCACATCAAACTGTAAGAACTTGTCCTCAGTGTCCTCAATTTCTTCATGTAGCATATAATGGTATTAATCTTTGAGGACTCATACCTAATCAATTATGACAAACAGATGTTACCATATTCCCTTATTATCATAAAGGACAAGGTATTGTGGAATAGGCCCATGGAACTTTAAAACAATATCCTCATTTAAAAAAAATGGTGAATTATATCCCCATACACCACAAAATTATTTAACTCATTAGAAATTAGAAATAGAAAGGGCTATTTGCAAATTCATCTGGAATAACAAAAAATCTAGGATAGCAAAAACTCTTCTCAATGATAAAAGAACCTCTGGTGGAATCACCATGCCTGACCTCAAGCTGTACTACAGAGCAATTGTGATAAAAAATAAAATAAAATAAAATAAAATAAAATAAAATAAAATAAAATAAAATAAAAACTGCATGGTACTGGTACAGCAACAGACAGGTAGATCAATGGAATATAATTGAAGACCCAGAAATGAACCCACACACCTATGGTCATTTGAGGTAAAACCATCCAGTGGAAAAAAGACAGCATTTTCAACAAATGGTGCTGGCACAACTTGGGGTAATCATGTAGAAGAATGCAAATTGATCCATTCTTATCCCCTTGTACAAAACTCAAGTCTAATTGGATCAAGGAACTCCACATCTGACCCGTCCAACAGGTCCAGTTATTCGAGGGTCTTGAGGGGACCTTCTCCTAAGAACCAAATGGGGGTTTGAGAGAGAGGAGAACCTTGTGCAATGAACAACACATGGAAGCAGTCTGAGTAATATCAAGGTCTCGCTGTATTGAGAAAGGCCCAAGGCTTAAATGCACAAGCAAAAGGGGAAGTACAAATACTTCTCAGCAGGAGGGGTGGGGCAGTGGAAATTTTTCTTTTGGCAGCTACATGGGGAGACAGGAACTTGGTGGTATCAGGGTGTGGTCAGGACATCTGGCGCTGACTTAGCGCTGGAACATTCTGTGATTGTTCTCAGAATGATGTGTCAGTGGCCCGCTTTTGACCCTCTTTTCTTCTCTGGGGGAGAGGCCCAATTCAGAGATCAGGACAATAGCGTTGTCTTAATAGCTCCCAACATCTCCCCCGTTTTAATATTTTTATAAAGGCATATTGTATAATAAATTTGTAGCCACATTTTTAACGACTGCCTAAACGTCTGTTTGCTCACCAGGTGATTCTCTAAAACCACAAAGGACACAAGGACAAGTCATCTATGAGGCTTGAATTAACAGTTCCAGTCTGTTGGGTATAACTTGGGCTAGCCAAGGGATTTAGGAGCGAAGCAAGCTCCATGGGTAGACATAGAGGTCTGATCCCCAGTGTGTAATGTTAGGGACCATGTACAGGATTGACTCTCAGGCCCACAGATTTTTACCCAGAGTAACCCTGACCTGCTCCCATGCCATTTTTCCTGGGGGAAAGACTCTAGGACACTCAACCTTCATGCAATCAGACATGCCTCTCAGAGACCGTCTAACAGCTTCCAGACTAATCTCTGTGTAGTACTTAGTCTCACAACTCTCACGGGCGACAGCTTCAAGTTCCAATTTTTTGATGTGTCTAGCCTGGGATGACTGTTTAGTTTCCAATGTGGCAAGAACGTTTATTACCATGTCGGAAGCACAGACTACGGCAATCTATAAATGATTCGTAGCATGAGACTGATGGCCGAATTTAGGAGGAGGGGAATGATCTTACTTAAGCATTTTATGGAAATTGAGTCTCTCTCCCCGAGACGAGGGTGATGAAGCGGTATCCACGTCTGACTCTTCTCCAGTAACCTGCTTGTTATCACCAACGTCCAGCCGATGGTAATGAACTGAAACAAATGCGCTTGAAAGAGATGAATCAATTTGAGATTTAACAAATCGGGTCAATTTCTGAAATGCCCAAGGACTGAAGGAAATCAATAATAGGAGTCCCAATAGGGGCCCCAAAAGGGAGGGCAACAAATCGAAAGCCAGGGGGAGGTTGAAAACCAATTTTTGTACCATGACTCTTGTTGTTCTCTCTCTCTTTTTCTTTTTCTAAACTGGCAGTAACCTTGGCAATGCTATCTTTAATTAATCCAGTTTTATCAACATATATGCAGCATTCTTCCCTAAGTGGAGCGCATAAGCCTCCTTGTTGTAGAAAGAGCAAATCTAATCCCCTTCTATTTTGAAGGGCAACTTCTGAAAGGAAGACCAAGGAATCAGTAAGATCATCCAGGCCCCTTTTTATATTCTCTATATCTTGGCTAATAGCCTCATTGAGCAGATGGTAATTGTGTGCATTCTGTTGAGACGACATAAGGGCTGCAATTCCAGTCCCAGTCCCAGCAGCACCCAGGCCAAGAAGGACTGCAAGAGTCACCACCGAGATAGGCTCCCTTTTGTGGCAGGATGGCAAGGAGGCACCTCAATCCCAAAACTTCAGTAAGTCATCTGACTCATGAATACTAAAATTTGGAAAAAGCTGAACCAAGACACAATAATCTCTATTATTTATAAAATCTTGTATAATAATGTACCATGTAAGGCCCATGGAACATGCCAAAAAGGTATCATTTGGGGCAAGAAGATAAGAATTCCTGTTTTTATTTACTCTAAATGTGTTATTACAAATCTCTATCAAGGGCCGAGGCAGAAGCATACTTGGGCCCAACACACAACTTCTTATCCCAGAGAGTTCTGCCAAGGTAAGCTGAACTGACTCGAAGGGAAGCTGCCTAGCATCTGAAAGCAGGGAAAAATTCCAAATAAGGCTATGCCCTCATAAAAGGGTGGGGAAGCAGAAAAGCACATCTAACAATCTTCAAATTCTGACACATTATCTCTTTGTGTCTTATCCAACAAGACTAAAGCAGAAGCATTCAATATAGACCACAGTAAATCAGTGGAAGAGGGCCCCCCCCCACCTTCGTCTAGGCCCATCAAGGCCTCAGTTCATCCAGGTCTGTGTGCTCGGCCATGGGCGGGCCTCTTGTCCCGTGCCAGCAATGGCAGAGTGTTCTTGCTCAGACCTGCAGCCTTAGGCCACAGAAGCCCTGAAGGCCCAGTCTTGGCCTTCAGGCCTAGCCTGTGGCTGCCTCGAGGGCAAGGGCTCCTGACATCCACAGGGTAGGGACCGAGGCTGTTCCCAGGCCCCTTAGGCTCACCCAGCATGGGCCGAGGCAGTGAGGGGCCCCGGGCGAAGAAGGCAGCACTCTCGAGCTCGCTGTGCTCTCTGTCGGAACCCTGCACAATATCCCATGGGGGCTAGGGGGTTGTCTGCAGTTATCATCAGGGGAGATGGGCCCCGCAAGGGGCCCCTCTGGCTGTTTCCCTGGACCGCAGGTAGTGGGTGGCCATTGATATCAGTCTTAGATCGGCAATCTTGTGCCCAATGGCAGCCTCTCTTGCACTTAGGGCAAAGACCAACGGGGGGGGGGGGGGACTTTTGTTGGGTAGCAGGCATGGTTGAGACTAGGGTGCTCTGTCTTTGTGTAGGGCATCTTCTAGCAAAATGTCCAGGTTGGTTGCATCTATAGCAAGTTTTTTTCTCCTTTATTTAGTTGTAGAGCAGCCCCAATGGCCAGGTTAATAGACTTAGAAACTTGTTGAGAAAACACATCTACCTCATTACAAATCTTGACCATACCATTTATATCTAAACTCTTGGTTTTACCTCTCAGGGCAGCTGTACATGCTGAATTAGCATTTTCAAGAGCAAGTTGTCAGACCAACAGACCCTCACTTTCCTCAGGTCCCAAAATTCTCTCAGCTGCTTCCTGCAATCTGGCAACGAACTGCGCATAGGACTCGTGGGGCCCTTGTATAATCTTGGTTAGGGGCATAGTTAGCTCCCCTGTAGCAGGGACAGCGTGCCAAGATCCCAGAGCTGCCTGTGCTGTCTGGGCGAGGACACCAGGGGAGAGCCCTAATTGTTTTTTGTCTGCAGCGAAATTGCCTTTACCACAGATTTTATCGGCAGTCCAGGAGGTTGTCTTACTAGCAGGATTCTTTCTATTATTTGCAGCCAAATTTTCTCCTCTGTCCACAAACTCTGACTTCCAAGTTAAATATTGGCCTCTAGTGAGGACAGACTAAACAACTTTATTCCATTCATTGGGTATCAAGAAGCCTTCTCTTGCTAAACCTTTTAATATAGATACTGTGAACGGGGCATTAACCCCATAATTTTTGACTGCTGAATGAAGATCTTTTACATGTCTCATTTTTAGCTTTTTGTAGACCGGTTGGCTGTTGGTGTCCAACCTTTCATCGGGGGACATGCCACCCTCATCGGAATCAGAGTTTGTTTAATCCCCTCTTCATCACTCTCTGGTTCCCCCTGATCTTTATCGGAGGAGCCAGTGGGGGTCCTCATGACCTGGAGCAGCCTGATGGGCTCGAGATCGGGTGAGGACAGGGAAGGTCAATTTTTCATTCCCTTGTTTCTGAGAGGGACCCTTGCGGCCAGTTTGAGGATTTTTTGAAATGGGACCTTGAAGGTTCCCCATGAGGGCTCTTTGTAGACTCTGAGTCTCTAGACTGAGGTCTTGTAGCTCCTTTTGAAGCCCTAGAACATCTTTAAGATTGGCAATCTGAGTCTGAAGTTCTCTTTTAATTTGAAGTAATCGCTGAACGGACGAAGGATTAGGCCCAATTCAGAGATCAGGACAATAGCATTGTCTTAATAGCTCCCAACACACATCAAACCAGAGACACTGAAATTTATAGAGGAGAAAGTGGGGGAAAGCCTCAAAGATATGGGCACTGGGGAAAATTTCCTCAACAGAACAGCAATGGCTTGTGCTATAAGATCAAGAATTGACAAATGGGACCTCATAAAATTGCAAAGCTTCTGTAAGGCAAAAGACACTGTCATAAGACAAAAAGACCACCAACAGATTGGGAAAGGATCTTTACCAATCCTAAATCAGATAGGGGAATAATGTTCAGTATATATAAAGAATTCAAAAAACTGGACTCCAGAAAATCAAATAACCCTATTTAAAAATGGGGTACAGAGCTAAACAAAGAATTGTTTAAACAAAGAATGGCTGAGAAGCACTTGAAAAAATGTTCAACATCCTTAATCATCAGGAAAATGCAAATCAAACAACCCTGAGATTCCACCTCACAGCAGTCAGAATGGCTAAGATAAAAAATTCAGGTGACAGCAGATGCTGGCAAGGATGTGAAAAAAGAAGGACACTCCTCCATTTTTGGTGGGATTGCAAGTTGGCACAACCACTCTGGAAATCAGCCTGGCGGTTCCTCAGAAAATTGGACATAATACTACCAGAAGATCCAGAAATTCCTCTCCTGGGCATATACCCAGAAGATGTTTCAACTTGTAATAAGGACACATGTTCCACTATGTTCATAGCAGCCTTATATTTTAGTAGTAAGAAGCTGGAAAGAGCCCAGATGTCCCTCAACAGAGGAATGGATACAGAAAATGTGGTACATTTACACAATGGAGTACT
This sequence comes from Mus caroli, assembly GCF_978045245.1. Classification (NCBI taxonomy): domain Eukaryota; kingdom Metazoa; phylum Chordata; class Mammalia; order Rodentia; family Muridae; genus Mus; species Mus caroli. Next base: position 24,521,502 of record NW_028227265.1, on the reverse strand, counting down.
ACTCAGAATTCATGAAATTCTTAGGCAAATAGATGGATCTGGAGGATATCATCCCGAGTGAGGTAACCCAATCACAAAAGAACACACATGGTATGCACTTACTGATAATCAGATATTAGCCCAAAAACTTTGATGATCCAAAATACAATTTGCAAAACACATGAAACTCAAGAAGAAGGAAGACCAAAGTATGGATACTTCATTTCTTCTTAGAATTGGAAACAAAGTACCCATGAAAGGAGTTACAGAGACAAAGTTCGGAGCTAAGAAGGAAGGAAAGACCATCCAGAGACTGCCCCACCAAGGGATCCATCTTATATACAACCACCAAACCCAGTCACTATTGCATATGCCAGAAAGATTTTGCTGACAGGACCCTGATATAGCTCTCTCATGTAAGTCTATGCCAATGCCTGCCAAATACAGAAGTGGATGCCAATAGTCATCTATTGGATGGATCACAGGGCCCCTAATGAAGGAGCTAGAGAAAGTACCCAAGGTGCTAAAGGGGTCTTCAACCAAATAGGAGGTAGAACAATATGAACTAACCAGTACCTCCCAGAGCTGTGTCTCTGGTTGCATATGTAGCAGAGGATGGCCTAGTCAACCATCAATGGGAGGAGAGGCCCTTGGTATTGTGAAGATCATATGCCTCACTACAGGGGAATGCCAGGGCCAGGAAGCAGGAATGGATGGGTTGGGGAGCAGGGTTGGGGGAGGGTATAGGGGACTTTGCAGATAGCATTTGAAATGTAAATGAAGAAAATATCAAATAAAAATTAAAAAAAAAAAAAAAGAATGAGGCATGGTGACCAATGGCTTGGGGAACTGACAGAGGTTCTAGGAAAAATGCCAGAGAACCTGCGGCATTTTGTTCCCTGGATTGTTCTTGGATAAACCTTTACTTTCAAACAATAAGACAGATTATTCTTGTTAGATGTCAGAAAATAGCTATAGAACCCAAACTGGTCAGAGTGCTCTAAATCTGGATATGACCTTCTGCCTTGCTTTCATGCTTTCCCACACATAATCTATAGTATGTGCCATGTAATTATATTTCAATCAGTCTGTTCTGAGAAAGTTCTGAGAAAGTGTTCCTCTGTTGAAATTTCGTATATGCTCACTGGCATTTATTTACATGTTTTTCTGGTCATGTTTGTCTGAACTCAAACAATCTTCTTGGGATCACTGCTTTCTTTTGTTACATTTGCGTATAAAAGCACACTGAAACTAATGAAAGATTGTCAACAGCATCAAATGTAGTCTGCTCCATTCTTTCCAGGTCCTCAGATCTCAGGTCCAGCAGACAAGATCTGCATAAGTTGGTTGAAAATCAACATCCTTTCTTGATCCTGAGGACAATGTCCATGTCCCCAAGAAACATAGTTAATAAGAGACTGGGATAGTTAACAAGAGTCCATGCGGGCTGACATCTGTATCTTCTCCCGAGCTTCTGATTTGTCCTCTATACATAGGAGTTAAAAACTGAGACTCAGAGAGCAGAAGTGACTTTCTTACAGTCCCATGGTGTGAGGACAGAGCCACGATTTTTATCTGGAGGCTTGCTGGCCTCTGACTCTATAATATGCCCTCCTAAGGGAAGCTCTCTTGCCACTGGAGTTGGTGTTTGCGGAATCTAAATTAAATGGGCATCTGTGACTGTAGGAAGCAGTAGGCCAGCAGGGGAGAGCCAGAGAAAGTGTTTGACAAGACAATGACCTCAGATAGTGACATTATGGGCAATAGAGAAATGACAAGGACCATTGCTGTAGTCACCCAGTCACTGGTGTGTTCCCTGGCCTCCAGACCTGCTCTGTAGCCTCAGGGTAGAGCAGTGCATGCAATGTTTTTTCCAGAGCCTCAGCATTGTCTATTAAGTTTTCTGATGCAGAGGGGTCTACAGAGTGAAGAACTAAGGGCAATTAGCGTGCAGATTTCCTTCATCCTGTTCCTTAGGCCCTAGTCAGCCCCCAAACAATGTAAGAGCCAGGGGAGAAAACACTGAGGCACACCCTACTTCCTCTTAGATGTGCAAACATCATCTGGCTTCTGACTCCTTCTGGGAACCCAAACAACCCCAAGAGTAGGCTGAAAGTAGCAGGGGTCATGTCAATATCATCCTTGGTCTAGGCCACAAGAGTTAGTATCCAGTCTTCTTCAGGGCCACCTTCCTTAGAAGAAACTCAAAGTAATTGCCACTGCCCAAAGAACTGGGAAATGTGACTCATAGCATGCCTAGACACAGCCCAATCCATGTTCCTCTGTGAACCTTCAGAACATAATTTGACCAATGGCATGGGGAACTGACAGAGGTTCTAGGAAAAATGCCAGAGATCCTGCGGCATTTTGTTCCCTGGATTGTTCTTGGATAAACCTTTACTTTCAAACAATAAGACAGATTATTCTTGTTAGATGTCAGAAAATAGCTATAGAACCCAAACTGGTCAGAGTGCTCTAAATCTGGATATGACCTTCTGCCTTGCTTTCATGCTTTCCCACACATAATCTATAGGATGTGCCATGTAATTGTATTTCAATCAGTCTGTTCTGAGAAAGTTCTGAGAAAGTGTTCCTCTGTTGAAATTTCGTATATGCTCACTGGCATTTATTTACATGTTTTTCTGGTCATGTTTGTCTGAACTCAAACAATCTTCTTGGGATCATTGCTTTCTTTTGTTACATTTGCGTATAAAAGCACACTGAAACTAATGCAAGATTGTCAACAGCATCAAATGTAGTCTGCTCCATTCTTTCCAGGTCCTCAGATCTCAGGTCCAGCAGACAAGATCTGCATAAGTTGGTTGAAAATCAACACCCTTTCTTGATCCTGAGGACAATGTCCATGTCCCCAAGAAACATAGTTAATAAGAGACTGGGATAGTTAATAAGAGTCCATGCGGGCTGACATCTGTATCTTCTCCCGAGCTTCTGATTTGTCCTCTATACATAGGAGTTAAAAACTGAGACTCAGAGAGGGGATGTGAGGAGAACAATGGCTTCCCTTTGGTTCTGGCCTGAAAAGGTCTGAGCAGTTAATTGGGGGAAAGTTCAGGGGCCATCCCTACTGGAAAGGAGGGATGTCCTAACATAACTTTCTGTGGGCCAGAGTTTTTCCTTGTTCCTAGTCAAGAGTTAATATTTATCTGGAGAGGAGGATGTCCTTGGGTCTGCTCATAAACAATTCCTTCTTCTGAAGAATGTTCTTCTTATGACAAAATGAATCCAAAAATGATAATATTGTGTGCCAGGTGTAACTAAGTAAAACTGTTATTTTTTGAGCAAAAATTGCAAAGTCATACCCCATGTTTATAAGCTGAAGAAATCAGTAAAGCTTTGCTACTTGCCACCAGAGCAGTAGTCCGTCTCTTTAAGGCATTCGCTAAGCTGGTCTTCCTCAGGGAAGTGGCTTTCTTGCAACCCCACTGTGTGAGGACAGAGCCAGGATTTTTATTTGGAGGCTTGCTGGCCTCTGACTCCATAATGTGCCCTCCTAAGGGAAGCTCTTTTGCCACTGGAGTTGGTGTTTGCGGGATCTAAATTAAATGGGCATCTGTGACTGTAGGAAGCAGCAGGCCAGCAGGGGAGAGCCAGAGAGAGGTGTTTAACAAGGCAATGACCTCAGATAGTGGCATTATGGGCAATAGAGAAATGACAAGGATTATTACTGCAGTCACCCAGTCACTGGTGTGTTCCCTGACCTCCAGACCTGCTCTATAGTCTCAGGGTAGAGCAGTGCATGCAATACTGCTCAGTACTGGGGCCTCAGTATTATCAATTAACTTTTCTGATGCAGAGGGGTCTACAGAGTGAAGAACTAAGGACAATTAGCATGCAGATTTCCTTCATCCCGTTCCTTAGGCCCCAGTCAGCCCCCAAACAATGTGAGAACTCAGGGGAGAGAACACTGAGGCACACCCTACTTCCTCTTGGATGTGCAAACATCATCTGGCCTCTGACTCCTCCTGAGAAACCAGACAACCCCAAGTGTAGGCTGAAAGCAGCAGGAGTCATGTCAATACCATCCTTGGTCTAGGCCACAAGAGTTAGTATCCAGCCTTCTTCAGGGCCACCTTCCTTAGAAGAAACTCAAAGTAATTGCCACTGCCCAAAGAACTGGGAAATGTGACTCATAGCATGCCTAGGCACAACCCAATATGGGTCTCCATGTTCCTCTGTGAATCCTCAGATCATAATTTGGCCAGGCTACTCTTCTCCAGCCTCAAAGACTCTCTTCCTGCCTCAGTCCTTAGGTTATACCTGACCCATTCATGGTTTGCCAGGCACACCTGCACTTGAATGAAGCATGAATTGACAGAGGGTGCCAACATTGTGGGAAAAAGGAATATTGGAAGGGACAGCAGGTGATCCTTGAAAGTGTCCTGAAATCCAGATGGGGTGGCACATGCCTTTATTACCAGCACTTAGGAGGCAGAGTCAAATGGTTCTCTGTGAGTTCAAGGTCAGCCCAGTCTGAAAGGTGAGTTCTAGACCTTCCAAGGTTATATAGTGACTCATTGTCTCAAAAAGAAGAAGGAGGAGGAGAAGGGGATAAGGAGGAGGGAGAGGAGAGGATGGAGAAGAAAGAGGATGAAGAAGAGAAGGTGTTACATCCATTCCAGTAGTGACTTGCCTGGCATGCCTAAACTCCTGGAAGCAGTCATGAGGCAAAGAGTTTCAAGGAAACTTAACCTCCTGGAACCTTGGCATTCCCATAGCTAGAATGCCCCAGATTTGTCCCTGCAATATTGTGGAGGGTCTTGCATGCTTTCTTACAGTATTTTACTAGATAAGAGTTAGAAATCTCAGGGCAAGCTTAGCAAAGTATACTTAGAATCTTCCTTACAGACTACACTGCATATTAGAAGAAAGTTGGTGAATTCTTCTGACAAATGGAGATTCCCTATAGATACTTAAAAGAACAGCCAAGTTACTCTCATATGCAAGTATTTACCAAGGCCTAGGAAAAAGGGAATTGTGGTATTGCATTATTCATGATAAGGTCTGCTAGAGAAGAACACCCTGGTGCTAGCTTTCACAAGGCTCAAAGGAGTAGCATAAATTGTGACTAGGTCACAAGTCCCTTCCAGTCTGCACCAGCACCGGGTCACCTTGGGGGCAGAGTTGGCGGACACACACACACACCCAAGGTCCTTAGAGGACTCTACAAGCAATCTTAGGACCACCAGTGAGTGGAACACAACTTCTGTTCCATTCCAATCGTGCAGGACCTGAGACAGCATTAGGGAAGCAGAAAACCCAGCCTGACCAGGGTCACAAGTCCCTTCCAGGCGGCACTGGGTCACCTAAGCAAGGAGTCAGAGGACACCCCCAAGGTCCCTAGAGGACAGCTTCTAGGGCAGACCCCATTTCGGGCTCCAGATTTCCAGGCACCTTCCCTGCTAGAGGACAGATGTCCTCCCCACCAGGGAGGGCTTTGCCAGAGCACCTAGGGAAGCCATCTTGATTCCCGGATCCTCTGAGACTAGTCTGCTCAGGTGAGAGTGTGGACTACAGAAGCTAACAGCTTCTGGGACAAGCCCTGTTTCAGGCCTTAATCTTCTGCCAGGAGGCAGGTCTGAACACCAGATATCTGTGCACCTTCCCTGCAAGAGGAGAGCTTGTCTGCAGAGAGTGCTCAGACCACTGAAACTCAGGAGAGAGCTAGTCTCCCAGGTCTGTTGATAGAGGCTAACAGAATCACGAGAGGAACAAGTTCTAACCAGAGACAACTATAACAACTAACTCCAGAGATTACCAGATGGCAAAAGGCAAACATAAGAAACTTACTAACAGAAACCAAGAACACTAACCATGATCAGAACGCAGCACTCCCACCTCACCCAGTCCTGGGCACCCCAACACACTCGAAAACCTAGACACGGATTTAAAAGCATATCTCATGATGATGGTAGAGGACATCAAGAAGGACATTAATAACTCACTTAAAGAAATACAGGAGAACACTGCTAAAGAGTTACAAGTCCTTAAAGAAAAACAGGAAAACACAACCAAACAGGTAGAAGTCCTTAAAGAAAAACAGGAAAACACATCTAAACAAGTGATGGAAATGAACAAAACCATACTAGACCTAAAAAGGGAAGTAGACACAATAAAGAAAACCCAAAGTGAGGCAAAGCTGGAGATAGAAACCCTAGGAAAGAAATCTGGAACCATAGATGCAGGCATCAGCAACAGAATACAAGAGATGGAAGAGAGAATCTCAGGTGCAGAAGATTCCATAGAGAACATCGGTACAACAATCAAAGAAAATGGAAAATGCAAAAAGATCCTAACTCAAAACATCCAGGAAATCCAGGACACAATGAGAAGAACAAACCTACGGATAATAGGAGTAGATGAGAATGAAGATTTTCAACTCAAAGGACCGGCAAATATCTTCAACAAAATTATAGAAGAAAACTTCCCAAACCTAAAGAAAGAGATGCCCATGAACATACAAGAAGCCTTGAGGTCCAAATAGACTGGACCAAAAAAGAAATTCCTTCCGACACATAATAATCAGAACAACAAATGCACTAAATAAAGATAGAATATTAATGCAGTAAGGGAAAAAGTTCAAGTAACATATAAATGCAGACCTATCAGAATTACACCAGACTTTTCACCAGAGACTGTGAAAGCCAAACGATCCTGGATATATGTTATACAGATACTAAGAGGACACAAATGCCAGCCCGGGCTACTATACCAAGCCAAACTTTAAATTACCATAGATGGAGAAACCAAAGTATTCCAGGACAAAACCAAATTCACATATTATATTTCTATGAATCCAGCCCTTCAAAGGATAATAACAGAAAAAAAAAACAATACAAGGACAGAAACTATGCCCTAGAAAAAGCAAGAAAGTAATCCTTCAACAAACCTAAACGAAGACAGCCACAAGAACAAAATGACAACTCTAACAACAAAAAATAATAGGAAGCAACAATTACTTTTCTTTAATATCTCTTAATATCAATGGACTCAATTCCCCAATAAAAAGACATAGACTAACAGACTGGCTACACAAACAGGACAGAATATTTTGCTGCTTACAGGAAACCCATCTCAGGGAAACAGACAGACACTACCTCAGAAGGAAAGGCTGGAAAACAAATTTCCAAGCAAATGGTGTGAAGAAACAAGCTGGAGTAGCCATTCTAATATCGAATAAAATCGACTTCCAACCCAAAGTTATCAAAAAAGACAAGGAGGGACACTTCATACTCATCAAAGGTAAAATCCTCCAAGAGGAACTCTCAATTCTGAATAACTATGCTCCAAATGCAAGGGTAGCCACATTCATTAAAAAAAAAAAAAAAAAAACTTTACTAAAGCTCAAAGCACACATTGTACCTCACACAATAAAAGTGAGAGACTTCAACACACCACTTTCATCAATGGACAGATCGTGGAAACAGTAACTAAACAGGGACACAGTGAAACTAACAGATATTATGAAACAAAAGGATTTAACAGATATCTACAGAACATTTTATCCTAAAACAAAAGGATATACCTTCTTCTCAGCACTTCATGATACCTTCTCCAAAACTGACCATATAATTGGTCAAAAAACAGGCCTAAACAGATACAAAAATATTGAAATTGTCTAATGCATCCTATCAGATCACCATGGACTAAGACTGATCTTCAATAACAACATAAATAATAGGAAGCCAATGTTGATGTGGAAGCTGAACAACACTTTACTCATTGATAACTTGGTCAAGGAAGAAACAAAGAAAGAAATTAAAGACTTTTTAGAGTTTAATGAAAATGAAGCCACAACATACCCAAACTTATGGGACACAATGAAAGCATTTCTAAGAGGAAAACTCATAGCTCTGAGTGCCTCCAAAAAGAAACTAAAGAGAGCACACACTAGCAGCTTGATAACACACCTAAAAGCTCTAGAACAAAAGGAAGCAAATTAACCCAAGAGGAGTAGAAAGCAGGAAATAATCAAACTCAAGGGCGAAATCAACCAAGTGGAAACAAGAAGAATTATTCAAAGAATAAACCAAACGAGGAGCTGGTTCTTTGAGAAAATCAACAAGATAGATAAAACCTTAGCCAGACTCACTAGAGGGCACAGGGACAGCATCCTAATTAACAAAATCAGAAATGAAAAGGGAGACATAACGACAGATCCTGAAGAAATCCAAAATACCATCAGATCCTTCTACAAAAGGCTATACTCAGCAAAAATGGAGAACCTGGATGAAATGGACAAGTTTCTAGACAGATACCAGGTATCAAAGTTAAATCAAGATCAGGTTAATGATCTAAACAGTCCTATATCCCCTAAAGAAATAGGAGCAGTCATTAATAGTCTCCCAAATAAAAAAAGCCCAGGACCAGATGGGTTTAGTGCAGAGTTCTATCAGACCTTCAAAGAAGATCTAATCCCAGTTCTTCACAAACTATTCCACAAAATAGAAGTAGAAGATACTCTACCCAACTCATTCTATGAAGCCACAATTACTATGATACCTAAACCACAAAAAGACCCAACAAAGATAGAGAAATTGAGACCAATTTCCCTTATGAATATCGATGCAAAAATCCTCAATAAAGTTCTTGCTAACCAAATCCAAGAACACATCAAAACAATCATCCATCCGGACCAAGTAGTTTTCATCCCAGGGATGCAGGGATGGTTCAATATACGGAAATCCATCAACGTAATCCACTATATAAACAAACTCAAAGACAAAAACCACATGATCATCTTGTTAGATGCTGAGAAAGCATTTGACAAAATCCAACACCCATTCATGATAAAAGTCTTGGAAAGATCAGGAATTCAAGGCCCATACCTAAACATGATAAAAGTAATCTACAGCAAGCCAGTAGCCAACAGCTAAGTAAATGGGGAGAAGCTGGAAACATTCCCACTAAAATCAGGGACTAGACAAGGCTGTCCACTTTCTCCCTACCTATTCAACATTGTACTTGAAGTCCTAGACAGAGCAATTTGACAACAAAAGGAGATCAAGGGGATACAAATTGGAAAGGAAGAAGTCAAAATATCCCTTTTTGCAGATGATATGATAGTATATGTAAGTGACCCTAAAAATTCCACCAGAGAACTCCTAAACCTGATAAACAGCTTCAGTGAAGTAGCTGGATATAAAATTAACTCAAACAAGTTAATGGCCTTTCTCTACACAAAGGATAAAAAGACTGAGATAGAAATTAGGGAAACAAAACCCTTCTCAATAGTCACAAATAATATAAAATACCTTGGTGTGACTCTAACTAAGGAAGTGAAAGGTCTGTATGATAAGAACTTAAAGTTTCTGGAGAAAGAAATTAAAGAAGATCTCAGAAGATGGAAAGATCTTCCATACTCATGGATTGGCAGGATCAATATAGTAAAAATGGCTATCTTGCCAAAAGCAATCTACAGATTCAATGCAATCCCCATCAAAATTCCAACTCAATTCTTCAATGAATTAGAGAGGGCAATCTGCAAATTCATCTGGAATAACAAAAAACCTAGGATAGCAAAAACTCTTCTCAACAATAAAAGAACCTCTGGTGGAATCACCATGCCTGACCTAAAGCTATACTACAGAGCAATTGTGATAAAAACTGCATGGTACTGGTATAGCAACAGACAAGTAGACCAATGGAATAGAATTGAAGACCCAGAAATGAGCCCACACACCTATGGTCACTTGATCTTTGACAAGGGAGCTGGCCGGGCGTGGTGGCGCACACCTTTAATCCCAGCACTCGGGAGGCAGAGGCAGGCGGAATTCTGAGTTCGAGGCCAGCCTGGCCTACAAAGTGAGTTCCAGGAGAGCCAGGGCTATACAGAGAAACCCTGTCTCGGAAAAAAAAAAAAAAAAAAACAAACAAACAAACAAAAAAAAAAAAACAAGACAAGAGAGTTAAAATCATCCAGTGGAAAAAAGACAGCATTTTCAACAAATTGTGCTGGCACAACTGGCGGTTATCATGTAGAAAAATGCGAATTGATCCATGCCTATCTCCTTGTACTAAGGTCAAATCTAATTGGATCAAGGAACTCCACATAAAAACAGAGACAGTGAAACTTATAGAGGAGAAAGTGGGGAAAAGCCTTGAAGATATGGGCACAGGAGGAAAATTACTGAATATAACAGCAATGGCTTGTGCTGTAAGATCGAGATTCGGCAAATGGGACCTCATAAAATTACAAAGCTTCTGTAAGGCAAAAGACACCATCAATAAAACAAAAAGGCCACCAACAGATTGAGAAAGGATCTTTACCTATCCTAAATCAGATACGGGACTAATATCCAATATATATAAAGAACTCAAGAAGGTGGACTCCAGAAAATCAAAAACCCCATTAAAAAATGGGGCTCAGAGCTAAACAAAGAATTCTCTCCTAAGGAATACATTCTCCTAAGGAATGGCTGAGAAGCACCTGAAAAAATGTTCAGCATCCTTAATCATCAGGGAAATGCAAATCAAAACAACCCTGATATTCCATCTCACACCAGACAGAATGGCTAAGATCAAAAATTCAGGTGACAGCAGATGCTGGCAAGGATGTGGAGAAAGAGGAACACTCCTCCATTGTTGGTGGGATTGCAAGCTTGTACAACCACTCTGGAAATCAGTCTGGCGGTTCCTTAGAAAATTGAACATTATACTACCAGAGGATCCTGCAATACCTCTCCTGGGCATATATCCAGAAGATGTCCCAACCGGTAAGAAGGACACATGCTCCACTATGTTCATAGCAGCCTTATTTATAATACCCAGAAGCTGGAAAGAACCCAGATGCCCCTCAACAGAGGAATGGATACAGAAAATGTGGTACATTTACACAATGGAGTAATACTCAGCTATTAAAAAGAATGAATTTATGAAATTCCTAGGCAAATGGATGGACCTGGAGGGCATCATCCTGAGTGAGGTAACCCAATCACAAAAGAACTAACTCCCATGATACGTACTCACTGATAAGTGGATATTAGCCCATGTACTGGTTATTTTTGTGTCAACTTGACACAGCTGGAGTTATCACAGAGAAAGGAGCTTCAGTTGAGGAAATGCCTCCATGAGATCCAACTGTAAGGCATTTTCTCAATTAGTGATCAAGGGGGAAAGGCCCCTGTGGGTGGGACCATCCCTGGGCTGGTAGTCTTGGGTTCTATAAGAGAGTAGGCTGAGCAAGCCAGGGGAGGCAAGCCAGTAAAGAACATCCCTCCATGGCCTCTGCATCAGCTCCTGCTTTCTGACCTGCTTGAGTTCCAGTCCAGACTTCCTTTGGTGATGAACAGCAATATGGAAGTGTAAGCCGAATAAACCCTTTCCTCCCCAACTTGCTTCTTGGTCATGATGTTTGTGCAGGAATAGAAACCCTGACTAAGACAGCCCAGAAACTTAGAATACCCAAGATATAACATACAATTTGCAAAACACATGAAATTAAAGAAGAATGAATACCAAAGTGTGGACACTTTGCCCCTTCTTAGAATTGGGAACAAAATACCCATGGAAGGAGTTACAGAGACAAAGTTTGGAACTGAGATGAAAGGATGGACCATCTAGACTTCCATATCGGGGATCCATCCCATAATCAGCCTCCAAACACTGACACCATTGCATACATTAGCAAGATTTTGCTGAAAGGACCCTGATATAGCTGTCTCTTGTGAGATTATGCAGGGGCCTAGCAAACACAGAAGTGGATACTCACAGTCAGCTATTGAATGGATCACAGGGCCCACAATGGAGGAGCTAGAGAAAGTACCCAAGGAGCTAAAGGGAACTGCAACCCCATAGGTGGAACAACAATATGAACTACCCAGTAACCCCCGGAGCTCTTGACTCTAGCTGCATAGGTATCAGAAGAGGGCCTAGTCGGCCATCACTGGAAAGAGAGGCCCATTGGACTTGCAAACTTTATATGCCTCAGTACAGGGGAACGCCAGGGCCAAGAAGTGGAAGTAGGTGGATAGAGGAGTGGGGAGGGGGGGTTATGGGGGACTTTTGGGATAGCACTGGAAATGTAAATGAAGAAAATACCTAAAGAAAAAAAAAATTGTACTCCAAAAATAAAATAAAATAAAATAAATTGTTACTAGGGTGTGAAATCTAGGCAGAGCTGTTTTATCTTTACTGTAAACATTACTTGGTTTCTGTCAGTCCTTTGTAGGCATTCCTCTGTTTTGTGTCAGATACTTTAATGTACCTTGACTGCTGTGACACCCTACTACTTTGTTTTCTGTATTATATAAGACTGGTGTTCACGGGCTGGTGAGATGGATCAGTGGGTAAGAGCACCCGACTGCTCTTCCAAAGGTCCGAAGTTCAAATCCCAGCAACCACATGGTGGCTCACAACCACCCGTAATGAGATCTGATGCCCTCTTCTGGTGCGTCTGAAGACAAAGACAGCTACAGTGTACTTACATATAATAAATAAATAAATCTTTAAAAAAAAAAAAAAAAAAAAGACTGGTGTTCACATTGTGGAAAATTACATTCAGATTCAGCACTCCCTTGTGTCTGTGTTTGTCATTTCTCCCCAACTCCATGCCCACTTGTCTGGAAACTTGATTCCACATGGTTTGAGATAGGCCAACTGAGATCGGTCCGCAGAAAAGAGGTGCTATTGGAGGAGGGGGAAGAAGAAGAAGAAGAAGAAGAAGAAGAAGAAGAAGAAGAAGAAGAAGAAGAAGAAGAAGAAGAAGAAGAAGAAGAAGAAGAAGAAGAAGAAGAAGAGGAGGAGGAGAACAAGAACAAGAAGAACAAGAAGAACAAGAAGAAGAAGAAGAACAAGAACAAGAAGAAGAAGAACAAGAAGAAGAAGAAGAGGAAGAAGAAGAACAAGAAGAAGAAGAAGAAGAACAAGAACAAGAAGAAGAACAAGGAGAAGGAGAGGGAGAGGGAGAGGGAGAGGGAGAGGGAGAGGGAGAGGGAGAGGGAGAGGAAGAGGAAGAGGAAGAGGAAGAGGAAGAGGAAGAGGAAGAGGAAGAAGAGGAAGAACAAGAACAAGGAGAAGGAGAGGGAGAGGAAGAGGAAGAGAGGAAGAAGAAGAAGAACAGGAAGAAGAGGAAGAACAGGAAGAAGAGGAAGAGGAAGAACAGGAAGAGGAACAGGAACAAGAACAAGAGAACAAGAACAAGAACAAGAACAAGAACAAGAACAAGAACAAGAACAAGAACAAGAACAAGAACAAGAACAAGAACAAGAACAAGAACAAGAACAAGAACAAGAACAAGAACAAGAACAAGAACAAGAAGAAGGGAAATACATGTCTGGCATCTCTGAAGTCTTTATCTAGACTGTCCCAGGTTGAGGTCACCTGAAAATTAAAGATAAATGGTGAAACCACTTCAGTTGTCTCCTGATTGGATCAGATAGTCATATGTTCAATCTCAGGTTCAAAAGACTCCAGGTTCTGTACTCTGGTCTTTCCTGGCACAGTCAGGGCAGTCCCTGGAAGCCAGGTTCTAGACTGCACTCTCTGTAAGTAGGGTAGGGAAAAGCAAGATTCCCTGTCTGCTCAGTGAACCTCAGCAAGTTGGTCTCCTGTAAAAGGCTGATGAGCTCAACTTTGTCCACTAGAGACGCAAATCCTGAGAAGGTCCCTGGAAGGAGATAAGTTGGGTTTGGGGGGGGGGATATTTAGGGTTTTAGCTGTTAACAATATGAAGAAGGGTATCCCACATATGTTTGAAAGAAGGTTGACCTCTCTGTAGGTGGCATACTCACAGTCTGAAGTCCTCGCCTTGAAAATCCCCTGCCTCTTGATTCTTAGAATCCTAAAAACCCAACTAAGTTAGACACCAGTACCTCAACTCCAGAACCTGAAAAGGCTGCCCTAAACCAAAGGACACATTCTGAAAGAGGTCATACTTGTGTCTCAGAGTCCAAAAAAAAAAGACTTGATATATGAATCTTGGCTTTGATCTTTGCGCTGTCATTGAAAAATGCTTTGTACTTCTACATATTAAATGCCCAATAATACACCTTTCCTAACCGCTTTA